>NC_057827.1:59710000-60012142 GCF_910594005.1 Cervus elaphus | reverse complement strand
ACTCCAGGAAATTCAGAAAAATGCTTGGAAACGGGGAATAGTATTATTATTGCAAAACATAGGAAGAAACAGAATTTTCCTTTTCTTCATGATTAAAAAATTCAGCTTCTATATTCTATCTCTAGAAAGATGAGCCAAGGGAGGGGCTGTGGTGGATGCTTACATTTGGTAGAAAAATGAAGTTTCAGATTGGAGTAACAGAATATGGTATACACAGTTAGAAAAGGAAGTATCTGTGTTTTAAGCATACCTGACCAGGTGGATGGGGTGACACATTGATGGAGGGAGCACGGAGAGGAAGAAGAGAACATTTGGTTGCAAGAGACAGAAATGTACTGTTTTTATCCACCTCCAACCAGTTTAAGATGAAAAAAGGAGAGTCAGGGCAACTTAGCAGCTCATAAAAACTGAAAGACTAGGAATGGATTGGTTTAGGGCAAGCCATGCCCAGGAGTTCAAACGATGTCAGGGCTTCCCTTTTCTCAGTTTCTCTGCTTCTTTCTGCTTGTGGTCTCCATTCTCTCCTATTGCTCATGCCTTTCTCCTCATATGGAGAAGGCAATGGCACTCCACTCCAGTACTCTTGCCTGGAAAATCCCATGGACAGAGGAGACTGGTAGGCTGCAGTCCATGAAGTCGCTAGGAGTCGGACATGACTGAGCGACTTCACTTTCACGCATTGGAGAAGGAAATGGCAACCCACTCCAGTGTTCTTGCCTGGAGAATCTCAGGGACGGGGGAGCCTGGTGGGCTGCCATCTATGGGGTTGCACAGAGTTGGACACAACTGAAATGACTTAGCAGCAGCAGCAGCAGCAGTTCTCATAACTAAGGAAGATAATTCACATTGTCCTTTAAGGTCAAAATTCCAGAGAAATAGATTAAAAAAAAATCTCCTAGTATAACTTCATAGAAATTTCCAGAATAGATGCTGATTCGCTGACTTGTGTCACAGGCCCACTAGATCTGTCTGACCCTAGAGTGCCTACTCTTCACCACCACTGAATGCTATCTTAGCGCTTAAAAAAAAAAATATATATATATATATATGTATATATATATATATTAGTCTGCCTTATTAGATCTAAGCTCATCAAGGACAAAGAATCATTTATTTTTTACCTGGAGCATCTATTGCTGTGCCTGGCATATGGTATTGGATGCATTAAAAAAAAAATGTGTGTAGGAGTGAACTGAAATAGATAAATCTAAACTCTAACGGGTGCTGTGTAAACCAAGTATATTCAGTATCTTGTAAGTGCAACTAAATAGTATGATAAGAAAACACAAGGTGGATGAATTAAAGGGTGGAAAAAAATCATGGAGCACCTACACATGGTTTCTGTAAAGGTAAATCACACCCAACTAGTCTACTAGAGTTCTTCAAATATGCAGATAGACAAAAGGACAAGGTGAAACCAGCAGAACTTATTTGGCTTTTCAAAAAGCCTTTTGATAGATTTCCACATCAAAAGCTTTTAGAAAATCGGTGCCACCCTCAGATTTTAGAATGCTGTTGTTGTTGTTGTTCAGTTGCTCAGTCGTGTCCAACTCTTTGCCATCCCAGGGACTACAGCATACCAGGCTTCCTTGTCCTTCACCATTTCCTGGAGTTTTGCTCAAACTCATTTTCACTGAGTTGATGATGCCATCTAACCATCTCATCCTCTGTCGTCCCCTTCTCCCCTGTCTTCAATCTTTCCCAGCATCAGATCTTTTCTAACGAGTTGGCTCTTTTCTAATGAGTTGCCCAAGTATTGGAGCTTCAGTTTCAGCATCAGTCCTTCCAATGAATATTCAGGGTTGATTTTCTATAGGATTGACTGGATTGATCTCCTTGCAGTCCAAGGAACTCTCAGGAGTCTTCTCAAGCACCACAGTTCAAAAGCAACACTTCTTCACCGCTGAGCCTTCTTTATGGTCCACCTCTCACATCATCCATACATGACTACTGGAAAAACCATAGCTTTGACTATACAGACCTTTGTTGGCAAAGTAATATCTCTGCTATTGTTTGTATTGTTTTAATTTTGTTTGTTAAATTGTGTCTAGAAAGCACAATCTAAGTCAAGCAATGAAGGTTTGGAATAAATGAGAAACTGTAAATATGTTCATGCTAAGGTGCTTCAGTGATGTCCAACTCTGTGCAACCGTATGGACTGCAGCCTGCCAGGCTCCTCTGTTCATGGAATTCTCCAGGCAAGTATATTAGAGTGGGTCGCCATGCCCTCCTCCAGGGGATCTTTCACGCCCAGGGATTGAACTCTTACATCTCCTGCACTGGCAGGTGGATTCTTTACCACCAGTGCTACCTGGGAAGCCCGAAAGTGTAATAGTGGGGACCAATCTTATGTAATGTTTTGTAAATTATCAAAACGTGGTTAGGACAATGAAATTTTTAGTTTGCATACAATAGGTCTTTCAGTTAGTGTAATATTTAGCTAAAAACAAAGGCAAAATAATAGAAAATAATGTTAGGTGTCTTGAACTTAGATAAGATTCATTTATGCATTTACGGGAAGTATAACAGTACAGGGGAACAGGATGTGCGCACCCAGAGCCAAACCTTTGCTCCAACTAGATGGGTCTATTTCCGTTGTATTTTCTTACTTTTCCATGTACTTATCTCCTGTCACCACAAGCACACACACCCCAAACACACATGTACACACACACACACACACACACACACACACACGCTCAGTTGAAGAAACTCCTACCAGTTAGAAGCGGCATTTTTTTCCTGACAATGGAATGCTACAATCTCTAAACCTTTTGAGGACTGGGGTTGAGGAGAGAGGCATGGAGAGAAAGGTTGGGGGAGGGGGAAATTAAATAATACCAATTGGAAAGAAATATCTTTGTAAGGAAGTAAGGAGGTGATGAATGAGCACAAGAAAGATACATCTAATCTGAACAAAGTCCAGAGAAAAGCAATGATCACATTCATAAAGTCCTTCCCTTGTAAAAAAAAATTTTTTTAAAAAGAAAGAAACCTAAATCTCCCAACCAAAGACCAAGAAATGGTTAAACACACACCACAAAATTTGAAAGTGTTCTTAGTCTTTTAAGCTTAGAGATGGTTTGAGAACAAGAAGACTTAGAGGCATGACTTAGAAAGCTTGTTTCTCAAAGGATGGGTAGAGATTGACAAAGCAAGTACTTTCAAGAGGGGTTTCAATAAATTCCCAGAGGACAAATACACGGTGTATTGAAAAGCCTGTCGGAGAACTGTGAGGGGTAATTTGTCTGATGACCAGGGTGAGAATGTCTGGGTTCTAGTCTTGGCTTGTCCACTTACTAATGCAGCATGTACGCCCGGGGGGCAAACGACTTAGTATTTTCGAGTCTATTTCCTTAGTCGTAAAAGGATACTTGTCCTTCTTCTTGTAAAAGTAAGCTTGTAAAGGATACTTGTAATACTTGTCCCCACTACCTCAAAGGGTGGGGCTTTGGTGTTCAAAGGAAGCCAAGCATTTAACAGTGTTTTTGCAAACTGTAAGGTGTTCCATAAATATGTGCTTTTGTTAATGCACCACTGAAATTGCAAACTCCCAGAAGAGAGGCATCTGGGGAGAGCGATTTGGCTCTCCCACGTGGCGACTGTGAACTTCCCTCAGTTCTTATCTCAGGTTTATGGGACTATCTTGCTGAGGAAAACTTTTCAGTGTATGACTTAAAAAAAATATATATCTATATAACTGGCAAGATGGTGTTTGTAAACGTATCATACAGACACGGCTTAAAATAAACTGCCAATGTCACCCAAACGCCAAGACTGTTTAAAAAAAAAACAAGGTATTTCCGCGGACTTAGCCTTCGTTTTGAGAAAGATGCACTGTGAGTTCTAGATCAGGATGCCGGCCCCCGAATGGAAACAAAAATTGGTAGAACCGGTCGTCCGGTAACGTTGTTATTATAGTTCCATTCTGACAGGTTTAAACGATTTGCCACAATTCCCCGGAATAAGCAGGAGAGGAGTTGCCAACTCCGAGCACAGAGCGGGAATAATGCGCGCGCACTCGACTCCGACCGCTCCCGGATCCCGTGAGCGCGCCTCCCGGGCCAGCCCCGGCGCGCGCGCTGCCGGTGGTCCACGTGACCCCGGGCGCGGCGACGGCGGGGACGGGCGGGGGCTCGGGCCGGCTCCGCAGCGCCGCGCAGGCGCGCCAGGTCCCCGCTGAGCCGAGCCCCTCCTGCCAGCTCCAGGCGTCAAAATGGCGGCGAGGGGAACCTGGAGAAGCCCCGGAGCCTGAGCCACTGACAGGAGCGGAGAGGGGGGCGGTGGCGGCGACGGCAGGAGGAGGATGGCCCGGGGCGCTGGCACCGGTGCGGACGGCGGTGCTGGTGGCGGCGGCGGCGGGGGCGACGGCCGCGGTCCCAGCGGCGGCAGCAGCAGCAGCAGCAGCGGCGGGAGGAGCCTCCGGGGTGAGTGTCCCCCTCGATATCTCCGAGGTTGTGAGGCGAGGCTGTGCCCGGCGCGGCGCTGGGCGTCCCGGCGGGGAAGGGGCTGTGCGTGAGCGGCGGGGGCGCAGGGCTGGGGGCGGGCTGCCGCGAGAGGCGCGGGGCCGCGGAGCGGAGGGAGGCTGTGGTCCGTCTGGGGCTAAGGCGGCGGCGGTGGCGGCGGCAGACTGACCGGTCCTGGTGCGCTCCGAGGGGCGGGCTGGACTGTGCGCCGCCGTCCCGGGGGCTGGAGCTGCGAGGTGTGGCGCTCCCGAGCTGGGATAGCGGCCGGAGGTGGCCGCAGCGGCGGCCCGGCTGGTTCCCGACTCAGGGCTCCGAGGGGCGGGACCCGCCGCTCCCTGGACGCCGGGAAACCGCTCCCGAGGCTCGGGCGCGCGTTTACCCGGGCTGCCGGGCTGCGACCGCCCTGGGGTGGGCGTGAGAGCAGCCGGCCGGCTTCGGGGGTCGGAGAGAGCAGGCCTGGGGACCGCTGCTCCCGGGGAGAAGTTGGATTGTCCGGGTAAGTTACTGTTTCGGGGTCGAACTGAAATCAGCTCTTTGGTAGGTTGGGAGAGAGACGAGACAATACAGAGTGTTTGATAAAGAAGTCTGTGCTTGGAGTACTTGAAAGGCTAAAAGCGTGCATTTTTCAGCATCTCGTCATTTGCACAGATATTTACTAGCCTTGCCCCGAAGATGAGAACTTTCTCACCGTTTGCTGGGGGGAAGCTCTGAGCAGTGTTTGCTCCTCTTTTGAAATACAATAGCACCTCTTCATATACCAGCACAGGTAATAAGTAATCTGGATTAGGCCTAATTTGCAGAAGCAGTCTTGGTTTTTACCAGAAATCTGTTCCCTCTGCTAAAATATCTTGGCGTGATAAAGAAATAGACATTTTTACAGAATTCCTTCGTTTTTTTCCAAGTAACAGAATCTTTTGTCTCTCAATGGCATCCATTTCTTCTGGATTGCTGAAATCCATTACTTTCTTCCTAGAGATGTGGAAGAAAGATTTGAAATTGCAAGAATCATACGCGTTAATGGCAGCTGTGACGAAACTTGTCCTAGAATTTTGAAGTCAGAAAAACCTTGAGCGATCTGGTGTGACTTGTTTTAGAGCCGGGAAACTAGGCTCAGGGAGATCAGCGACTCACTGTGGGTCCTGCAGCTGCCCAGGGATTGGACCAAAACGGGGATCTAGGCCTCTCTTCGCCCCATTTAGAGAGCACTTTTCGCTCACTGCTGAAGCCCCTGTTCTTCATTGATTGCGTTCTTCTCCACCATCCTCGCTGGGTCTTTGTGCAATAGACTTGAAAGGAGAAGTCAGAGAGTGCGCCTCACGCTGATTCTTGACAGTTGCTGTCAGTTACCACAAGTAACTGAGGAAGATTTTTTCCTGACCTGAATTTAATAAAAACCAACTGACATTTCATTTAGAGTTTTCATAGGCCTGTGACTGTATTTCTGTCCAATTATAGCATTGCTCGTGTTTGCATGCATTCAGTAAAACCATAGGTTCATATTCTGTCCCGCAAAACCTAACTACTATGTTGTTTGGTTCAGCAATACCAGGTTTTAAAAAGGTTCTTTGTAGCAGACTCTCATTTTAGGCTTTAAAATACCTGTGTTATGCCACCTGGTTTCCACGTAGTCGCAGAAATTTCTGTGTTGTGTGTCACAGATTAACCTTCAGAGATAGTCATGCCACATGATTCTGATTTCATATTCTAGTCATTGAAACTCACACACCAAAGTTGTGCCTTGTGTTCAGTTACACAGGTGATTATTGAAGATCTGTTTTGTATTTTGCAGTATTAGGTGCTGCAGAAGAAACAAGTGTAATATATAGACTTTGCCCTCAGAAAAGATAAGATGTACCCCTCTGATCCTAGAAAGCAGTCTAGTTAAAAGTTCTGTTAGTACAAAGAATGCTGTACGTTTTCTGGTTAGAGGGAGGTGAGTGAGGCCTCAGGAGTCTAAATAACTTCCTGGAACACTTGAGCTAGCTTCTGTGAGGGTTTAGATTTACAGAGAGATTGGAGCCGTTACTTTGTGAGGGAAAAACAGGAGTATAAGATGGAGATTAGTTTTAAGGGAGGGGAAAAGAGGAAAACTTGAATGAGCTGACCACTGAAGTTCCTTGGGAAGACATTAGACTATTGAAAGGGTATCTGTTGGTAGAAGGGTTTGAGTGCCAGATTGAGGAGATTGGATTTTTATCCTCTTGGGCAAGATATGGGGAGTCTTTGGAACTTTGGAGGCCAGACATTAATTTGATGAAACTGCCAAGATGCACCTGTCAGTGATCCGTTGATTGAGTTAGAATAAGGTTGAGTGGAATGAACCAGGGAAAATAGTAGCTGTTGCAGTACCTGGGTAGGAAGAGATGAGATCCTGACACTGATAGAGTCCCTAGAAAAGATGCAGGGCAGGTATAACTTTGTTGTTGTTTTTATCATGATAGAATATACATAACATAAAATTTGCCATTTTTACCAGTTTTAATTGTACAGTTCTATGGCATTAAGTGCATCCGCTTTGTATTGCAACCGCTACCACCACCCATTTCCAGAACTCTATTCATCTTTCCCAACTGAAACTCTGTACCCAGTAAACACTAACTCCCCACTTCCTTTTACACCCAGCCCATGACAACCACTTTTCTGCTTTCCGTCTCTATGAATTTGATTACTGTATGTATTTCCTATAAGTAGACTCATAGAATATTTGTCCTGGCTTATTTCACTTGGCATAATGTTCATCCAAGTTGTAGCATTTGTCAGAATTTCCTTCATATTTAAGGCTGAATAATATTCCATTGTATGTAATCTGTTAGTTGATACTTTGTATGCTTCCACTTTTTGGCTCTTGGAATAATAATGTACGTAGATGTGCAGGTATCTGAGTCCCTGCCTTTTTCATTTCATTTGGGTATATATCCAGAAAATTTTACATTCCCACCAGCATGTGTCAGAGTTCAATTTCTTCACATCCTCACCAATACTTGTTAATTTCATTATTTTGATAACATCCATCCTAATAGGTATGAAGTGACATCTCATTGTGGTTTTCACTTGCATTTCTCTATGATATTAGCATCTCTTGTGCTTATCAGCCTTTTGAATTGGAGAAATAATCTATTTAAGTTCTTTGCCTATTTTTTTAATTAAGTTGTTTTTCTGTTGAGTTGTAGGAGCTCTTTGTATATTCTGGATACCAATCCCTTATCAGATACATGATTTTCAAATATTTTTGCCAGTCCATGCATTACCTTTTCACTCTGTGGAGTGTATTTTGATGCACAGAAGGTTTTAATTTTAACGAAGTCCAACTGATCTAGTTTTTTCTTTTGTTTTGTTTATACTTTTGGTGTTACATCTGAGAAATTACTGCCAAATCCAGTGACATGAAGCTTTCCCCTTTTAAAACGCTTCTAAGAGTTTTCCCCTCAAAAACTCTTATAGTTAGGTCTTTACATGTGAATATCCAGTTTTTCCAATACCATTTGCTAAAAAGACTATCTTTTTTCCATTGAATGGTCTTGGCATCTTTGTCAAAAATCACTTGATCATACATTCAGGGATTTATTTTTGAAATCTTCTATTCCATTTGTCTGTAAGTCTGCCTTTATGCTGGTACCACACTTTTGATTACTCTAGCTTTATAGTAAGTTTTGAAATCAGAAGTATGAGGCCACCAACATTATTCTTTTTTGAAATTGTTTTGGCTATTTAGGGTCCCTTGAGATTGTTCCATGTAAATTTTAGAATAGATTTAGATATAGATTTTCTATATCTGCAAAAAAATGTCATTGGGATTTTTTTGATAGGGATTGGATTGAATCTACAGATTCTTTGGAATAGTGATGACATCTTTTCCAGTCTTCCAATCTGTAAACAACAGACGTCTTTCATTTATTTGTGTTTAGTTTCCTCCCACAACGTTTCGTAGTTTTCAGTGTAAAAGTCTTCCATCTCTTTGGTTAGGTTTACTCCTAAATATTCTTTTTGGTGATTGTCAATGTGGTTTCTTGTTTGGATTGCTCATTGTCACAGAACACAACTCATTTTTACGTATTGATTTTGTATCCTGTAACCTTTCTGAATTCACTTATCCATCAGGTTGTGTGTGTGTGTGATCTTAGAGTTTTTATATATACGATAATGTTATCTCCAAACTGATAATTTTACTTCTTTCCAATTTGAATACCTTTTCTTTCTTTTTCTTGCCTAATTGCTCTGGCTAGGAGTTCCAGTATTATATTGAATAGAAATGATGAAAATGAATATCCTTGTCTTGTTCCTCATCTTAGCGAGAAAGCTTTCAGTCTTTGACCATTAAGTATGATGTTAGCTGTGGATTTTTCATGTA
The DNA here is from genome assembly GCF_910594005.1 of Cervus elaphus. Taxonomy (NCBI): domain Eukaryota; kingdom Metazoa; phylum Chordata; class Mammalia; order Artiodactyla; family Cervidae; genus Cervus; species Cervus elaphus. Next base: position 60,003,328 of record NC_057827.1, on the reverse strand, counting down.
TAACCTTTATTATGTTGAGCTAGTTTCCTTATATTCCTGTTTTGTTGAGTGTATTCACAGGTATGTTTTAAGAAAAGAAAATTCGTTTTTGGGTCTGAGTTTCTGCCTGGTGAAAGATTTGCAGTCATAAGCAATCCATTTTACCTGTCTGAGGCATAATTTCTTCATCTGTAAGAAGAAAGAAGTACAGGCACACAGAGTTTTACATAGCAACTGTGCCACCCTGTATTTTTTATTCCATTCTTTCCCTACCTATTACCACTTCCTTACTAGTCTGGACTGTTTATCGAATGGCCTACCAGCTGAATCGCTGCTGTTTGTTCTCCCACTTTCCCTCTCCTTCTCTGCAGTTCTCTATATTGCTACCACACTTTAAAAACAAACAACCCAATTGAAGGATGTTACTTTTCTACCTAAAAAACTTGCGTTGTGTTCCCATTGTCTACTGGATAAAGTCCAAACTCACAGAAGTTTCGTAAACTTTGTCCAACCTTAGATTTCCCGTCACTCCAGCCATGCTAAACTGTTTCTCTTGTTCCCTGTACTGTTTTTAGTGTGTTTATCCCAGTGTTTGGAGTTCTTTTTCATTGCCATCCAGGAGACTATGAGAAGATGACTCATCACCCATTTCAGCGGTAGATCTTGATTACACCAAGCCAATCAGCTCAAGGCATTCCCCTGTAAATTATTGTTTGTCCAAGTTAAACTGGACAAGGAAAGAGAGATTCTATTTTGGGGGAAGAAGATTTTTTTTTTCCCCTGTTGTATGTGAACAAGGGAGCAGTGCTAATAGCAACTGGCAGCTGTTTTGTGACCACAGGGAATGATGAATCACGCCCTGAAGACAGCAGAACAGAGAGGTAGAATGAATGTAGGTCCATGATAATATCATTTTAGACTCCTACTGTGCTGGGCCTGCGGTGGGATTTCTGTTCATGAATAAATCCCTATTGTGTAAGCCAACTTGGGGTTATTTGCAATAAAAAGTCTCCTGATTCTTAAAGCCATCTTTATTCTTCAAGACCCAGTTCAAAAGTTACTTTTACCAGTAATCATATACTCACTCCCTTAGTACTTTGGACCTTTCTTCCAGTTCTTATTGTACTGTATTATCACCAGTTGCTTGTACGTTTGACTCCTTCACATAACTCTTCTGTACTTGGAGCAAAAGCCTACAGGATGTGGCATAGTGTCTGGTAAATTGTAGAGAGTGAGTTGTTGGGATGAAATAATAGCATGAGAAAATGCTTTGTAAACAATCTTTTAGTAAATTTGAGGTATATTATTGTATTTAAAACTAAAATGAGATGGAAAAATCAATTAGGCCAGGCATGCAAGGTGTTCTTTGCTTGCTCTTGTTTTCTAAAAATATTGATGAAAATTAAAAGTTTGACAATCTCCTCTGGCTACAATTCCTTGAATTTTATGAAAATCTTACCTACTAAAGCAGAAATCATGGAATGAGCAATAATGAATTGTGTTGTTAGTGTGTAATTTCCTTTCTTCTTTAGGGGGAGACTGAATGCCAAAACAACTTCAAGTATAGTGTATTCTTTTCCCCTGTATTCTGAAATTGTGCTGTGTGCTAAGTCTCTCCAGTCATGTCCGACTCTTTGCGATCCCATGGATTGTAGCCTGCCAGCCTCCTCTGTCCATGGGATTCTTCAGGCAAGAATACTAGAGTGGGTTGCCATGCCCTTTTCCAGGGGATCTTCCCAATCCAGGGATCGAACCCAAGTCTCCTGCATTGCAAGCGGATTCTTTACCTCTGAGCCACCAGGGAAGCCCATTCTGAAATTATATTTACTTAATTTCTGTTTTATCTGGAGTTTACTTTAGAGAAAAATTCTATAATATTCTTCTTAAGTCTTAATTATTCTTGTCATCAGACTTTTCCCAAAGTATTTCTTGCTTGCTTGAGATGAGACATGAGAATTTTCTGGTTAGCAAAAAAGCTTTGTGGCAGAAACCTTAGGTGAGTTTGTAGTGATTGTTAGTAATAGCTTATGACAGAGAAATCTCATTTTATCCTTAATTACAGAGTCATAGTTCTGTCACATGCTTCAACAGTAAAGTCTGAGAAAGGAGGAAGGATGGGGAAGTAGAGTTAAAATTCCCAACTTGGTATACTTCTCCATCTGTTGGCTTCAGGCAAATAAAACTTTGACATGGTGATTTGTAGTTGTTTCAAAACAAGGTAAAGAAGAATACAGTACACATGAGAAATTGTAGTATCATGTGTTGGGATGAGCGTGCAAAGACAGATTTGTGAACAGCTTTCATGTTTTGATGTCTAGTTTGTTGCTTCTGTACCTTAGTTTCTGCATCTGTAAAATGAATAGTATCACCTTCCTTAGAGTTCTTCTTTGATTAATTTAAATAGTCTATGTGAAAACACAGTATAGTGTTCTAAACAGAGATGCTCAGGCATCTCTTTTTTTCTCTGTCAACTTTTCCACATTAAGTGAATATATTTAATGCTGTTTGGATTTCAACTTTTGAGAATTGAAGCCAAGAATTCTCTTCTTTATGTGTGCATTCTTTCTGTCGTGTGGGCTTATTAACTCTTGAGTGAGAGCAAGTTTAAGCAAAAGTGTGTGTGTATGTTTAACAAAATTCTAAAATGAAGTTCAAACTCCTTTTCATGGATCAAATGGCTTTTTGTTATCCAGCCTCTGCTGCTTCTCTGGGCTCATATCTTTACTACTGCCAAACCCCTTCCCATTCACACTCTGCATATAGAATTGCTTTAAGTTCCTTAGTGAACCAAGTTTTGTTCTTTTCTTGGGCCTTCACATAGTCAGTTTCCTTTGCAGTTTAGAGCTTTATTTTTGTATCCCATCCCCCCCCCCCCATTACCTTCACCAAGAAAAAGGTTCACACTTGTAGTCTTAGATCTTATCTCAGATGTTACTTTCTCAACAACCCCATAATGTGAATGCTTCATCATTGGACACAGAGAAGGTAAACAGTTTGCCCAAGATCACAAGCCTTATATAAATGGATCTGAATCCAAACCTAGATAGTTCAGCTCTAGAGTTCATCTTCACTAATTTGTGCTTCCTCTACATTGTAATTGCCTATTTACCTGCTTGTGTGTGTGTGTGCTAAGTCACTTCAGTTATATCTGACTGTGTGTGACCCCAGGGACTGCAGCCTGCCAGGCTCCTCTTGTACATGGGTTTCTCCAGGCAAGAAGACTGGAGTGGGTGGCCATTTCCTTCTCCAGAGGATCTTCCCGACCCAGGGATCAAACCAGCATCTGTTACATCATCTCCTGCTTTGGCAGGCAGGTTCTTTACCACTAGTGCCACCTGGGGTCATTTACCAGCTTGTCCTTGTATAATTTAAAAAAATATTTGACTGCACCCAGTCTTAGTTGCAGCATGTGGGATCTAGTTCCCTGATCAGCAATCAAACTGGGCCCCCCTGTATTGGGAGCATGGGGTCTTCACCACTGGGCCACCAGGGAAGTCCTATCCCTAATTAATTTTGAAGCAGAAATTACGTCTGTCTTTTTCATTGTTATATCCTCATAAGCCTATTATTAGCACATAGTTCATGCTTGGAAAACATATAAATGAATGAAAATTCTCTTGAGAGCAGAATTTTTTATTAAATTTCTCTTAGTACTTTTCACATAATGCATGTCAGTAAATAGTCTTTTCATGTTTATGATACAAAGTGAAAAGTATATGATCAAGTTCATTGTGTCTGAAATATTTTGCACTTTGTTCCAAAGGTAGTTCAAGCTCCATTTTTATAGTCACTGTTAACTCCTCCTGTCCTTTTATAGCAGTGTTACTTGGCATCTTAAACTGGTGCTTTCTTTTGTAGGCCTCCATTTCACATGGTATTCCAATGAACTATTAAAATATAGATTATTTGTAACTTCTTTCTAAATAGTACATAGGAGATTTTACAAATTATAAATTTTTAACTAGTATATGGACTCTAATCAATATCTATTAACCTTTTAATGGGTGTGACTGCTGTACATATTTGGAACTTAGAAAAAAATAGAAGTACCCACATTTTAAACCTTGATGTATCCCAGAAGATAAGTGGTTTATCTGTTCACAGGGTAAGTAATGATTTAAGGCATGCACATTGTCGTTCATGTATATGGGGAAAATTGGGGTGTTGTATTTCAATGTACTTTTTCAAATAAGTAATGTCTTGAAGCTATCCAGCCTGAAGCTGTCTCTGTCCTAGAGATAGAGAACCAGAAAAGTTTTCTTTCTCCCTGAATATTCTCACTTTACCAAAGACTTTGCTTCTTTGGTTAATCATTCTTTGTTTTGTGTCCGCTATGCTTTAGTACAGGGTTTCTCAGCCTTGGCCCTGCTGACATGTTGGACCAGATAATTCCTTGTCGTGGGGCACGGTCGTGTGCGTTGCAGAATGTTTAGCGGCATCCTCGGCCTCTACCCACTAGGTTGCAGTAGTGACCTTTCTCATCCCTAGCTAGTGACAACCAAAAATGTCTCCAGGCATGCCAGATGTCTCTGGGGGAGCAAAGTCACCCAGCTGAAAACTGATGCTTTACTGCATCTTCCCTCCTCATTTGTTATGATATCTCCCTCTTTTTCATACACACACCTTTCCAGACTTTCACATCCTCTCTCCCACTACCTCACTTCTTGGCACCTTTTTACAGTCTTTCTTTGAAAAGAGTTATAAAACATCTGCTCACTCCAAGTTTTTTTCTTCCGCTTCAGTTTCTTCTCTTCAGTTGTATGAAACCACATTTTCCTGGTTTTCCTTTGCATCTCTGGCAGCTCCGTTTTGGTCTCCTTTATCAGCTCTACTCACTCGGACAATGACATAATTTTTGCTTCTTTCTTTTTCTTATCTAGTCGACTCCTGCCTTTCTCGCTTCATTTCTTTGTACGTTTTCGTTCATATACCTATTAATTCTTAAGCTGTTCTCTCTATTGAAACACCCTTACCTGTTCTTCTTTCTGTTTAAATTCTAACATTCTTCAAGAACAAAAGCAGATGTCATCGTCCCATGAAAGCTGTTTCTAATCACTCTCCTCTAACTTCCATGCCATTGTCCTATCCTTTCTCTCTGTATTCCACAGACTATGTACAGTTTTGTGTTACTCATGTGCTGGAATATGTCCTGCCCCACAGTAAGCTCATCTCTGTATCTCTGACAGGACCTGGCCGAGTGCCCTGCACATAGTCGGTGCTCAGGTCGTTGCTAAAGCAATGCTGAGGAGGTAGCGGTAGAGCGGAAAGGATTTAGTGAAAAAACAGTAATGACCTGAAAGGTTGCCAAAAGTAGGAGAAAAAGAAGAAAAATGAAGAAAATTTAAAACTGATCATAGAATACATTCTCTCCTTTCATGGTTTCTGTGATATGGGCCTGATCGCATTCTCCATTCTAAGCACCTGATTTATTAAGGACCCGTTACGAGCCAGGCCGTCTTCAAGGTAATTGGAATACAAAGTTAATTGAAAAGGACACAGTGCCAGTACTGTAAGAACTTAAACTCTTTGCGGATGTAGAACTCTTAGCATTTATTTACCCGTACAGAGTGGTAAGTACTGAAACTGAAGTGTATCCAAAACTTTCTGGTCACACAGAGGAAAGGGGCAACTTCTCATTTCAAAGTAAACCTCATTCATAGACCACTTCTGAACACGCAGCCCATTCTGGTCACTGCCCAGCTGATGAGTGTTTTCCATGGTTTCCTTAACTGTGTTCTTCCCCAGCTACCCAAACCTACGCATTTCCTGAGCCTCAGCACTTAGCCTTCCGTTCATTCTTTTATATCCTTTTCTTCAGGAAATGGATATATTGATGGTTTTAAGACTTCAGCTGACAACTTCCAAATCCATACCAGCTATAACAGAACATTTTCTGTTGTGAAATAATAGACAAGCACATAAACAATTTTAACTTACCTTTTTATTAAGTTATTTTCAATTTAACACCACCATAGTCATGAAATAGAACAGTGTAAGCATGAGCAAGCTTCCCTGGTGGCACATCTGGTAAAGAATCCGACTGCAGTGGGGGAGACCTGGGTTCTATCCCTGGGTTGGGAAGATCCCCCGGAAAAGGGAATGGCTACCCACTCCAAGTATTCTTGGGCTTCCCCTGTGGCCCAGCTGGTAAAGAATCCGTCTGCAATGCAGGAGACCTGGGTTCAATCCCTGGGTTGGGAAGATCCCCTGGAGGAGTGCATGGCAACCCATTCCAGTTTTCTTGCCTGGAGAATCCTCATGGACAGAGGAGCCTGGCGGGCTACAGTCCACGTGTTCACAAAGAGTTAGACACGACTGAGCACCTAAGCACAGCACAGACATGAGCAAAACCTCACTCAATGCCTCGTCTCAATCACAGTCGCTTTAAAGTTAGCTGCTATTCTGCTTTTTATAGTAATTGCTTCTATAAAAAAAAGAGAGAGATGCTCTATACCTGAATACCAACTATATATTTTTTCTAAAACAGTTAAGTTTCATTTTGAGAGACTGGAAGACAGCAGTGGAGGGAGGCATCTTGCTGTATTCCATTTTGTTCTTGCATTGAAATCCCCAAGAACATCGCTGGGTTCACTAGGAGGGCTGCTGCTGCTGCTGCTGCTAAGTCGCTTCAGTCGTGTCTGACTCTGTGCGACCCCATAGAGGGCAGCCCACCGGGCTCCCCCATCCCTGGCAAGAATACTAGAGTGGATTGCCAGTTCCTACTACAATGCATGAAAGTGAAGTTGCTCAGTTGTGTTCGACTCCTAGCGACCCCATGGACTGCATGCAGCCTACCAGGCTCCTCCGTCCGTGGGATTTTCCAGGCAAGAGTACTGGAGTGGGGTGCCACTGCCCTCTCAGAGGAGGACTGAGTATATAGTGATACTCATGGATATCATTTATTGCAGCACAGGATACAAAACAAAATCAGCAAAGAAAAAATGCCCATGAGGCAAAGTCCAAAGGGAAGCAGGCACAGGTTTCCAGGAGCTCTCTTGCTGGAGTCACAGAGGTCACACTTAGTTCCTCCAGGAGGGGCTTGTGACAGCACGAGTGAAAGATGGTCTACTAGGGAAGCTCGTTAGAGTCTCAGTGGAGCGCCGAGGGCTTTTATGACGGCTGGTCACGTAGGCATCCACTCTCTAACATGTATCAAAATTCCAGGCTCCCAGAAGAAAAGCAGATATTGAGCATAAACCATACTGTTTGTGCAAACGTTTTAAGTATACAGAGCTGTCCTTATCTGTTAAGGAGTGGTAGAAACAGAAAGTCCAAGGCCTTGAAGACCAGCCAGGGCCAGCCTTTCCAGCAGTTTCTAGGCCTGTTGTGCTTTTTTCTGCCTGACACTTCTTAATTCAAAATATAAGTAAATGAAAACTCAGTTTTTGTATTGTATCATTTTCTCTTAAAATGTATCAGCACTAGCAGAGTGCAGACCTTTACTTTGCACTCCCTTGCTGTCATATGACTGAAAGTATGTTCTATGGAACACTGTCCATGACCTGTTACTGGTTTTTCTTAGAAAGATTTTCATGATTAATTAAGGTTCAGGAAGATTGAATTAAGCAATTAATCAGATAACTTTCACAGGGCCCTCAGCCTTTTGGAGTGATATGTGTGGCCTGGCCGCCTCCTGCCTGTCTTCCCTCGTCTTACAGTATTGTGCTTCCCCACTTCCCCTGCATCAGCTACTTTGGCCTTCTTGCTCTTCCTGGAATTTGCTAAACTGTTGACTTTGCCTTAACTATCCAGCATCACATCACTACTACCTCTGCCAATAAATAATGTCAAGTGTTATTTGTGTTTCTATATTATTTATATTTATGTGTTTAAGATCTCTCTTCTGTATGCTGTATGTGTTCTTTTTATGTCTTATGGGCTTATTCATGTCAATAAATCAACTTATTTTTTCTCATAGCAGCCATGCCTTTCATGGCATTTATCCCAGGGTATAATTTTATTTTTGTAATTATTTCCAAACTTGGAAAACTCAGCAGTGGCCACAGCACTGGAAAAGGTCAGTTTTCTTTCCAACCCCAAAGAAGGGCAATGCCAAAGAATGTTCAAACTACCACACAGTTGCACACATTTCACATGCTAGCAGGGCTTCCCTCGTGGCTAGGCTGGTAAACAATCTGCCTGCAATGCAGGAGACCTGGTTTCAATCCCTGGGTTGTGAAGATCCTCTGGAGAAGGGAAAGGCTACCCACTCCAGTACTCTGGCCTGTAGAATTCCATGGACTACAGTGCATGGGGTTGCAAAGAGTCTGACACAATTAAGCGACTTTGACTCACATGCTAGCGAGGTAATGCTCAAAATTCTTCAAGCTGGGCTTCGGCAGTATGTGAACCAAGAACATCCAGATGTACAGACTGGATTTAGAAAAGGCAGAGGAACCAGAGATCAAATTGCCAACATTTGTTGGATGATAGGGAAAGCAAGGGAGTTCCAGAAGAACATCTACTTCTGTTTCATTGACTTTGCTAAAGCCTTTGACTATGTAGAACACAACAAACTGGAAAATTCTTAAACAAGGTCATCCGGTATTCCCGCCTCTTTATCTCCTGAGAAACTGTATGCAGGTCAAAAAGCAACAGTTAGAACCTTGCATGGAACAGACTAGTTCAAAATTGGGAAAGGAGTATGACAAGGCTGTATATTGTCACTCTGCTTATTTAACTTATATGCAGAGTACATTATGCAAGGTGCCCGGCTGGATGAAGCACAGGCTGGAATCAGGATTGCTGGGAGAAACATCAACAACCATTTAGAGAGATGGTAACGATGACCCTATATGTGAGACAGCAAAAGAGACACAATGTAAAAGACAGTCTTTTGGACTCTGTGGGAGAAGGTGAGGGTGGGATGATTTGAGAGGGTAGCATTGAAACGTGTATATTATCATACGTGAAGCGAATCGCAGGTCCAGGTTGGATGCGTGAGACAGGGTGCTCAGGGCTGGTGCACTGGGATGACCCTGAGGGGTGGGATGGGGAGGGAGGTGGGAGGGGGGTTCAGGATGGGGAGCACATGTGCACCCATGGCTGATTCATGTCAATGTTTGGCAAAAACCACTACAATATTGTAAAGTAATTAGCCTCCAGTTAAAATAAATTAATTTTTAAAAAACTAAAAAAAAGAAATATCAACAACCTCAGGTATACAGATGATATCACCCTAATGGCAGAAAGTGAAGAGGAGCTAAAGAGTCTCTTGATGACCCTGAAAGAGGAAAGTGAAGGAAATGGCTTAAAACGCGGCATTCAAACTCTAAGGTCGTGGCATCCAGTCCCATCACCTCATGGCAAATAGAAGGGGAAACAGTGCAAATGGTGACAGATTTTATTTTCTTGGGCTCAAAAATCACTGCCGATAGTGACTACAGCCATGAAATTAAGTTATGACCAACCTAGACAGCATATTAAGAAGCAGAGACATCATTTTGCCAAAAAAGGCCTGTATAGCCAAAGGTACGGTTTTTCCAGTAGTCATGTACGGATGTAAGAGTTGGACCATAAAGAAGGCTGAGTGCTAAAGAATAGATGCTTTCAGATTGCACTGGAGAAGACTCTTGAGAGTCCCTTGGACTGCAAGGAGATCAAACCAGTCAATCCTAAAGGAAATCAGCCCTGAATGTTCATTGGAAGGACTGACGCTGAAGCTCTATTACTTTGGCCGCAGAGTCTACTCATTGGAAAAAACCCTGATGCTGGGAAAGATTGAGGGTAGGAGAAGGGGATGACAGAGAATGAGAGGGGTGGATGGCATCACCAACTTAGTGAACATGAGTTTGAGATAGTGAAGGAACAGGGAAGCCTAGCATGCTACAGTCCATGGGGTGGCAAAGAGTTGGACACTGTTTATTGACTAAACAAAAACAACAGATTGTTTAAATGTCCATTTTTCTCACTTGATTGTAAGCAACATGAGTACCAAGATATTTTGCTCATAACTATAACCATCAACACTTAGCATAGGGCACATAGTTGGCACTTTTAAGTGTAAAATACTTCACGTAGTCAGGATTTGTGGCCAGGAGTTTGTACTTATTGTATATGTTTGATTGAACCTCTGTTAGGTTAATTCAGTGTTGGTGTGCTGTATTAATTAGCCTAGAAGGAGAGACCAAGATTGATTTGTGACAATTCAAGGAAGATAATAAATTGTGACTTAGTCTAAGTGGTTTGCAGTGGGATTGGTGAACCACTTTGTTATAGAGGAGAAAGATGAGGGAAAGATGCCTGCAGTTTTGACACTGGATGTCCAGATGTCTTCAACAAAGAACATATGAATAGATAAGGCTAATTAAGTTTCTTCTCCCCAAAAGCATCCTCCTGTTAGTCAGAAAAAATATCTGTTTTGTTTCCAGGCAACACCAGTTAATTTAATTATCTTCATATTAGGAATTAATAAATTTCTTAAAATTAGCACACTGAATTACTTAATAATAGCTGTGCTGTAAAACTCTTTATCTAATGTCAGCTTTCTGCTGTGGTTGAGGAGTGTGTTTACCTACATAATCTAATTTGGAGAAGACAACAAAAATTAAGAGAACTTTTTTGTATCTGATGTAAAAACGTTTACAGCAGGGAACGTGAAACCCAGATGTTACAAAAAGAAAAGGGAAAAAAGTGACTATATAAAAAATTTAAACACTTATGACAAAAGCCATCATAGTTTTAGAAGGCTAATATAAATATTCTGCCTTGATATTTTAACATTAAAAAGTATCACAAATTAATAAAAGGAACAGCTACATAGAAAAATAGCCAAAGAGTATAAAGAAGAGAGGCTAATAAATACATTGAGATTCAGTTTCTCTTATAATTTTTAATATGAAGATTAAAATAATGAGATCATTTTTCCCCCATCAGATTGACAAACATTAATAATGACCAGAGTTTTGATGTTCTCATGCAGAGTTGGTAGGAATGTAAATTTGCAACTTTTCTGACGAATCTCCACATCAGAAATATATATATACCCTTTTATCCAGTAATGCTACTTCCTGATACTTATTCTAATGGCATAGGTTACAGTGGTTAAAGATAGAGGTAAAAGGATTACAGGACTGTTATAATATTGAAAAATTAGAAATGATTCTCAGTATGTTTTGGTAAAATAAATTATGGCATATTTACACAATAGTTAGAGGTTTTTAAAAGATAAAGTAAAATTTATATTTGTCCATGTCTCTCTATCCCTGATATTTTATGAAATGAAAATAGCTTTTTATAGAACTCTTTGTAAAATATCCCTACCTAAAACTATTTAAAGTTGATTTATGTCAAAAATGCTAGGAAAGTCGAAATAGTTATTAGCTGTCTTTATGAGGCAGATTTTAGGAAATTGCCTTTTGTTAAACTCTGGTTTTTTTCTTTTTTCTTTTTTTAATTTAAATAGCAAATGTGTAATTCTCATAAGTGAATGGGAAAACGTAAGTTCTGGAGTGGGTAGGCCTGAGAAGGTTTAGCATGTATTTTATTTGTATATTATGGTCTATTCTATACCCTTTAAAATGCAGGGTCAAGAGTGTAAATCTCAACTTTTCAAACTGTAGTCATAGAAGGCAAAAACCCTTTTGGGGAGAGAAAGAAATAGACAACTAAAAATTACAGAGATGCTAAAAATTATTGTTTCCATATTTTCAATAAAGAAAAGAATTACATTTTAACCTTGTAAAATCACAAAACTAAGAGGGGGGGGTGTACACTGTTTGATGGCAGTGCACGCGTGCTGTCACCAAATAGCACCGTTAGTTTCTATTCAAATTAGATCGTTACTGTTGTTTAGTTGCTCAGTCGTGACCGACTCTTTGCAGCCCCGTGGACTGCAAAATGCCAGGGTTCCCTGTCCTTCACTATCTCCCGCAGCTTGCTCAAACTCATGTCCAGTGAGCTGATGATGCCATCCAGCCTTCTCGTCCTCTGTCGTCCCCTTCTGCCTTCCATCTTTCCCAGCATCAGGGTCTTTTTCAGTGAGTCAGATCTTCGCATCAGGTGCCAGAGTATTGGAGCTTCAGCATCAGTCCTTCCAGTGAATATTCAGGACTGATTTCCTTTAGGATTGACTGATTTGATCTCCTTGCAGTCCAAGGGACTTTCAAGAGTCTTCTCCAACTCCACGGTTCAAAAGCATCAATTCTTTGGCACTCAGCTTTCTTTATAGCCCAACTCTCACATCCATACATGACTACTGGAAAAATCATAGCTTTGACTAGACGGACCTTTGTCAGCAAAGTAATGTCTCTGCTTTTTAATATGCTGTCCATGTTGGTCAGCAGGAAGGACTCTGAGTCAGAATGATTGGCCAGACAACCTGGAATTAATCCCATCACCGCAAAACCCTGAAACTGCGAGCCAGAGTTCTCCTAGGTTCCCTTACCCTATTGCTCTCTGCCCGGCTGCCGCTTCCCAATAAAATCTCTTTGTCAGCACATGTGTCTCCTCGGATAGTTCATTTCCGAGTGTTAGACAAGAGCCCACTTTCATGCCCTGGAAGGGGTCCCCCTTCCTGCAGCAGTTAAACATAAGCATTGAATAATTATTTAGGGATTTAAATTCAAAACTGATTGTCTATTCTTTATGCAAAGCAAATGTGTGGGTATAGAGAACAATAATTAGGTTAATAATATGGAAGTCCTGTAGCTAATGGCCAAATTTGGGAACAGCCCCCTAAAATATTGTGCTTAAATTCAAGATAATTCACATGCTTGATGTCTAGGAGTAAAATATGTGTAACATGGTTCACTTCCAGTTTTTGTTTTTTATTGACTATTTTCACTAAATGTTTGCCATTGCTATTCTTGGCTAACCTATTTAAATATTGATATTAATTTTATATTTTAATGCACATCCGAATGCATAATAATTCTAAAGATTAAATGTACATTTAATTTTCATAAATGAGAAAATTGCTGCAGTTAACATTTCTAATAATTTAGTATCTCATTTAATCATTCTTTCACTGGTTTTGGTTTTCTTATCCTATTTAGAATGATGATCAATAGTTTCCCTTGTGATTACTCCTATGTTGTTCATGATGCCTTGAAGATTACCTTTTTAAAATCATTTGAAAAGCTAAGGCTTAACATATTTCAGACAATGCTGAATAGGCATTAAAAAGCAGACATTTTATTTAAGAAATGATTTATAACAAGAAATACTAAGAATACCAAGAATATATAGTATGAGTTTGCACTAGAGTGAGAGTTCTAAGAACCAGACTCACCTCATTTATCAGCATTTCCCCCCTCATTTTCTAGTTTTAAAAATTCTAATTGTTATCCTTAAAAGAATGTTGCATAGACTGGTGGAATGGGATGTACTTCTAAAAATATCCTTTTTAAGAATTAGTTTTTAATAGGAAAAAAAAATAGCAGCAGGAGAGTAACAAGCTGTTTTAAATTATAACAGGTTATATTAGAAAAAGGCCACATGGGCTTAGTAAAATGCTCGTAGGCCAAACTCTAACAAATAATCTCTATTTGCAGTAACACAATTTCATTTTATAATAAAATGCAATTTAACAGATATCTTTATTTAAAATGAGTAAAAATGTTTTCTGACTTGTCCTTTTATTGGTGGTAGGTAGGTAAGGAAAGTACTATTTTTATACATGATCTTAAGCTACTGACTACAGGTCCACAATGTCTTATTTATAATTCGAAATTCTAAAAGTACTGAAAGCCATTTTTTTAAGGGAGACTCATTTAATGGCAAACACTGATAATATGACCTGAATTCATTTGACAATAAAACCTAACCTGAAGTAACATAGCTTAGTCTAAATATTTAATATATTTTATTGCAAAATAGGGGGTAATAATTTTGCAAAATATGGGATAATATGACAGACCTCTCTGGGCTGTTTCCATGGTATATAGTAAATATTTCATATATCATATTATTTTCTTTTAAAAGTGAGAGAAAGAGAAGGAAAGGAGTCTGAATTTTAGAATATACCTAGCTCCAAAGGTTTCTACCTGATAAAGAATTATGGACTTGTGTTCTGAATAACACTCTTAAACTAGTATTTTGAGTTGGTGGTGAACATTAAAATTTTATTGGTGAAACTAAAATTGAGAGACAATATAGTATGTAGTACTTTATTGTTAAATTCTATAGATAGAGTTTAATTACCAAGTATGTGGGAAGACTATATGAAAAGTAGAAAAGCTCACTGATTACTTTGTAGATACCAACTGTAAATAAATATGTTACTTAAAATTAGATACTGGAGGATTGAGATAGGAGGAAGATACTAGCAATTTCAGTATTTCTCAAAGTAGGGAGCCAGTGGATAGTAGCCAAAAAAGAGGGAATTTAGGGTATTATATAAAAATATTATTAAAGTTACCTGCAGGGTAGGGAGAGATTAGGTTAAAGTAGACCGAGAGAGCATCTTGTCTTTGAGTGTATCTTTTTTTATGGTTTTGACTTTAGATTCATCTAAACATTTTGCAGACATATATGGCAACATTAATTAAAAATATACTGCCTGAAAGTCAAAAGTGAAATAAAGTGTACTTTCAGTTAGTGATGTAATCACCCAAAGCAACCTGTTCCAAGTGACTTAAATACACAGTAATTTATAGATATCTTGAGTTGGGTAAATCCTAAGGGTAAAAAAGAATTGCCCCCCAGAAAGATTGTTGTTTATCATATTGTTGGTGATAGTTTGACATTTTAAGTCTTGGCTATTGTGTGTATATTGTGAGATAAAATAAAAGAACAGTTATGAAGGCAGCTTTGAGAATAGGGTTTTGGCATGTGAGAAAGGAGAAACAGGTATAAAGTTAATGAGATTAAGTAAAAATTCTCTAAACCTGAGTTTGGATTAGAAGCATCAGTATATACTCATGTATGTATGTGTATGTATATACACATGTGTATGACATTTCCTAGCTTTGTACTAAAAAGGCAGTCAGCACCCCTTAGCACCCAGATTGTGGTTTCTAAATACCATTTCCCACTGAAAGGAAAGGGCTCCTTTAAATAGATTACAGGTCTAAGAAAAAGCTAAAATATGCCTAGAATAAGGTATAACCCTAGAAAGCAAAGCAGCTCTCTGAGACAAGTAACAATGGTTACAAAGTCTTGGGAGCTAATATGAATAAGCTTCCACTTCAAATATGGTGCAATTTGAGTGTCAGCAGCAGCAGGGATAACTACTGGAGAAGGCAATGGCAACCCACTCCAGCACTCTTGCCTGGAAAATCCCATGGACGGGGGAGCCTGGTAGGCTGCAGTCCATGGGGTCGCAAAGAGTTGGGCACGACTGAGCGACTTCATTTTCACTCTTCACTTTCACGCCTTGGAGAAGGAAGTGGCAACCCACTATCAGGGCTCTTGCCTGGAGAATCCCAGGGAGGGGGGAACCTGGTGGGCTGCCGTCTCTGGGGTCGCACAGAGTCGGACACGACTGAAGCGACTTAGCAGCAGCAGTAGCAGCAGCAGGGATTCAGTTCAGTTCAGTCGCTCAGTCATGTCCGACTCTTTGTGACCCCGTGAATCGCAGCACGCCAGGCCTCCCTGTCCATCACCAACTCCTGGAGTTTACTCAAACTCATGTCCATCGAGTCGGTGATGCCATCCAGCCATCTCGTCCTCTGTCGTCCCCGTCTCCTCCTGCCCCCAATCCCTCTCAGCATCAGGGTCTTTTCCAGTGAGTCAACTCTTCACATGAGGTGGCCAAAGTATTGGAGTTTCAGCTTCAGCATCAGTCCTTCCAATGAACACCCAGGACTGATCTCCTTTAGGATGGATTGGTTGGATCTCCTTGCAGTCCAAGGAACTCTCAAGAGTCTTCTCCAACACCACGATTCGAAAGCATCAATTTTTCGGCACTCAGCTTTCTTCAACTCTCACATCCATACATGACCACTGGAAAAACCATAGCCTTGACTAGATGGACCTTTGTTGGCAAAGTAATGTCTCTGCTTTTTAATATGCTCTCTAGGTTGGTCATAACTTTCCTTCCAAGGAGTAAGCGTCTTTTAATTTCATGGCTGCAGTCATCATCTGCAGAGATTTTGGAGCCCAAGAAAATGAAGTCTGACAGTTTCCACTGTTTCCCTATCTATTTGCCATGAAGTGATGGGACCAGATGCCATGATCTTAGTTTTCTGAATGTTGAGCTTTAAACCAACTTTTTCACTCTCTTCTTTCACTTTCATCAAGAGGCTTTTTAGTTCCTCTTCACTTTCTGCCATAAGGGTGGTGTCATAGCAGGGATAACTACAAATAATTGAAACCCATCAAATATGTTTACATCTGTGAACACATAATTGTTTTTAACTTGCTGATCATCTTTAGAGAAATGCTGGGATATTAATTGTTAAAAATTAGTTGTTGTTCAGTTGCTATGTCTGTCTCTTTGCCACCCCCTGGACTGCAGCACTCCTAGGCTCCCCTCTCCTTCACTATCTCCCGGAGTTTGCTCAAATTCATGTCCATTGAGTTGGTGATGCTATCTAACCATCGCATCCTCTGCTGCCCCCTTTTTCTTTTGCCTTCAGTCTTTCCCAGCATCGAGGTCTTTTCCAATGAGTTGATGCTTTGCGTCAGGTGGCCAAAGTATGCTTCAGTGACAGTCCTTCCAATGAACATTCAGGGTTGATTTCCTTTAGGATTGACTGGTTTGATCTTGCAGTCCAAGGGACTCTGAAGAGTCTTCTCCAGCACCACATTTAAAAAGCATCAATTCTTTGGTGCTCAGCCTTCTTTATGGTCCAACTCTCACGTCTCTGCATGACTACTGGGAAAACTATAACTTTGACTATGCAGACCTTTGTTGGAAAAGTGATAGCTTCGCTTTTTAATATGCTGTTTAGGTTTGTCATAGCTTTCCTTGCAAGAAGCAAGAGTCTTTCTATTTCATGGCTGCAGTCACTGTCTGTAGTGATTTTGAAGCCAAAGAAAATTAATAAATGTAAAGAATCATTTATTCTGACCTTTCTGTGCTAACAACTGAATAGTTGATGGGTGAGTTTCTCTTACAAAAATGTTTTAGTTAATGAATAAAGAAGGAATGATAGAATATTATCATGTTGCAACCCCTAGTGAATTAATGACTCTAGTTGGTGATTACTGAGAATGAGAACTAGACATTTGATACCTATGTTGGAAATATACATCATTACCTGTGAAGCAATCTTGACAAACTTTAAAAGTACCAAAATGACCCCAAATCTGTTTAAGTCATTAGATCTGTCAATTACTGTAATTACAAGGATCAGAAAAACATGTTAAGATACACCATAGTGATATATTTGGCAAATTCAGACTATGGGAAACAACCAGATAACTTGATTTCTTCAATAACAAAAAAACTGCAAGGGGGAAAGGGTTGGGGAGGGACCTTTTAAAGGAAATTTAAGAGACATAGTCATTCAGTCACAATGCATGGGCCTTATTTGAATCCTGATTCAAACAAACTTAAGAAAAAATAAACCAGTGATGGAAATGTCAGCACTCCCCTGGGAAGTTCATACTAAGGAATTATTGTTCATAATTTTAGATGTGATCATGGTACTATAGTTGCTCTCGTGTATCCTTTCTTTTAGAGATTCATAAGGAAGTATTTACAGATGAAATAATATGCTGTCTGGGATTTGCTTCTAAATAATCCAAAGAGATTAGACAGAAAGTGGGTTGGGATATAGTGATACAAAACTGCTACAAATTGGTAATTGTTGAGCTTTGTCTTCCTGGTCTCTCTACTTTTGTTGTTTTTCTCTCCTTTATTGCAGAAACTACAAAAGTATCTGCTGCGCAGGAGGAAAAAACAAGTGATAGGAAGAAGTGAAAATAGAAAACCATAGTCGTAATTGTCTTTGGTGTTTGCATGCTAAGGGGTTTGATGTTTATGGAGTATAATCCACAATCAGGAAACTTTTCTATTGTTCACCAACAGTGGGAAGCACTAGAGATTAATTTAAGATCTGTCCTTTAACCGTAGTTGGGTGATAAAGTAGAAAATTTAACAGTTTAAGAACTATAACAAAATCAACAGTGCAGTTATATGTAAAGAAGTATAAGGAAGACATGGCTGTTCCCATCAGAAAGGTTGATACAGGATTGAGGACTATTGAGATGCTTCCTTGTTGAGGGGAAAAACACTAGATTAGGGATCAGAATGACTGGTATCTAGTTTTGGCTTTGCCATTTTACTGTATGGATAAAATTTGGGGGCCAACCCAATATTTTACTTTAGATGAGTCACTTTGTGTTTCTACCTTAACTGCCTCATTCAGAGATGAATTGAAGACTCTCTACATTGAAGACTTGATACGAGAATAAAAATGACTTCATGTGTGGAAAAGTGTTTTGTAAACTATTTATCCCTATTAGAAGATACTTCTGCTACAGTCATTAGAAGAATGTAAAAAGGGGGACCTCGTGTCATTGCTTTCCTGTCTTAGTGGGGCTTTTTTCCATTTACTTTTTTAAAATTATGATTAAAGATACAGGTAACATAGCATTTACCATTTTCACCAGTTATGAGTTACATTCACACTGTTGTGCAGCCGCCACCATCCATCTCCAGACCTTTTCATTTTCGCGAGTGGCTCCCCAGCCCCTGGCAATCCCCATTATTCTTTTTGTCTCTGTGACTTTAACTACTCTATGTACCTCATTTAAGTAGCATCACATAATATTAGTCCTTCTGTCGTTCTGAGACTCTTTTTTATATTTTGCAAACATTGACAGGACATTTATAAATGATACCTTCCATCAGAAATAGATGAATTATCATACTGAGATAATGCTGTATTATATGTCCAAGTGTTAAGCCTCTAGAGCAATGAAAATATCATAGTCATCCCTCGATATCCAAGGTGGGTGGGTTACAGGATCCTCACAGATAAAAAAATCTGTGGATGCTCAAGTCCCATACATAAAATAGCTTAGAACTTGCGTATAACATGTACATATCCCCCATATACTTGAGATCATCTCTGGATTACTTATAATAACTAATATGGTATAAATGCCATGTAAATAGTTGAGAGCATGTGTCCAATTCAAGTTTTGCTTTTTGGAACTTTATGGAATTTTTTTTTTTCTGAAAAATTTCTATCTGCAGTTGGGTCAATCTGCAGATGCAGAATCTGTGGATACAGAAGGTCGACTATATTAGGAAACTCTAGTTTATAGATTTCTCCTTTAAAGTATTCTCTGTTTGCATTATGTCTTCCTTGGTATGTCTTTCTGGGACCTCAAGCCCATTATCCTTATTACTCCCAGTTCACCCACAAATTGCTTGTCCTGTGTTTCTTCTTGGCTCACAGCATTGCCAACCACATTGCAAAGTAGACCTTATCATCATCCCACTTCTTTTCCACCACCTCCCTCACCAACTAGGTGAGCATTTACTATGTGTTCTGTGATAAGGACTTCATCTGGGTTGTCTTAGTTTTTGTTATAGATGCCCTAAACAAATGCAAAATAGTGTTTCAAGATGCCGACTTGTATTACAGAAACAGGACATGAATTACAGAATATGTGTTCTGGTCTGATTTGTTCAGACTATAATATTCTCATCTAGCATTTAGCTACGAGTAATTAGCACAGGATTAGCAGTGGGATTGAGGAAAGAAAGGGGAGAATATTTTATCATTTATCCAAGAAAGACCTCATAAAATCCTTAGGAGGGGAAGAGTTTTGTCTGACTTTCTACTTCTCATTTTACCTAAGAGGCGTTGTTGTCTCTGTAAGAGGGGTCTTTCATAATGGAGGTTTCTTAAAACTTGTTCATCCTCAAACCTACAGTTTGAGAAGTTCCTACTTCTTTGCTAGGACTTATGTCTGCAAGATTCTTTCTAACTATGAACTTCAGGAGAATTTTAGGAGAAATACCTCTTCATTTGACGTGCTGACAGTCTGGAGTATCAGAGGTATTCTGATGGACAGAAGCCTGTCAGAATGGAATGAGTGACCATTATTAAGGCTAGAGCAACATTGTATATACCTTACTCTTGGCTGAAAATATAAACTAGTGGGTTTTCCCTCATATCTGTTTGGACTCTTCTACTCTTGAGTGATGGGAGGAAAAATAGAATTTTAGTACAAAATTAACTCCAGCTCCTAAACCATTATTGTCTTCCTATTTGTAAGAACTTGAATAATTCATAGGACCATTCACCTGCTGATTCTCCTGATGATCAATCAGAAGTTACAGTTAAGCATTTGATGTCCTTGTGAAGGTACCTTTGAGTGTTGTATTCATGTTTCTGTTTTGTTATTCTTCTCTTCTCCATGTGCAACCATAGTGTCAGGCTTACTGTCAGATTCATCAGGATGTTTTCTTTCTTCTCCAGATTTTCCTGGGGAGCCCACAGAAACTCATCAACAAGAAATATGCCCTTGTATTTTGTTTTTTAACATTCACTGAGTTGGTGTCAGAAAATTTAAACTTTGTCTTTGAGTGAAGTTTATGAGAAATTCCATATTTTTTCTTCAAATTCAGTTGCTTTGAACATGTTCTCTGATTTCAGCTATAGTTCTCTCTACTGATCCTGTGTAGGTTCCTGTCTAGACTCAGATTTGTCATCTCCTTCTCCATATCATCCAGAGCTGCTTTTCTGTACTGTGTTAGTTGCTCAGTCGTGTCCAACTCTTGTGACCCCATGGACTGGAGCTGCCAGGCTCCTCTGTCCATGGGATTCTCCAGGCAAGAAGACTGGAGTGGGTTGCCATTTCCTTCTCCAGGGGATCTTCCCAATCCAGGGATTGAACCCAGGTCTCCTGCCTTGCAGGCAGATTCTTTACAGTCTGAGCCACCAGGAAAGCCCACTAAACCAGCAGTGAAAACAGTTGTCCCCAATTAGAAAAGTGATTTCATTTATTCACTCAAATAATGTGTGCCTGGCTCAAAACTAGTCTTCCTGCTATGAACACAGAAGTTCCAAACGGCACCATTTACCATAAAACTTGATTGAGCAAGTTCTTGGAGGGCTTCATAATCATTTTCCACCCTCTGTTTGTAGGCCCTTATTCCTACCTGCTAGAGAACATTTATCCTGCTGCTTCTAGAGCTGCCTCAGTTAGGGGGAGTATGGTTTGTTGCTAGAAGACAACAGAGGCTTTGGTGTTGGGGATAGCTGGGCCAAGCTGCTCTGGTCCAGCTTGCCCCATTGGGTCTCACTTAACCTCTGCTAGAGACCCAGACAAGGGTCTAAACCCCCTTCCACTTTGATCTTATCTATTTGAAGATGCCTTCAAAAGGCAAAAGTCTTGCTGACTGCTTCTGACTTACTGTTCACAGTCTTTTTGCTTTGTTCTTATGTGTCCAAGGATAGAACTGAAAGTTCTGAGAGGTATTTGGAGAATCAAATGGGTTTAATACATATAAAGGCTCTAAGCAGAGTTTGGTATATAAATGATAGCTGTTATTTTGGGTAAAACATACTTAGATTTTGTTTTTTTTTTTTTCTTTTTAAATTTTTTTTCTAGCTGCTCTACAAATGTAAGATTTGGCGATAGAGGCTATCATTCATCCTGCTTTGCCTTATTAGGCCTCGGTGGTACCCTTTTTCACTCTCAAGTATCCTGATTTGAATAATGTAGTCCTCTTAGATTTGACAGAAGTGAAATATTACTATAGTTTTGCATTTCTTTTAAATTATGAATTGTTTTTCATAGTCCCATGTATTCCACATTGCTGTTCTTCTTTAATTATACCTAATAATTGGACTAGGTGGAAAACATGTTTAAAATTCAAAATTCAGTTGCCTTTTTTTTTTCATTGAAAAAATAACATTTAATATAGAAATAACTCCCTTCCCCATCCTCATTTACAAATCAATAAGTCTTACACTTCAGTGAATTTTGGGAACCCTACTTTGACTTATTTTGTACATGTTGTGGCCCATACATCTCAACTTCAGTTTATAAAAACTGAGATTCATAGAAGTTAAATGTACTTATCCCGTGTAAGTGATAAATTAGTTATGAGAGAGAACTATCTCAGATGCAGTAAAAGCACGTTTGTAAGTCCAGTTTGTTCGTTAAGTCCAACAAAGTTAACCTAGGTACCCAACTAACACAATCAGCTATATAGCACTGCACTGGCATATGGAATAGGTTTATAATACTTTTCACACAGATACTACATAGAAAACAAACACAAAAATAAAACATTTTTAATCTTAAAGTACAGTATACCTTGAAAAGCACAGTGGTACAGTACAACAGCTGGCATAGAGAAGTTGGCATCAAGTGAACAGGCAAGAGTCCTGACTGGTGGAGGGAGAGGAGGTGGGAGATGGTAGAGCCAAAGGGTAGGTGGCAATAGGAAATGGAAAGCAAGGTGCAGTTTCACTCATGCCTGATGGTGATGGAACACACATTAGCATCTTTGAAAGTTCACAGACTTGAAGGCTTTTATGTATGGGACTTACTGTACCTGACCCTCATTGTTCTCTCTGCAGCCTAAAGGATAAAAACATTTTTATGGCAAAGCTCAGAGTTTTCCAAGTGTGTTATGCCAGTCTATTTTACTGCTCTTTGGGGCAAAAGGGCTTCTTTAGATTAAGCTGAATACTTCCTTTTGGAGGTTCACAGTGCACCTTAGCACTTCAGAGATGCTAAAAAAAGTTCTGAAGTAAGGAAAAGTAAAGCCTTGTTTAATTCTGCATTTTCTAAAACACTGGGAAAGCTCTTTGGAAATGCTGGCCTAGGGATTTGGGGGGAGGGGGGTTTTGGGGGAGAGGTGATGTTTGTTTTAAATCCTTTTTCACTGGGTTGTTAATTCTCTCTGTTGAATTCAGCGTGACCCCTTTCTCCCATAGCTGGATATGCTACAGCCACTGAAGCTGATTTTAAGCCAGCTGTGTCCTCTAATAGAGATCGGTCATGTCAGCTATTAGCAGGAGCTCTCTGAAAAAGGTGATTCTGGGAAAATGACATATCAGCTTTCTAGGACCATTTGCATCCTGTGGGCCTCTCCCAGTCCCCGAGGCCCTGCCTTTCCCTTTCCTGTCTATCATCCAAAGGTTACATTTCATCATGTTTTATGTAGGAGACAGTCAGAGCTAGCCCAGGATGAAAATATCCCTGAAGAGTTTAAGACTGTGACTAACGCTCACTTCTAGCGTCTAAAGGCAGCAGATTCAATTAAGAAATAAATAACAAGATACTGTGTTCCATTTGGCATGAGTTTTCGGTTACCTAAGAAATTGTTTCCTGAGAATTTCGAGAAATATGGCTTTAGTAACTTTAGTGACTCCTAGGATTTGGGACTGGGGACACAGGAGGGATTTAAGGATTATATCTGATCCAGAAAAAGTCTCTCCCATCAAGTCTTTCCAAGGCCTGTGTACTTTAGTAATCAGAACTCTAATAGGAGATATGAATGTCACCCAAAGCAGTTCATCTTGAAGGGGATTTCCATTGACTAGGAGCTGCCAGAAAGAGACACTGTCCCTAAGTCCTGAAGACTTTTTTATCTCAAGTCACTTCATCAGAGACCCCAGCTGTCCTGGTGCTAATTATAGTGGCAAATGGCCAAGCATCAGTATCTCAGCTGTGACTTCTCTAGTGTTTGCTGGGTGTTCTTGTGTCTTCATTGGGGCTGGTGAGGTTTTCTAACCTTTCTGTGAATACTTTATAGAGTATCTAATTGTGCTAATCATAAAATTGAGCTTTTTTTTTTTTTTAATCATTTTTGGCCTGGTTTAAATCTCAAACAGACCAGTGTAAAAATGTTTTCTGTCCCTGCAAACTTTGTGAAATTCTCTGATGAAGATAATTCTTGTGTGTGTGTGTGTGTGCACGCTTGTGCGCATGCACACGCACGCACATGATGAAGAGAGAATAGTCAACTTCATCTTATTTATGTGATGGAGTGAGAACAAGTTAACTTTGTCCATTTCTGTAGACACTCTGGCTTTTCTTCATCTGGACGCAAGTCTCCGTTCCTGGTTTGCTGCTTCAGCATACTTTGTGCTGTGTTAGTAAGTTTACTCTGCAGTCATTAGAAATCAAAAAGCAAAACAACAAAATGAAACAACGTGGAACTTCAAGAACGAGTAAAGAAGGAAGTGAGAAGAGGACTACCACAGGAGTGACACTTTACCAGCACTTTCTGTCATCCACCAATACGTCCATATTCAGAGCTCATCTTTTAAAAATTTTTTTTTCTCATTTTGGTAAAGGCTTTTATTTTGCATGTTTTCACTCTGGATTTTTTCTTAGTGTATTTCAGACTTCTTTGTTCACATAGGATTGCTTACGCTGTTTCTAAGTTTTAAATACAAATTTTTAGTGACTGAGAATAGGACTTGACTTGTAAATAAGGCCACAAACTTGGCTTCCAGGATCCTGTTTTTTCTTTCTTTTTTGTTGTAATATTTATAGTTGATTGACAGTATTGTGCTAGTTCCAGGTGTACACCTTCAGTTTCCTTTCCATTATAGGTTATTAAAAGATATTGACTATAGTTCCCTGTGCTATAGACTAAATCCTTTTTGTTTATCTATTTTATATATAGTAGGGTGTATCTGTTAGTCCTTTATCCCTCCCCTTCCCCTTTGATAACCATAAGTTTGTTTTCTATGTCTGTGAATCTGTTTCTGTTTTGTAAATAAGTTGATTTGTATTATTTTTTTAGAAAGTCTGTTTTCTCTTAAAGAACCAGTAAAAATATAATAGAATCTTGAGTCTTTTAAGGAATTCAAAAACTAAGATTTATTAATTAGACTATGGTAGTGGTGGTAGTTTAGTTGCTAAGTTGTTTGTGACTCTTGAGACCTCATGGACTGTAGCCCACCAGGCTCCTTTCTCCATGGTATTCCCCAGGCAGAAATACTGGAGTGACTTGCCATTTCCTTCCCCAAGGGATCTTCCTGACCCAGGGATTGAACCCCGGTCTTCGGCATTGCAGGTGATCTTCTGCATTGCGGATGGATTCTTTACTGACTGAGCCACGAGGGAAGCCCGTTATTTAAACTTAACTGTTTTTTGAAGTTTGAACTGAAATTAACACAGCAGATTTAGTTTCTATTTTATAAAAATTGACAGCATTCAAAATGACTTACAAAAAAATGCGTTTTCTACATTATATATAATATATATATATAACATATATACATATATATTTCTACATTATATATATCATATATATGTATATATACAATGTACATTATATAATTATACAGTATATAATATACATTGTGTGTGTGTGTGTATATATATAGGCTGTGCCAGGTCTTAGTTGCAGCCTACGGGATCTAGTTCACTGACCAGGGACCAAACCCGTGCTTCTTGCATTGGGAGGTTGGAGTCTTAGCCACAGGAACACCAAGGATGTCCCTATTTTTTAATATTTAAGACTAGAAAACATAAATTTACCTACACTGAGCATCAGACTTTAAGAAGACTGACTTTTCTGGAAAAAGTAATTTATTGACCATTTAACATTCACAAAATGGTCAGTATATTAAACCCTCAGGATTCCTTGCTGGTTAGTTCCTAACAGAGTGTACTGTCATATCTCTGGCTGCTCTGCATCACTAGTGTGTACTGAAGTGAAAGTCTAATGTTCTGTGTTCTATGACAGGTAGGTGAATTTCAAATAGGAAGTTAAATTTACTCATGAGCTTATGATTTGATCGAAGTTACTGCTCCTTTGCATAGTATCTAGTTAGTAGAGTTTCCCAGTCTCCTCTTGAACACTGTAGGTAGGTAATTCTGTGCTTATTAGATAAACCAGTTTCCATATGATCATAGTGGGAAAAGATCGAAGGAAAGCACAGATGTTAAGTGATTTTCTTAAATCTGACTTCCTAAGGTTACCCTGCGCAGCAGAAATGAAAGCAAATGCTGAGGATCCTGACACAGTTCTGTTTTCCAGCAGGGCTTTTGTGATGTGTGTGTAACTCTTAACTGTTAAAAAGTTTCATCCTTCTTCATGAGGCCATATTAACTGCCTACTGACTGGTTTCCTAACAGTTCCAATAATAGATTTTAAATTGTGTTTTCTCTTAAACCATTATTTATTTATTCTGGTCAAATAAATTTTATATATCTGGATGGTATAAAGATTTAGAAGTATCCTATTAACACTCTTCTCTCATAGAATTTCTTCTCTTTGTGCTTATATCTTCAGCTTGCAGCTCTGAGAGTTAAGGTTCTATAATGTGGAATTTATCCTGTAATTGTTAAAATTATCTCTTACTGGTACTGCCCTGTCCTTCCTAAGCCATAATATCAGGTAAAAGCAAGTAGTGTTTTTATTTCAAGGCTTTATGGGGAGGAAAGATGAAAGTTTTTGTTTTTCCTTGTGTCTCCTCACTGTACTTATTATAATTTCCTCAAAATCTCTGTGCTACAGAACAAGTAGCCTAAGATAGTTTGAACTGTCCTTCCCCCTCTTTCAGCAAAATGCCTGAATAAATGTGATATGGTACTTTTTGCTTTCTTAGAATATATATAATTGGTGCATTTTCTGGCACAAAATTGCAGGTAGCACTGATTCATGATTCAAACGTAGCTGTTTAATTACATTTCTGCAATTTTTACGTGTGAATTTGACAGTATGTTATTATTTGCAAATAAAAGCTGTTTTCAATAAGTTTTTCTTTTTTAGCTGTGCAATTTGAGATACATTTGAAACAGTAAAATTGTTTTTGTTTCATATCAAGAAATGGATGAAAAGAGGCTACTGGATCCAGGGTTGAAAGTTCGTAAAGGCCTCTGGGATCATACTCTGAAGAACCAGCAGATGGAATGCCTGAGTGACTGAAGAAAATGGGTGCTAATGCATCTAGCTATCCTCATTCATGTTCCCCGAGGGTAGGGGGAAATTCTCAAGCCCAGCAGACTTTTATAGGTAACCATTTCAGCTTTTCTTAACTTCATTTTCTTTTGTGGATATAAATAGGATTGTGTTTTCAGTGGTCTTTTTGGATGAAAAGAGGGTTGAGCTATGGAAAAAGTTAATATATATATAATAATTCTGTAGCATCCGTGTTTTTTCCTATGCAAATACGCAGAAGTATAAATCTGGCTTATATGATTCTTATCCTGATCAAGCTGCTGTAGCACAGTTGATCTTTGATCGTTTCTTGTGTCTTGTTTCATTTATCGTGCCCATAAAAATGTAGCATTTTTTTACAATGAATAATCTGCTCTGTTTTTCCCAGTTTTATATTTAATATAAAAATGAGTTATTTAAACTCTTTAACCTTCCTTTATAGAAACAAAAATCAGTTTTACTTGAATGGTTCAGAAATGTCTGTAAAAATTTTAGCACAAAATGTATGTTAAATTGAATGTTGAAAATGACCGTTAAGAAAAAAGAAATAAATTTTTACTTGTTTAATTTCCTTCTTAGGGACATCATCCTATTCTCAGCAAGGCTATGGTTGTGAATCAAAATTATATAGTCTTGACCATGGCCATGAAAAACCACAAGACAAAAAAAAGAGAACCTCTGGCCTTGCCACCCTCAAAAAGAAGTTTATCAAGCGTCGAAAATCTAATCGGTCTGCTGATCACGCCAAGCAGATGCGAGAACTCCTCTCTGGGTGGGATGTTCGAGATGTCAATGCGTTAGTGGAGGAATATGAGGGAACTTCAGCCTTAAAGGAGCTTTCTTTACAAGCCAGTGTGGCTAGACCAGAAGCCCGGACATTGCAGAAAGATATGGCCGATCTTTATGAGTACAAGTATTGTACTGATGTAGACTTAATATTTCAAGAAACTTGCTTTCCTGTTCATCGTGCCATTTTGGCGGCAAGATGTCCATTTTTTAAAACACTACTTTCCTCCTCACCTGAGTATGGGGCAGAGATCATCATGGACATCAATACAGCTGGTATAGATATGCCCATGTTTTCTGCTTTGCTCCACTACCTTTACACAGGAGAGTTTGGAATGGAGGACTCAAGGTTTCAAAATGTTGATATCCTCGTTCAGCTTAGGGAAGAATTTGGAACACCAAATTCCCTTGATGTAGATATGCGTGGACTCTTTGATTACATGTGCTATTATGATGTCGTCCTTAGTTTTTCTTCAGACTCTGAACTGGTTGAAGCTTTTGGTGGAAATCAGAACTGTTTAGATGAAGAGCTCAAAGCTCATAAGGCTATTATTTCAGCACGGTCCCCATTTTTTCGAAATTTATTACAAAGAAGGATACGGACTGGTGAAGAAATCACAGACCGAACTTTGAGGACTCCCACAAGAATTATATTAGATGAGTCCATTATACCAAAAAAATACGCAAAAGTGATATTACACTGTATGTATACCGACATGGTGGACCTGGCCGTTTTGCACTGTAGCCCCTCTGTGGGGAGTCTCAGTGAAGTTCAGGCTCTCGTCGCAGGGAAGCCAAACATGACCAGGGCAGAAGAAGCCATGGAGCTTTACCACATAGCACTGTTCTTGGAATTTAACATGCTTGCACAAGGTAATGAAATTCTGATTTTTAATTTTAATCTTGATCTCTTGAATTGCACATTTGTCTTCCAGATTGAAAGCACAACCAGTATGTTCCATGATTTCAGTGTTTGGGATGTGACAGAGTCAGTTCTTTCAAATCTGTAGTTAAGACATCTGAGACAGAATGAGCGTTAGTGTTAATGTGGCTCTTCATTTGGTATTAAAACCAAGCATTCAAAACTAATGATTAAGAATAGATGAGACTTGAGGCTCTTTCTTCCCTGATGTAAGATGATTGGTGTGAGAATATGTAATTACCCAGCTACCACCCTGTCTGCTCTTGAGCTTTGAGCTAGTCCTGTTTCCCAGATTTCAAGGTTATTCTTGGTCTGAGACTCCTTGGGTAACTTAGATTCTCATATATAAGGCACTCAGTTAAATATTTAGAATAAGAATGGAAGTTCATTACAAAAATGAAGATAGTCTCATTTAGATACAGATTTATTTGAATCAAAGAATTGGACAAGGTTTCTGACTGAAATTTTTTAAATATTCTATATCTTTTCAAGTTCAGCTGTGCATTAAGCAACAGCTTATGGAGTATAAAGCACAGTTTGTTGTTAAACTCATGTGCCTTCTTCATTTAATTTAAACTAAAATTGCTAAGTTGGAATGACACATTTTTTGTGTTACAGGCAAATAATTGCACTACAGCTACACTAGAAGAATATATCTTTTAGTGTATATCTGTGGTAAACATTAGAATCATAACATTTCAGAGCTGGAAAGAGACCTTCCATGGGAGAGAAACAGAATTTGCTGTCTTGACAGAATGTACTCTTAGCTTTCTATGATCGTATATTAAAAGAAAACAAGACTAAAAAAAAAAAAAAAAGAAAAGAAAACAAGCTATATGACATGAAGGTACTTCAGAAATTTAGCTGATGAGTGTTTGCTAAAAGAAGACTAGAAGGTTGCAAATTAGCAGAGAATGTTAATGATTTGGGTAAAAGATACATATTTAAGTAAGGAAAACTAAGCACATTTTTCTAGTTTGGAAAAAAATCTGTATTGTGTGGCTAAATCAACAAGTCAGTAGCACTTTGAAAAAAATAAAAGCCCCAGTTAAATAACAGTGTCAGTGATAAAATGGGAAAGATTATTGGAAGACATTGATAAGCATGAGTGAAAAAAGTTGAGATTTCTATTACATAAAGAATCTTTTAAAATCTTATTTTACCATTTCCTGTGTAGTAGTAGTAGTAGTAATTTTGTTCTCTTGCCAAATCAAAATGTCATTAAAATATTTTCTTGCTAGTTCAAAACAAAACTATGAGTAATAGTAGACCATTACATGTCAGACTATAGGAAAATATGTTCTCAAAAATAACCTAGCAGCTTGCCTTACCATTCTTTCATTCTGTAAAACCAAATTTGTCAGAAAATACCTCTACAGAAAAACAGTTTGCAGCGTTACCATAAAGGTATAATAATCTCTCTTTTCTCAAAATGGTTTTATTTTTGAAACATTTAAATAATAAGAAACCAAAGTGTATTGTGTATACTTTACTGTTTTTAAAACTGAGAAAGCATCCCTTGGTATAGTTTCTTTGTTTTGTTGTTAAATTTTTAACAGGAAGTAAAATGGTGAACTAACTCTTGGGATCTTGGATAATATTTGATCTAGAGTGTTTTTTTCTTTTTTATGTTGAGTTAATTTTTATACGTATAATTTATCAGTAGCTAGATATTTTTTTTTTTGGAGCACATTTAGAGCTGTAAAACAACACGCCTTGTAGAACTTTTAATTTTGGTTACTTAAAACAAGCAAGCAAATATTCCCTTAAATTTGGGTGTACATAACTCTGTATTATTCAAATTTTTCATTATTCAAACTACAGAGTTTGAATTATTTGGTGTTTTGTTATTTTGCACACCATGTAGGTGTTACCTTTCTCCCATACCCATTAGACTGTTCATACTAGGGTTTATATATAACCAACCATAACCAGCATAGTTTTTACCCCATTCCCATGGGAAGGAGACTATTTAGTCACTTGAAGAGGGATTTTATACCATAAAGCTTAAGATCTCAGGCTCTGAAACCAGACAAACTGGATTTGAATTCTTTACTATCATGTTTTAACTTGTTTAACCTTAAAGTAAGTCATCCCTAAGCCCCTGTTTTCCCATTTGTGAAATAAGAATAGTAACACTATGAGGTAGGATTATGAGGATTAAAGGAAATAATATATATCAAGTGATCTGAACAGTGCCCGGGACATAGTAAGCATTCAATAAATGTTAACTGCTAAATGAAAATCATCACAGCATATATTATTCACTACCACAGTCTCTTCTAAAACTAACTTTTTAAGTTTTAAAAAATAATTTTTTAATTATATTGACTAAACCCCATATTGAGCCTAGTTTGCAAAATTTTTTTGAGTAATTACTGTTTTTAAGACTTTATTGTAATTTTATCCCTAGCAAACTGGTGCATACCATTTATCAAACTGTTGTATCTGGCCATTTGTCACTCAAGCCTCAACTAGAGTTCTGCAAGCAGACTAAACCTATAATACTCTGAGGCATCTGTTACGTGTAATGAATTAGCATCTCTCCACGGCGTTTAGCGTGGTACTAGTTACATACCATTTTGGAGAGAATTAAGAAAATAGACCCCAAAATAATTTTCTGTCTTCTATGATTCAGTTGAAGACTCCCGGTTAAGAAAGCCTGTGAGACTAGACTGGCAGCTTGCGTGTAGGATCATAGTGTTCTCATCCTTGTATCCCCAGTGCCTGGGGCATAATAGGCACTGAGTAAATGTTTATGAACTAATGACTGTTAACCTTTTTATTCCAAATTAGATTTGACTTTAAAAATTAAAGCCCAGTTTTAAAAGGAGACAAATTCTATCAAGGGAAGCTAGGACCTTGAGACAACATATGCTCTTCAAGGTGGAGAGGTGATTTAATAGTTTTAAGAACATCATAAAAAGAGGCAGTATAGGCAGACAGCCAGAGTAATTTGGCAAGTGGATAAAAGGGAGGATTCTTGGCTTACATTGAGAATGTGTTTTATTCAGAGAAGTAGGCAATCACTATTAGGGAGGTGAATTAACAGGTAATGAGGCTTCAGCTTACTCATGTGTGCTACCCTTTATTAAGCTCCCGTGAATACGTGGTTTAACATTTTTTCCTTCTGGTTCAGTGATCCACCTGTCTGTTCTTGCATTGACATCGTTTGTAGCTAGGTGGCAAATCCTGACCTGCCTCCTCAATTCCCTTCTAAACAAAAGAGTCCTGAGGCTTATTTTCAAAGAAAGGAAAATAGATTCCACATCTGGAAGTAGCTATAAAGAAGGGTGGGGATCCTTCTTTATAGGCACAATCCTGTGCCTTCACAGGATTGAGATCTGGAATTATGTGAGAGCCTACACACTCTGTCCCTTCCCTGCTCTGCCCCGAACTGGACAGATACCAGACAATAAACTGGTGCTCCAGAAGTGGTCTATATGAAGAGTATATAGACCTGCTTTGGGGTTTCATGATGAAGTGATGCTCAGGAGTTATACAGTGAAAAAGCCGGTTTGCCTTCCAGATGTCCTACAGGGAAGGCAGCAGCCAGCAAGCCTGCTTGTGCAACAGACCTTCCAAATAGCTGTTAACTGCCTTAGTCTTCCATATAAAAACCCATCCAGGGTGCACTGGATGTTTGAGAAAAGCTTCCAGATTGAGACAACAATAAGAACACATGCTAGAGGAAACAGACAATGAAGGGAGAGAAGAAAACGTCAATAGACTCCAAATATCCTTACATAAAAGAATATATCGTTGAACAACGAGACATACATAGGATGCTATAAAAGTGAAAAGAGGAGCTTTTGGAAATGAAAATTGTAGGAGGATTGGAAGGGAAAGTTGAAGGAATCTGGAAAGTAGAACAGATTAGCAAAGAGATGGACAACAGTGGAGACAAATAAGAAAACTGGAGTATACATCCAGAAAATGTAGCATCTTAAATAATGGCTTTAGAAGTATATACTAGAGAAAATGGAAGAGAAGACAGTGCCTAAGGAGTAATATAATAAATATTGCCAAAGCTAAAGGGATTTCTTTATTTGAAAAATTTCATCCCCGTCACTAGAAAACACCAGAGAAAAAGAGACGATTCTAAAATGAGGTGAAAGGGTAAGTTCCATACAAGAAATAGGAAACAGTGATAGTGAACTTCCCAGTAACAACAACTGAATGTACCTTTAAAAAGATGATGGAAAATTGTTTTAAACACAAAGCCAAACAGTCAATCAAATGTCAGGCTAAATAAATGAGGCATTTTCTAGTCATGCCTCAAAAAATTTAAACTCCCCTACCCCTACTCAGGAAGCTGCTAAGGATGTATTCCACTAAATGATGAAGTAAATGAAGAACCAGAAAGTGTGGGATCCAAAAAATGGGGTCTAACACCAGAAAGAAGAAAAGAAAATCCTAGATACTAGCTGTGCATTAGATCTAGTGGGTATCTAGTCTAGACTGGATGAGGAGGAGGAAAGTCTCCAAGAAGTAGATATCTTGGAAGACACCAATTACCTGAATGTTTGAAAATTAAGTGACAAGTGACATTGAAAGAAGTATTACAGATCTTTTGGTACACTTTTGAAAAATTAGCTGTTGCTAATTTATTAAAAGTGAAGCAAGTGAGAAAAGAGGAAATTAATAATTTCCAAGAAAAATTTAAAGTTAAATATGGAAGAAAACATAATTCTAGTACACAGCTTGGTTCAGCAGTAAGTAGTATTTAAGTAGTCATTATGATTTGAACACTGAATGTTGGTTTAATAAAATTTATAAAATTATAATTATAAAGAGATAAATATCAGAAAATAGTCAAATACTAAAAAATTGAGCATAGTTGCCTCTGGGAAGCAAGACTGAGTGAAGGAGAGATAAGGGCAGAAGGTTTTACTTTTAGGATACACTTTTTATTGCTGTTAAGTACAAGACTTTCTAAATTATGAGCATATATTGCTTTGATTACAAAATTAATTTTTTATAATAAAGATGTGACTTTAGTACCCTGAAGAACCAGAGAGATCTGGATTGGCCACGGTCCTGAAAAACTAGGGAATTTATCATACCTATCAGGGCTGTTAACTAATGAGATCATACTTATAATTTTGGTCTACATGGAGCCTTTACTTTCCTCATTTGGTTATCTTGACAACCTATGAGTACGGTTGCTCAGAAATTAATAACTAGCATTTTCCCCGTCTTGTAAGTGATGAAGCTGTGAGTCACACCAGCTCTTCCAACCTGAAGCCCAGGAATCTGGGCATGGTGCAACAGGGGAGCAGTGTGAAAACCAGTTTCTAAGGATGATGATGAGAGGCACTGTGACCTAGTGGTAAGAGCCAACCAGACTGGTGTAGGAACAACTCAGAGGAATTTCAGCTGTGAGCATGTTGGTACTGAACCGCTTGGGGGTGGTTCAGTGCGTATGTGGGGGAATTGTGGGCTAACTGGGTAGGTCACCACTCAAGACTGCTTCTGAGCCCTTAGCCAGAGAACAGAGGGCTTTGTGCTAAGCAGGCCATTCTTTCCTGGATAGATAAGTATTCCCAGGTCTTATTTGACTTTTTCAATGGCCCTGAGTGAGGAACTCCTTTGCGTTGGGCAATTCCTTACCACGTAGGTCTTCACAGAAGACAGAGCCCACCTCCCGGTGTTTTCTCAGTCGTCTCTGTGGTCAGGGCTCCCCCACGTGACCTAGACTTTTTGAATCTAGAGCGTTGATGGCACAGAGATTTGGGGACTGTAGAAAATTCTTTCTGGAAGCAGGGTGGGAACAGCAACACCTAGTGGAAAAGGAGAGAAGTCAGTATCAGTGGTGCCAGTGATGGCATTCACTGTCCAGGAGCAGTTTTGGCCTGGGTCCCGAGGCCACACGAGGTCCCACTGGGCTGTTTCTGTGCTGTAGCACTCACCTTGCAGTCTTCCTTTGTTGTTTGTTCTCTGAGCCTGCTCTCCAACTTTCCCAGCAGCTCTGGGCTAACAGTATCCTTTCAGATAAATTCCTTTTCTGTTTAAGCCAACTGAAGTTGTTTTCTGTGGTTGCAGTTAGAAGCCTAGTTCATAACAGTAACTATATTAAAAGACTAGTGTATAAAATTCCAAAATAAATGACTAGATTGGAAGAGCTTCAGATGAAGGACCAGGTGTTAGTCACTGACTTTACACAATGACCTTAGAATACACTGCATAAACAGCTCTGAAAATGTGAGAACAGTGAGAATATATTATTGATTTGTAATTCTTTTAGTAAATACCCACTCTTTAGGGGAACTATAGATTTTCTCATGAACTTTAACAACCCACAGGCCAAAAGAACTTCTGTTTCCTTTTCATAAATACTGTTGAATTAGCACCAGCATCTGCATACATATTCCAGTCAGGGACATTTTACAGTTGTGTGCTCTAAAATACAGATTTGGGTTTTTTCCTATTGATCAAAAATGTATTTTTCAATCTTTGGAATATGAAATTTATTTATAGCTTTAGTTCCAAAATAGCTTCTGAAATACATTGCCCCTGTTTTTAGTTGTAATGCATGTGATTATACTTTATTGAATTAAAACTCTTAACAGAGAAACAACTGAAAGCAATGACCTAATTTTTTCTCTTAGCAACTTGGTCAGATTCCAGGAGTATGTGACTTGAAACAAATGCAGAGTAACAAAAACTGCCCCCACTCTAATCCATTCCTCCCTCTTCCCGTCCTCTCCATTGTCGCCATGTGAACACGCTCCCTTCTGTCTCCGTTTGGTTGCTCTGATAGTTCATTTTGCCTCTCCCTGTAATTGTGTCCTCTTCGGCAGCTTAGTCTGGATATACTTCCTAGAGAACAGTGGAGCTAAATTAAAGACTGTCATCAACAGATCAAAGTAGTAAATACAGGTTTCAGTTAAACATGGGATATAGTTGAAGAATTAATCTGTTTCAGGAATGGCAGTTCAAATGACTCAAGTTAGACATCTCTAATCATAATGAAATTTAGCACTTAGAATTGTGAATAAGTTTCCAACGTGTATATTTAAAATATTTAATTCCACATTTTATTTTATAACTCAAACTTTTTCATATAGACTATAAACTCTTCACCTCTGACCCTCTGCACATACTGTTCTTTGGTTTTGCAATATCTTTGACTTTGTTCACTAAATGTCCAAATTCTACCCTTGTCTTTAAGACCAAACTCATATGCTACTTCCCTTGTTTCGTCTTAGACATTTCAAATTAAGTGTTTTCTGCTGCTTGCAAAACAGAAAACACTTCTTTTACATTCTTCTAAACACTTCTAAAACACTTCTTTTATCATTCTTTTAGGTTTTTACATCTTCTGACTTGTTTTGAAATTAACCTGTGTAACTTTCCTCTACCAATGTGTATCAACTATATTCTCTAAAGACAAGATCCACATCTGGGTCATCATTGAATCACCCAAAGAACCTAACACTGGCCTTTGCTCTTGGTAGACTCTCAGTTATATATTTTGTTTATCTTTAGTACCCATGCAGACTGCATGACTTTTTCTTTTAAAAAAGGGGAGAGTGTAATCAGTGTTTAACCCTAGTTGTTAAAAAAAAAAAAAGAACAGTGAGCCTAAATCGAGGAGACAAATATGAAGTATTATTATAAAAATAAATTTAGATGTGATCTAAATGATGTATAACTGTACTGTTAAACAGTTTCAAGTTAAATTTCAAATAAAATTGTCTCATCAGCTCTTTACTTTCTTGGTCCATTAACAGGAGATAAAATATTAATTGAATTTAGAATATTCTAGAAAGCCGGTCAAGGCTGTTAATCTTTTGAAGCCAAAAAAATTTAAGAATAATCTTACCTTTTGTGCTAATTATAATTTAGATCAAAGAACTAATTATGTATCTAGAATTTCACTAATGAAAGCATAATTACAGTAATAATGCAAATATAATTCAAAATGTTGAAGTAACTTGGAAATTCTTATTCTGAATTAAGCATCTTTTTACTTATTTATCGTGTTTTATTAAGGGAAAGTAAAACTGTAAAGAGATTGCCATTTTCTTGTCTATTGAATGTCATGTTTAGTCACTCTTATATATGTAAAAGATAGTGTAGATTAATATTGTGACTTGTTAAATGACTTTTGAATGTAAATATATACGAGGCACTTTGTACTCATAGCAGGAAGTGTTATTTTAAAACATATACAGTTCATTTGAAGTAAAGTCTATAATGTCTTCAGTTCCATTTTATTTAAAATTATACGGAGTTTAATTAGAAGGCTTTTCTCAACAGTGAGCAAATCCTTTTTTTTTGTAATACAGAAATTTCAAGAACGCCACAGTGCAGGGAAATGAAATAGAGGAAGGTTTATTTAGTTTGGTTTTTTTCCCCAATCCGAATTGTGTGTTTATTATATCAGAGTCTGAGCAGTTGGACTTAATTTGAATTTTATAGCTTTAATCAGATGAAATATGAGAAGCTATACTTCTGTTAGTATGGATATGAACACAGAACTGTGAACAACATAGTCCTACAGCCCTACTTCTGTGGGATCAGAAAGAGCTGAGCATTTATATTGTTGAAAAAGTATGAAAGCATCTGCAGTGGTATTGCCTGTTGGCAGATGCATCTCTGAAGCAGAGATACTTGATTTCAGCTTACCATTTTTTGACCACTGTTGCTGACTACAAGGTGCGGTGCCAGGGAAAAAAGAATTAAACAGTTTTCAGTGCCATTGTGTATGTAATGGGTGCTTCACATGTGCTATTTCTTTTTTCTTTTTTTTCCATTACATTCTTAAAAGATATGCATTTCATTCAAAAAAGTAGCAGAAAGTTTCTTGTTCCTGGAAACTCAAAGTACCACATCTGTCGTTGGTCCATGGGTGGTCATTTGAGCCGTGAGAGTGGCATGCCTGGGCAGGCGTTAAAGGAAATTGAGAACGTCTGAGAGAGTCCTGGCGGGACCCAGCACTGTGTAGACGAGCGTTTTTCTATTCCTCCTAACTGCTAACCTTCTGTATCTGCCTGCTCTACCATTGAACAACTCTACCTACCATTCTCAAGTTCACTAGTTACTAGTTTTGCATGTGTAACCTATTCTGGATGTATCACTGCTTTTTCTCTTTGCAGTAAAATCCATTTTGAAATGTCTTTATTTTTTCATGAGAAGTACCTCAATTTTCAGGAAATGTGATTAACGCAACCTTAATTTTCACTTTAGGCTTGTCGGTGCTGCTTCATAATAAATAATATGTTAATTTGTACAACTTAGAATTTTGGGGGGGGAGGGGGCAAATCTCACAGCAAGCATTTATTATCTAGTAGTCGTCCATACGGACTCATAACTAGCGCTGCCGTAAAAATCGGTCACCCTTTAAGACCCAGATAAGTGTTACTACAAATGTTTTTGAGATGACAAAAGAGAAAACACAAGGTTTCTTGCAGATACACTATAAAGATTAAGGTGGACAGTAGAACAATGGTTTGTTAATCCTTCAGGGGGGCGGGCTTGTTTAGAATCTTTCAGGGCCTCCCCTTGGCTTTTAATATAAAACTCAGATCCCTGAGGATGGCAGAAGTGCCCTTGCTGGTTCAGCTGTGTCTGCTCTGTCAGAAGCCATCCTCTGTGACCTGCCTGAGCCTTCCAGAACCACCAGCACATGTCTCCTGTTCTCTGCAGTCTTCTCCCCTCTCTCCTCTGCATCTTCACCGAGTGAGTAGCTGCAGGAGTTCAGTGTATGGGTCATTCTCTCTGGAACATCTTGCTGAGTCTCGTCCTCTGCCCTAGAGTGGCTTGGATGGTTACCTGCCTTGCTTGCCTGGCGCGGGTGACAGCTCTGGTCATCTCACGGGTTTCTTTTTTTTTTAACATGTATATTTTATTGACGTTTAGCTGGCTGACAGTGTTTCAGGTGCACAGCAAGGTGATTCAGTTATACAAATACTCATATTTTATCTTTGAAATTATTTTCCATCATAGGTTATTACAAGATGTTGACTCTAGTTCCCTATACTATACAATAAATCTTTGTTGGTTATTGCATATATATTTTTTAATTAGAAATCTAGCATTTTAGTCATACTAAGTCAAACAGGTGGACTCAAAATGTCATAATTTTCTTAGGCAAAAATTAATGTTTTCTAAAATATATATTATATATATGTATACAAAAGCTTTTCTACTACACTTGATAAAGGCTTGAGAAAGAACATAAAAAAAAGATGGAGAAATTGGAGAACATAAACTAAATGAAATGGGAGTGCTGAATACGAAATAAAAAATTGAAACAAGCTGGATAAAAGTAAAAGATCATCGTATAATCCAGTTGGTTTTAAATATGACTGCTCATTAGAAACATACCTGGAGCTCTAGAGAAAAAAAGGCAATACTTGAGCGTTTGTATTTTTCAAAAAAAATTCAAGACAATTCTGATACATATCTGGATTTTAAAAAAATGATTACAGGTTTTTCTATTAGATCCTAGAGACAGGTGGCTCAGACAATAAAGAATCCACCTACAGTGCAGGAGACCCAGGTTCAATCCCTGGGTCAGGAAGATCCCCTGGAGAAGGAAATGGCAACCCACTCCAGTAATCTTGCCTGGAAAAATCCCATGGACAGAGGAGCCTGGCGGGCTATATTCCATGGGGTCACAAAGAGTCAGACACGACTGATTGAGTAAGACTTTCTTTGATGGTAAAGAATTCTGTTATTTTTTTCTTGACCAATAATGATACAATGATATTAAGTTAGTAATAGTTACATAATTACAATAGTAAAATATGTTTATCAGTTTTCACAATCAATAGCCAGACAAAAAATAAAAGATAATTATAGTTGCAAGCCATAATGGGAACATGATTAACTTTAACCATATAAAATAATTACATACAATTGGAGGGGGTCAACCAGAGTGATGTGGTAAGTGGAGGTGCATACATGCACATTTTTCATCCACCCAGTCAGTCTGTGTCTTTTGGTTGGTGCGTTTAATGCATTTACATTTAAGGTAATTATCTATATATATGGATGTGAGAGTTGGACTATAAGAACGCAGAGCGCCGAAGAATTGATGCATTTGAACTGTGGTGTTGGAGAAGACTCTTGAGAGTCCCTTGGACTGCAAGGAGATCCAACCAGTGCATCCTCAAGGAAATCAGTCCTGAATATTCATTGGAAGGACTGATGTTGAACTGAAACTCCAATACTTTGGCCACCTGATGCGAAGAGCTGACTCATTTGAAAAGACCCTGATGCTGGGAAAATTGAAGGCTGGAGGAGAAGGGGACGACAGGATGAAATGGTTGGATGGCATCACCGACTCAACAGACATGAGTTTGAGTAAACTCCAGGAGTTGGTAATGGACAGGGAGGCCTGGCGTGCTGCAGTCCATGGGGTGGCAAAGAGTCGGACACAACTGAGCAACTGAACTGAACTGCTGATCCTGTTCTTCCCTGAATGCTCAGACAGTAAAGTATCTGCCTGCACTGCAGGAGACCTGGGTTCAGTCTCTGGGTTGGGAAGATCCCCTGGAGGAGGGCATAGCAACCCACTCCAGTATTGCCTGGAGAATCCCCATGAACCGAGGAACCTGGTGGGCTATAGTCCATGGGGTTGCAAAGAGTTGGACACGACTAAACGACTAAGCACAGCATACGATCCTATTAAGGTTTTCTTAATTGTTTTGAATTTATTTTCTGTAGGTCTTTCCCTTCTCATGTTTCCTGCCTAGAAAAGTTCCTTTAGCATTTGTTGTAAAGTTATGAATTCTCTTAACTTTTGCTTTTCTGGAAAGCTTTTGATTTCTCCATCAAATCTGAAGGAGAGTCTTGGTGGGTAGAGTGTTCTTGGTTGTAGGTTCTTCCCTTTCAACACTTGAAATAAATCATGCCTTTCCCTACTGGCATGTAGAGTTTCTGTTGAGAAATCAGCTGATAGCATGATGAGAGTTCCCTTATATGTTATTTGTTGTTGTTTTTCCCTTGCTGCTTTTAATATTTTATCTCTGTAATTTTTTGTCAGTTTGATTACTGTGTGTCTCAGTGTGTTTTTCCTTGAGTTTATCCTTTCTAGGACTCTCTGTGCTTCCTGGCCATGGTTGACTATTTCCCTTACCATGTTCGGTAAGCTTTCAGCTGTTATCTCTTCAAATATTTTCTCAGGTCCTTTCCCTTCTCCCTCTGGGACTCCTATAATGTGAATGTTGGTGCATTTAATGTTGTTCCAGAGGTCTCTTAGACTGTCTTCATTTCTTCTTTTTTCTATATTCTGTTCTGTGGCAGTGATTTCCACCTTTCTGTTCTCCAGGTCATTTATCTGTTCTTCTGCCTCAGTTATTCTGCTTTTACTTCCTTGTAGTGTATTGTTCATCTCTTTGTTTGTTCTTTGGTTCTTCTAGGCCTGTGGTAAACATTTCTTGCATTTTTTCAATCTTTGCCTCCATTCTTTTCCTGAGATTCTGGACCATCTTCACTATCATTATTCTGAATTCTTTTTCTGGAAGATTGCCTATCTCCACTTCATTTAGTTGTTTTACTGAGATTTTATCTTGTCCCTTCATCTGAAACATAACTTTCTGCTTTTTCATGATTAACTTTCTGTAATAATGGTTTTTGTTTTAACCACTGTGAGATTGTGCTGCTGCTTGCTTCTTCTGTCTGCCCTCTGATGGAGAAGGCTAAGAAACCTAGGTAAACTTCAGATGGGGGGGGGCGGGGTACTGGTAGTGGGAAAAACTGAGTCTTGCTCTGATGGGCAGGGCCTTGCTTTGTAAAGCTTTAATCCAATTATCTGCTGATGGGTGGGGTTGCACTTCCTCCCTGGTAGTTGTTTGGCCTGAAGTGACCCAGCCCTAGGGTCTAGGGCTCTGTGGTAGGGTTAATGGTGAACTCCAAGAGGGTTTATGCCAAAGGGGACCTTCCACTGCCCCCATCCCTGTGGTGAGCCCCTGCTGACCCACACCTCCACAGGAAGCCCTCCGACTCTAGCAGGTAGTTTTGGTTCAGTCTCCTGTAGGGTCACTGTTCCTCTCCTCTGGATCTTGGTACATGCAGAATTTTGTTTGTGCTTTCCACAACTGGAGTCACTGTATCCCTCAGTCCTCTTGTTTAGTTCCTCAGTCATGTCCAACTCTTTTTGATCCCATGGAGTGTAGCACGCCAGGCTTCCCTGTCCTACACTATCTCCAGAGCCTCCTCAAACTCATGTCTGTTGAGTCAGTGATGCCATCCAACCATTGCCTCCTCTGTCGATCCCCCTTCTCCTCCTGCCTTCAGTCTTTCCCAGAATCAGGGTCTTTTCAAATGAGTTGGCTCTTCCTATCAGGTGGCCAAAGTATTGGAGCTTCAGCCTCAGTATCAGTTCCTCCAGTGAGTGAGTATTCAGGATTGATTTTCTTTAGGATTGGCTGGTTTGATCTCCTTGCAGTCCAAGGAACTCTCAAGAGTCGAGAGGACCACAATTTAAAAGCATCAGTTCTTTGGCACTCAGCCTTCTTTATGGTCCAACTCTCACATCCATACATGACTACTGGAAAAACCATAGCTTTGACTAGATGGACCTTTGTCAGCAGAGTAATGTTTTTTTAATATGCTGTCTAGGTTTGTCATAGCTTTTCTTCCAAGAGCACACGTCTTTTAATTTCATGGCTGCAGTCACCATCTGCAGTGATTTTGGAGCCCAAGAAAATAAAGTCTGTCACTGTTTGCATTGTTTCCCCGTCTTTTAGTCATGAAGTGATGAGACCAAGTGCAATGATCTTGAGTTTTTTTAATGTTGAATTTTAAGCCAGCTTTTTCACTCTCCTCTTTGACCTTCATCAAGAGACTCTTTAGTTCCTCTTCACTTTCTGCTATAAGGGTGGTGTCATCTGCATATGTGAGGTTATTGATATTTCTCCTGGCATTCTTGATTCCAGCTTGTGCTTCATCCAGCCTGGCATTTCGCATGATGTACTCTGCATATAAGTTAAATAAGCAGGCTGACAATATACAGCCTTGATGTACTCCTTTCCCAATTTTGAACCTATCCATGGTTCCATGTCCAGTTCTAACTGTTGCTTCTTGACCTGAATACAAGTTTCTCAAGAGGCAGGTAAGGTGGTCTGGTATTGCCATCTCTTGGAAGAATTTTCCACAGTTTGTTGTGATCCACATGGTCAAAGGCTTTGGCATAGTCAATAAAGCAGGGGATGTTTTTCTGGAACTCCATTGCTTTTTTGATGATCCAACGGATGTTGGCAATTTGATCTCTGGTTCCTCTGCCTTTTTTTAAATCCAGCTTGAACATCTGGAAGTTCTTGGTTCACAAACTGTTGAAGCCAAGCCTGGAGAGTTTTGAGCATTACTTTGTTAGCGTGTGCAATAAGTGCTGTTGTATGTTCTTTGGTATTGACCTTTGGGATTGCTCTTCAGTCCCTGGAAAGCCTTCAGTCAAATCCCTCTGGCCCTCAAGGCCAGATTCCCTTGGGATTCCCAGTCCCCTTGTCGGCTCTCCAGGCTGGGAATCCTGACTTGGGGTTCAGAATGTAACCTTCAACAATAGTGTGAGAACTTCATTGGTATTATTGTTCTCTAGTCTGTGGGTCACACACCCAGCGGTTATGGGATTTGATTTTATCATGATTACGCCCCTCCTACCATCTCACTGCGGCTTCTTTGTCTATGGATGTGGGGTATCTTTATTAGTGTTTTCCAGCAACCTCCTGTGGATGGTTGTTCAAGAGCTAGTTGCAATTTTGGTGCTCTCACAGGAGGAGATGAGCATAGGTCCTTCTACTCCACCATCTTGAACTGCAAGCATATGCTGTTTCGTGTCATTTTCACAACAGCTCCATGAAGCTTGCAGAATGGGTCTCCCATTTGCCCAGAGAGATTCAGAGGTACATAAATAATGCCCAAATTTAATGGTATTAATATTTTATAAATCTGAAGTCTGGAGCTAGATCTGTGTTCTCATCCTGCCTCTCTGCCACATACTAACCACATAAATTCTGTCTAGGTTCCTCAGCCTGAGCTTGTTTATTCCTCTTCATAGAAGCGCAGGCACCAAGCACTGTGCCTGGCTAACAGTTGGGCTTTAACAAATGGTTTTAAATTTTATTTACATTAACTCTTAGTAGACAATTTCTAAAGATAAGCTTTGCGTTATTTTCCTTACACATCATTTGACAGCACAGTTCCAAGTTTCCAAAGCCTAAAAAGTTTACCAGATTAATTAAGACTTTTTAAAAAGTCTTAATACATTTAATACATGTAAAGATACAATTGCAAGAAATATCCAATGATAGATGGCAAAAC
The DNA here is from genome assembly GCF_910594005.1 of Cervus elaphus. Taxonomy (NCBI): domain Eukaryota; kingdom Metazoa; phylum Chordata; class Mammalia; order Artiodactyla; family Cervidae; genus Cervus; species Cervus elaphus. The sequence goes on along the minus strand of NC_057827.1, from coordinate 59,959,607 downwards.
AGAGCCATTAAAAAAAATGGTACATACAGTGTTCCCTGTGGTGGTGGGCTTTTTGGTGTAAACTCCCATTTTGCTTTGATTCAGTTATAGTCCCTTTTTCTCTTAGAAACACTAGGAAAATGGCCTGAATGGGCCATTTCCTAAAGCCTCAAGTTATTTTTATTTTTCTAACTCTGCCATTGTCAGATTTTGACTACTCCTCTTACACCTTCTGTTGCCAAGAAGTGCAGAAACTAATGCAGTCTAAGATGCATCTTAGACTGATACGTGGAAAACAAGATTTGGAGAGGGTATTAGTGAGTGAGGAAGGAAAATGGTAGAAGGAAGAACCTCTGTATTGAACAAGTCTCCTGCTTTTTCAAACTCAGTTTTGAGGTACAAAGTTGCCGTTTCTGACTTAAAACCAAATATTGCACTTAACTCCTAAAAAATCCAAAGTAGAAGAACTCTGACCAGACACAAGCATTCTGTCCACTTTTGGTTTTGGAAGTGGCTGGAGAAAACTGTTCCAGAAATTCAGATAGATTAGAATATCTAGCTGTTACTATGTGCAAAACATTGGGCTAAACTCGTTATGTGTAAGACCTCCCTTAAGCTTTACAGTAGCTTGTGTGGTAACTGCTATCATCCTGCTCGTTTCAGAGATAAGGTGAGTAACTGAAGTTGTTAACTTCTCCAAGGCCACGTCTGCTGATCAAAAAATGGACTTCAAAACAAACATACTGAGCCCCAACTCTGTATGAAGTACTGAAGCTTCTCTTATATTTTTTCCTTTTTTTGGGGGGGTGGAGGATGGCGGGCCCACATTGCATGGCATGCAGGATCTTAGTTCCACAACCAGGGATCAGATCTGTGCCCCCTGCAGTGAAAAGATGGAGTCCTGACCACTGGAGCGCCAGGGAAGTCCCTTTCCTTTACACTTTAAAAAACTTTAGACTGTGTTTGGTAACGCTCATCAGTAAACCATATTATCTCCTACTACCACTCCTTTCCCCAAATGCATATTGATGACATACTTTGAACAGTTTGAGTTTTCTTACAAACCTCTGAATATGTTTGGATATGTGTGTGTATATTTCAATGCATTTCTTGTTCTGTTGTAATATAATAGTACCACATTATACATGTTATCCTGTGTCTTGCTTTTTACATACTTAATAAACTTTGGGAAAATGATGTCAGTAAAGAATAGCTACCCAGGCTTCCCTAGTGGCTCAGAGGGTAAAGAATCTGCCTGCAGTGCGGGAGACCCAGGTTCGATCCCTGAGTTGGGAAGATGCCCTGGAGAAGGGAATGGCAGTCCACTCCAGTATTCTTGCCTGGAGAATTCCATGGAGAGAGGAGCCTGGTAGGCTGTCATCCATGGGGTCACAAAGAGTTGGACACAATTGAGTGACTAACACTTTATTTTAATAACTATATTTTTGCTTCTAAAAATATAAAGTATGCCCTGATTGGATATTCAGATAATACAAAAGTTGTTTTAAAAACCCTTTAGACTCACTCCCCAATGAAAAACACTGTTGACAAATAGTACTTTTTTATAAATATCTCCTGAAGACTGAATCTTAGTTTAGAGTGTTAATTTATGAACCTGCTAAAATATTCAGTGAATATAAACTGACTAGAAAGTTCTTGCCTCACAACTATTTTTTCTCATATTTATATGAAAAGGAGTATCAATTTCTATTATAAGTTAACATGAGCTAGCCTCACTAAATATGTCACCACAAAGAGGGTAGCTTTGATATATTAAAAGGCTTTGAGCTCTATTTTTGTTCTCTTCACTACAACATTTTTATGTTTCATGCTTAGCATGGACGTGTCCATACGACTTCCAGTAAATGTTTTTACATGTCAAGGCACTTGAAGGTGAAGTATCCACACATCTGAAAGTTGTGCCAGAAAACTGAAAACACTGTTTGCACACTTACATGTCTTTGTTTTTAACCAAGTTCCTCTTCAACCATAATAGGCCCCTGAAGTGGGTTTGTTTTAATACTGTTTTCACTGTCAGTGTTACGTCCTGTTAAAGTCTCCTTTGAAGAATGATGCTGGGACTTCCATGGCAGTTAGTGGTTAAGACTCTGTGATTCCGCTGCACGGCAGTGCTGGTTCTTTCCCTGATCAGGAAATCCAAGATCCCACATGCCACATGGCTCAGCCAAAAAAAAAAAAAGACAGTACTGAATTTTGGAACCTGATTCACGGAACTATTTGTAGAAAATACATGGACATCATATTGGTTTTCTAAACCTTGATATCTTTCTGAGCTTATATCTAACAAGCTTATATCTAATTGTGAGTGGTTCAGAAATGTATGATTAATTGCTTTTTTTTAATGCCTCGTTTTTGTTTGTAAGTGTAAGTAAAAGTATTAGGTATCTGAAGTCTTCAGTGGTGTGAACCCCCTCCTAACCTACTTTTTGATTATCAAATTTTTAGAAGTACTAAGGGAAACAGAAGTAGATAGAATGTTGTAAACCTGGTCACCGCAGCAGGTCTGTGAACCCGAGAGAATAGCAGCACCTGAGTTTTCAGAGGTAAAAATGGAACATTGTGGGGGGAGGGAGGAATATAAGCTTTAGATTCCAGTGGACCTTTCTACAGAATTAGCACTGTGATTCCTCGACTTGTTCATTTAGCAAACACTTACTGAGCTCTTACTGTATGCCAGACTCTGAGAGTAAAGGAATGAGTTAGGTCGTCTAGTGGCGGGTGCCAGTAGGCAGGTCCAGTGTGTAAATGCCCTAATAGAGTAAGGCCCTGAAGGGCAGGGGAGTTAGGAAAGGAGGGATGGTATCTAGAAGAACTTTACAGAGAAGTTGTGCCCTGGAGAATGAATAGGCATTAAGTAGATAAAGATTGGAGATAAAGAGGCCCATATCAGGCAGAAGGAACTTCAGGTGGCAAAGTCTAGAGATAAGTGAGAGCAGGGCACTTCTGGTTTTGGAGGGGAGGAGGAGGGTGGGGCGGGTTGTGGGGGTTGCAGAGATGAGAGCGAGGTAGGATGTAGCAACCAGCATGGCTGGGTAATAAGAACTTGGTATACCATGCTGAGACATTTGGTTTTATCCTGAGCATGTGACCTGATTAAATTTACATTTTCTGAAAGATCTCTTTGGTTGCAGCAGGCAGCGGCGACCACAAGAACTGTTCCAGAAATAGTGTTTTTATTTTAAATGTATACTTTCTTTAAGCAGATAAAATCTATATAAATTACACATCAAAAATTACTATTCTTTTTAAAAGTTCTGTACTCTATTTATGTGTTTATGCAGTAGAATTTTTTTGAACACCTATTTTTTTGGCCAGGTATTGTATAAGCTTTCGGTTCACATTGTCCTCTGTGGTAGGTATTATCTCTATTTTACAGATAAACTGAGGCTTGAAAATACTGTCACTGGAGATTACAACTAGAAAGTGTTAGTAAGGCCAAGATTTGAATCCTGGTTTTTCAACTCTAGACCTATTCTTTTCTATTTGAAGGGGAAAGGGAATAAGATTTCTGTAAGTGGAAGTCATCTGTGAGGTGCATTGTTTGAAATGGAGCACACAGTTATACTGAGGAGATAACTAAACCAGTAGATATCAAAAACTTTTCTGAAAATCATTAATTATTTACATGGCTCTCCCTCAAACGCTTTGGATTTTTCCTTTATTATGATGATGGAATTAAGGATACTAACTTACTATTTTGTTACTAGTGGGAAAATGGTTTAAGAATAATAAACAAGTTCAGTTCAGTTCAGTCGCTCAGTCCTGTCTGACTCTTTGCAACCCCATGGACTGCAGCACACCAGGCTTCCCTGTTTATCACCAACTCCCGGAGCTTACTCAAGCTCATGTCCATCAAGTCAGTGATGCCATCTAAACATCTCATCCTCTGTCATCCCCTTCTCCTCCTGCCTTCAGTCTTTCCCAGCATGAGGGTCTTTTCCAAGGAGTCAGTTCTTTGCATCAGGTGGCCAAAGTATTGGAACTTCAGCTTCAGCATCAGTCCTTCCAATGAATATTCAGGACTGATTTCCTTTAGGATGGACTGGCTGGATCTCCTTGCAGTCCAAGGGACTCTCACGAGTCTTCTCCAATACTAGTTCTTCAGTGCTCAGCTTTCTTCATAGTCCAACTCTCACAACCTACATGACTACTGGAAAAACCAGAGCTTTGACTAGACAGATCTTTGTTGGCAAAATAATGTCTCTGCTTTTTAATATGCTGTCTGTATTGGTCATAGCTTTTCTTCCAAGGAGTAAGCGTCCTTCAATTTCATGGCTGCAGTCACCATCTGCAGTGATTTTGGAGCCCACTATTTCCATCGTTTCCCCATCTGTTTGCTGTGAAGTGATGGGTATAAACAATCTATTTGCCATGAAGTGATGGGTAATAAACAAGGTATAGGTATAAAGGGGTATTTTTTTGTTTTTAGATAAAACCTCTGAGTTTTTCACATACTGAGTACTAGGGTTGATTTTATGTAGCATTTTAACAAGTGATCTGTGAGAGGCCCCAATACATTTAGGTTGTCACTGGCCATTTCTGTTCCCTTTATGATCTTTGCTCTGCTCTCTTAAGATTGTGCTCCTTTCCTATCCTCTCTCACCCCCACAGATCCCTGTACTTGCTTTGAATTAGAATACACCAGTACAGTGGATGCCGTCTTCAAGAAAACCTAAGTACGATAACTGTCGTTCAGTCGCTAAGTTGTGTCCAACTTTTTGCGACCCATGGACTGCAACACACCAATTATAGTAATAGCTGCTACTTACTTAATGTTTATCATAAGTTAATGTGCTATGTGCTCTGTGTATATTATTTAATCCTCAAAATAACCCAACATGGTAGGCTGAGGAAACATTTTTTCAGATGAGGAAACAGGCAGAATTTCACACATCACACAGGTATAGGGAGTTGGGGATTGGGTCTCAGATCATGGTGTTGGGTCTCGGATCAGTCTGACTAGTGGTGTATCTTGACATCTCTCTTCCAGATAGATGCCTGAACAAAAGAACATGTGTCAATTTCAAGGAATTCAGGCATCCTGTAGATCCCAGAATTAGATCTCCTTGCATTTTAATTTAGCAGAGGCTTATATACAGTATCTGTGTCCAGAGAATGGACATCTCCATGACTGCTTTTCCCTTTAATTATGTTATTTTCACCCCCGAAAATACTAGGGAATAAATAATTTAAAATGTCATATTAGAATTTATAGCATAATCATTAGAGAAATACAAATCTGTATTTAACTACATACCTTAGAGATCTTGATCTTTTTCGTTTGTTTCCTTTCATGGTAAAAAGAGAGCCGTTCAGTCTTTTATCACTTGTTGTCTTTGTGCTTTAGCCTCCTCCTCTAGTTACCAAAGTTGTTGTGTAGATATTTTTAGCTTCTTTCACATCTTTGTCTGTTTTTTCCCTCTCCCACAGCTTGGCAGAGCTATGAGAGTGAAGAGCACCAGCACTGTTTGTATGTTTTCACACACAAGCAACGTGAATCTCAGTGATTTGTGTCTTCCCCATCAAAAGGGAGTCATGTTCTCAGAGCAGAGAACCTTCTGATTTCCCTCCCACTATTTGCTTGCATTTTGTGGACAGTGATTGATTTTATGTTGAGCACTGAGGGAAAGAACTCCTGGCACCTTCCATAGCCTGGTGTGTGTGTGTTTTAATAGATAATATATTCAAATGGAGCAGAATTCAAAATGGTACTCATCAAAAGGTCTCCTGCCCTCTCAACTTTCTGTTCCCCAGAGACTAGAGACTTCTTACCCTGCCGGCTTTGAAGAAGTCAGCTTTTGTGTTGTGAGATGGCCTGTTGAGTGGACTGCATGGAAAGAACTACAGGCAGCCTCTTGGAGGAGGTTGTGAATCCTCAGCTAATAGCCAGCAAGAAGCTGGGCCTTTAGGGCCTCAAGGAAATGATTTTTGCCAGCAAGCGAATGAGCTTGGAAGCAAATTCTTCCCTGATTGGGCCTTAAGATGAGAATGTGAACCTAGTTGACACCTTGATTGCAGCCTTAGGAAACCCTGAGGACCCAGGTGACTTGTGCCCAGACTCCTGACCCACAGAAAATATGAGATGATTTGTTTGTTGATTTAACCCCCTATGTTTGTGATCATTTGTTGCTTAGCAACAGAAAACAAACACATTATTTAATCTTCTGAGTTTCGTAGGGTAGAATGGTTTAATATCAACAATTTCATGTGATTTAACTTAATTGGAGGAGAGCAGTGATTTAAATCCAGTTTACCACAGAGCCTTCAAGGTGCTAACCAGCCGCACCTCTGTAAAAGACTCAATTCAGGAAAGATGATACCAGTCCCAGCTGCTGCAGTTGGGTGGAGGCTTTAATTGATAGTCTCAACATAACTGTATCACTTGGGTTTCGATCAGGGAAGCTGAGCAACACTGACTTGTGGGGTAAGGGAATCATTACAGGAATTGGTCCTTATACAGTGGTGGGAGAAGCTGGGGAAGTGAAGGTCTGCTGTGGTGGAGGGGGTTGGACCCAGAGGAGTTAACAACCAGTCCACCTGGGAAGCCAAGGACAGGGAGCCAGTAAGCTGGGGCTGCACAGGGCAGAGTGGCCATTGTATCTGTGGGTCTGCAGCCACGCTCCTGGTGGTGGCCTGGGGCCAGTGTTGTCAGCAGAGCTGCGGTTGGGAGGGAGAGCGGATGCAGAGTGCAGAGAGCAAGGACCAGCTAGGGTCCAGGGCACCTCCGTGTCTGCCTTCCACCACATCTAGCTTCAGTGATTTTTAGAGAGTGATGGCTGCTGCTGCTTCCTTTCACATCACACATTTCTGTTTTGGCCAGCTTTGGGGATGATCATGGAAAAGAGTTGTAGCTTAGACAAGCTTAAATAGTACAGATCAGCACAGTCTCCACCTTCTATCACTACACCTAGATTTTCTTCTTGCTTTGCCAACATTTCAGCAGGTCTAGGTAGCCTACCAGGTGAGAGGACTCAGACCTTCATCCCAGAAGTATCTGCAATTGCCCAGGTTCCGTTATCACTGAGCAGAGAACACCATAAGGTGCTGCAGTTGAGTCCCTTGGATTCTGGAAGAACTCCTTCCTGCTCCTGTTGTCCTGTCCCACACCTAGCACGCTGGCCCAGGACTCTCAGTAACCACTCCCACAGTATTTACCTCCAGGTCGTGCAGTTCTTTGGTTGTATATGCTCTTTCTTCCCAGAACAGGGATTGTACTTTCTCCCTCAAACTGTAATTATGCTTGAACAGATCCTGATTATTGGTTTGGAGCTTAGTGAGAGGAGGCCGGGGCAGATACTGAAGAGGACAGCATTGTCTTTTCAGGCACCTTCAGGGCTTCTAGCAAGAGAAGGCTGCTGTCCTCTAGCAGGGAGTTGGGAGCAGGGTGCTGCTTCTCCCAGCCTGGAAAGTTCAAGTGAATCTTGGGGCTTAGCATTCCTCATCCACCACATAGCCCCTTTCAAGGTTTCTGTGTCCAGCTCTTCCTCTCAGGATCCACATTTTGTCATAGATTTGTCAAGACTTTGTTCATATCTTCTTCATAGATTTGATAAAATTAAATCTTGAGCCTAAGTTTTGGCAGTCTTTTCTGCAGCTCTAGGAAATAAGGGTATCTTTGAACACCAATCTAGAAGTTTTCTGGTTTTGACAGAAATCTTAGGCTTCAAGAGTGACTGTCATTTTCTTTTTTTTATGACTTTTAAGCCAGCCAGCACCAGGTCTTTAGAATCACTCATGTTTCCATTCAAATGCAACCACAACCACTACTACTAAGCTAACACTTCACTTAGTGAAAAATCTTAGTATTGTCATACTGCAACAGGCCGGGATTGTCACCATCCCACTTGCCATTAGGAGTGGGGTCCTCTTTGCCACCTTATCGGGGAATGATCTAGTTCCAGAATCTTTCTCAAGAATCTTATTTCCTGGAGCCACTTGTCTTTCTATCATAGTGTGAGTGTCCCCTCCTATTCCCCCATAGACTGCGCTGAAACAGCCTAAAACAAAGGCTTGCTTGCAGGAAGTTACTTGGTAAGGAATCCCATGAACAGGGGAGAACTGGGGGGAATGAAACCGGGGAGGAGGAAAAGCAGCGTGAGAGTGGCCGGTAGTGTTGGTTCCCATTGCAGGTTACGGGGCTTCAAGCCTGCCAGGAGCCTTGAGGAGTTTTGTACAGTCTTCCTCAGAATGGTCTTGAAGGACGGCAGAGAGGAGCATTTATCTAACCAGCTGTCAGGTGTTGCAGAATCCAGGGACTCGAAATGAAAGGCACTAAGGCATAGATGGACTTGTCTTCTCACCCCCGTGTCTGGTGCTCCTTTCTGCCTTGGGTCTGGGATTCTGGTTCCCTTTTTAAAACATGTGCAGGGGTGACGTGCTGATAGTGGTGTCTCAGAAAGCAAGCCTTTCAACGTGTGATCATCGTGGGCTAGAATACTGAAGCCATGGCGACAGTTGGGAGCGTTTCTATCGTCAAGGTGTGAAGTACGGAGTATTTGAACCAAGGTGGTGTTGCTAGAAAACAAAACTAATCAAATAGTGTTTTTGAAGGAAGAATCAGAAACATTAACTAGTTCGTTTCGTGTGTATATGAGGGAGAGAGAAAGGAGGATGAGTTGGCACAGCGGATTGAAGATTTCTTGCCTAGGAGAAGCATAGCGCTCATGGACAGGTTGAAAGTGAACGTGTTGATTGCTCAGAGTCATGCTGGACTGTTTGCCAGCCCACAGACTGTAGCCCACTAGGCTTCTCTGTCCATGGAATTCTCCAGGCAAGAATACTGGAGTGGGTTGCCATTTCCTACTCCAGGGGATCTTCCCACCCCAAGGATTGAACCCAGGTCTCCTGCATTACAGGCAGATTCTTTATTGACTGAGCCACTAGGGAAGCCCCATGTACACATGGGCTCCTGAGTATTTTTAACATGATCCTCAGAACTCTGATGGCGTTATTTCATCCTGGGTATAAGGAAATGAGACCAAAATAGCGTGGGGTGCTTTGATCCAGCACTTAACAGTGGGTGATAAGTGAGAGCCAAGAGTTAGTGATATAATTACCTGAATCCAGAACCTTCAGTGCTCTGTCTGCTACTACATGCTGCTGTCACTTCCCACTTGTTTCATAATTCCTTTCCTTAGGATTTGGAATCGGTCCCGTACAGTTTAGCAGGAAAGAATTGAAGCAGCTCTTTTCTCGAGCCTATTTGCACTTGAAGTCTTAATTCTAACTCTGGTGGCACTGAAGAGTCACCGCTGAAGCGCCTGCTCTGAGGCCCGCCTTCCTTTAACCTTACTGTATTGCTTTACGTTGTGGGGCAAGCCATAATCTCCTCCCTGATTCCTTTTCTTTCTTCCCCCTTGTCTCTTTCTTCCTCTTCCCACCTCAGACCCAATATGAAATTCTAAATCTGGAAGCAGCTTATATATTTTCTGATGGCTATGAGCCAGTGAAAAGGTTTCCCACTGATACTGGTGAAACATGTATGATGATGTACCTGGGAGTAATGAAGAGTATGAGAGCAGCCGTAAAGACAGATCCTGACAATGTATTCAGAAAATCTGTCAACATCGAAGTGTATTTTAGTTATCAAACATGTTCATAATAAAAACAGAAAATGGCCCTTAATATGCAGAGTAACAGTCATAGGTATTACTAAATGTCTAAGTTGTTTTACTTCTTTGTATTTCTGCCTTGATCATTCATGTTATGTAGCTCAAATTTTTGAAAAGAAACATTTCTGCCATCGTTAAGGATTAGAAAGAAAATATTCTGGTGAAAGAGAATAGAAAGGATTAAAAAAGTAGAAGATGGATCTGTAAAATGGAGTTATCACACAAGCAAGAAAGAACTGTAAAATATTTACTTCATACTCTCTGCCAGCCTCGCAGCAGCATCATTGAAGATCTCCCATCTGAGCAGAATACATGGGCGTCTTTGAGATATCAAATGTCTAGGCTCCAGATGAGTTTTTCTGTTATAAGGAAATTGTTAAAAGCTTTTGATTCATCCAAAAAGTTCTCTGGTTTATTAGTCAACCATTGCTATATAACAACAACCAGAGAATTTCAGTGGCATTTAACAAAAAACATGTTTGTCACAAATTTCCAGGTGAACTGAAATCACAGATTTAAGTTTGCAGCAGCTGGGGTCACTCTGATGGCCACCGTGGTTGAGTAGGACTGGCGGTTCTGTTCCCGCTGCTGCTCATTTTCCTCCTGGGACCAACAAACTAGCTCTGTGTGTTCTTACCATGGCAGTGGCAGAAGGCAAGGGGGCAAGCCCAGTTCCCAAAAGGACTTTTGAAGCCTTTGGTCATATCACATTCACTAACATTTAATTGAGCTTCCCTGATAGCTCAGTTGGTAAAGAACTTGTCTGCAATGCAGAAGACCCTGGTTCAATTCCTGGGTCAGAAAGATCCACTGGGGAAGGGATAGGCTCTCCACTCCAGTATGCTTGGGCTTCCCTTGTGGCTCAACTGGTAAAGAATCTGCCTGCAATGTCGGAGACCAGGGTTTGATCCCTGGTTTGGGAAGATTCCCTGGAGAAGGAAAAGGCTACCCACTCCAGTATTCTGCCTGGAGAATTCCAAATATTTAATTGGTCAAAGCTGATCTCATAGCCAGTTCCAAAGTCTTGTTGCAGGGAAGTAACACTCTGCCCATTGAGAGATGGTGGGGATCAGAAAACTGCTAGTAGGGACTAGCTCTAAACAGTAGTTTAGCATATGTGGACAATAGTCTCATAAGCTCTAAACTTCTAGTTTAAAAAGATAAAGTAAAAAAAAAAATAAAGTAGTCATTCTGTGTCATTTAGTTGTATTGAAAGAAATATATAATAAAGTAATATTTTGTCTGTAGTGAGGAAATGTAGTCAGTGAGTTCTATAGGGAAGAAGAGCGAGCATGCCTTCTGGAAGTTAATTAGGACCAAATGGGAAGAAACAGTCTGACCTCCATATATCCTGAAACTGACAGAGAGGAAGGGATTTTAGATAGAACGGTGTTACTCACTGTTCAGCACTGTTCTAAGTGGTGTGTGATTCACAAAAAACTGTGGAAAATTCTTCAAGAGATGGGAATACTAGACCACCTGACCTGCCTCCTGAGAAATCTGTATGCAGGTCAAGAAGCATCAGTTAGAACCAGACATGGAACCATGGACTGGTTCCAAATCGGGACAGGAGTATGTCAAGACTGTATATTGTCACCCTGCTTATTTAACTTCTATGCAGAGTATATCGTATGAAGTGCTAGACTGGATGGAGCACAAGCTGGAATCAAGATTGCTGGGACAAGTATCAATAACCTCAGCTATGCAGATGACACCACCCTTATGGCAGAAAACAAAGAACTAAAGAGCCTCTTGATGAAAGTGAAAGGAGAGTGAAAAAGCTGGCTTAAAACTCAACATTCAGAAAACTAAGATCACGGCATCTGGTCCCATCACTTCATGGCAAATAGATGGGGAAGCAGTGGAAACAGTGACTTTATTTTGGGGGACTCCAAAATCACTGCAGATGGTGACTGCAACCATGAAATTAAAAGATGCTTTCTCCTTGGAAGAAAAAAAACTACGACCAACCTAGACAGCATATTGAAAAGCAGAGACATTACTTTGCCAACAAAGGTCCATCTAGTCAAGGCTATGGTTTTTCCAGTGGTCATGTATGGATGTGAGAGTTGGACTATAAAAGAAGTTAAGCGTATAAGAATTGATGTTTTTTAACTGTGGTGTTGGAGAAGACTCTTGAGTGTCCCTTGGACTGCAGGGAGATCCAACCAGTCCTTCCTAAAGGAAATCAGTCCTGAATATTCATTGGAAGAACAGATGCTGAAGCTGAAACTCAAATACTTTGGCCACCTAATGTGAAGAACTGACTCATTTGAAAAGACCCTGATGCTGGGAAAGATTGAAAGGCAGGAGGAGAAGGGGACGACAGAGGATGAGATGTTTGGATGGCATCACCAACTCGATGGACTTGAGTTTGAACAAGCTCCTGGAGTTGGTGATGGACAGGGAAGCCTGGCATGCTGCAGTCCATGGGGTTGCAAAGAGTCAGACCCGACTAAGCGACTGAACTGAACTGATTCAAAGTGGGTCTACAATGAGATAATAAGGAAATTGAGAGTATGCATTTTAAAACTTTTGTAGCAATTTGATATTGCCACAGTATTCAATCAGTGTTTTTACTGAATTTTACTAAAGTATTGGTTCATGGCAGATTGGAAACTTAAAAAGCGGACTTAAAAATCTGTTCCTTGATGCAAGATAGTTTGAGAAGAGCTAAGGTAGACTTTCCGCTGACTAGAAATGAATATTTGCACTGCACATAAATGAACCTTCTGATTTATCCCTTAGTCTTTGAGGATTTGGGTTTTTAACACTTCATCACCAAGAATCTGACCATCTTTGAGTGTGTAGTAGTGTTTTTTTACTTACAAGACTGGTCCAGATTTTCCCAAGGAAATGTCTTTGTATGAAGCCTCTTTGTATCTCATTTCCTAGCTTTTCCCTGCCAGCATCCATTTGACCTTGCTGCTGTAGTATTTACATTTTCATTCCATTATTGACAACGTTGACAAAAGATAAATTACCACCAAGTGAAATTGTTTACTATGACATGAAAATACTAATTTTGACAATACTAGATAAATCTCTTTAAAATGTCCCTTCCACTTTTTTTTTTTGTTTTAGCCCAATTTTCTTATACATTTCTGAGTTAACATCACCATGTTTGGTGAATTTATAAGGTACTTTCCTGTTCATGAGAGAGGCAGTTCTAAGTGAAGAAGTTACGATGAGCATTGATAGTAGAAGACCTCAGTTAAGAGGCATGACAAGGAAAGAGATTTTTAGGATGGAAGTAAAAGATGCTTCATTAAGTATGACTTACTTTCTTCCTGGCTGTATGACCTCGGGCAAGTTAATTAGTCTTTGTGAGTCTTAGTTTTCTCATCTGTAAAATAGGAATTATAACATTACCTTCTTCAAGAATATTATCAAAATTAAGCACAGATCTTGGTACATAATAAATTTCAAAAATGTTAGCATTACGTTTTGTTTTTAATTATCTACCAGGTGTCAGGTGCCATAGCATCAGAAATAAAGGGGGTTCACTACCTCAGAGGAGCGCTCAGTCTGATAGGGGAGTCAAAAAACAAATATGTCAGAAATGTAAACTGGACTAGTATGAGAATTTAATGCTATTACGGGAGAAACACAGGACATTGTGGAAAATTTCAGGTAGGAGGAACACCTAACTTTTGACTTAGGCTTTGGGGAATGGGCTCAAGGTAGGCTTTTGAAAGAGGCAATATCTCAGCTGACTTAGAGAATGTGGAGGATTTATGAAGGAAAAATTGAGAGACTCAGGGTGGTTAAGTGGTTTGCCCAAAGTGACTTTTCTGCTTAATGCCCAAGTTGGGGTTTCAAGACAATCTGATTTCAAAGTCCGTTTTTCATATCATGTCTTACTTCTTTGTAAACTTGAAAAGTTTAAACATGTGATGTTATCTTTCTCTTTCTTTCCTCTGCCAATATCCTGGTTTTAGTAGGACTGTGACACATTCTTTAAATAACCACTTTTTCTCTTAATTTGTGCTGCTTTGTCCCCAAGCACATCTACCAGATTGCCTTCCCTGTCATGTTGACTCATGCTACCCAACTCTACTGTGCCGCCTGCTCTAAAACAACAGACTGACAGAGTCCTCCACTGGCCACTGGGCGAGGCCTGTCCTCCTCCGCTTGGCATTCAAGACTTACTGTAACATCATGAGAACTATCCAGGACTTCCACATTTCCCACTTTTCATGAGCACACATTCATGCCTCTGGTGTCATTTACATGCAGATATCACTTTATAAGGATGCCATTTTAAGGTTTAGATTAGATAAATTAATCTTCAGTCTTTAGATTTAATTACTCTGTTACAACTGAGTGCTCATTGCACACACAGACACTCTTACTCTGTTATTTCTAAACATGATTTTATCGTTATGACCAAAAAAAGCTTGGATGTCATCCTTTTTTAGTTCCATAAGGGTTCTTGGTTATTGTTGTGGTTTAGTTGCTAAGTCATGTCTGACTCTGTTGCGACCCCATAAACTGTGGCCCACCAGGCTCCTCTGTCCATAAGATTTCCCAGGCAAGAACACTGGAGTGGGTTGCCATTTCCTTCTCCAGGGGATCTTCCTGACCCAGGGATCGAACCCGTGTCTCCTGCATTGGCAGGTGGATTCTCTACTGCTGAGCCACCAGGGAGGTCCCAGGGTTCTTGGTACTCTACCCATAATGTGATGAGCTAACCTCTGCTCCTACATTTTTCTGGAGGGATCCTTTTATTGAGGAGAGGCAAGGAGAACAGTTTTGATTGTTAGAAATTTCTTAATAGTCAGAAACTCTTCTTTTACCATCCATCTGTTTCCTAGGACTTGCCATTGGAACCACAGATAATTGGTCTTTTTTTTTTTTCTGCCTCATGAGGTTCCATCAGACATTGAAAGATAGCTCTTACGTCTCTCCTTGGGTTTCTGTTACATAAATCAATAATAATATTGTTTGTTCAGAGCTTTTTTCATTAACATGTCTCAAACTCTTCACGGTATTTTTGCCCTCCTCTGAGAATTCTAGAGTTTTGTCATTGCCGGTCTAAAGCCACAGGGCTTAGAACAGAAAACAGCATCCAACAGGACAGCAATGCAACATTATTCCTTTGATTACGACTCTATGCTTGTGTCTTAAAAGCCTATGATTGTTTTAGCTTTATAGTAACCATCTCACATTTTGCATTCATTCAGTTAATATACCCAGATACTATATTTACATAATGGTTGTAGTTAAGCTAGCTCTTCCTGTCATCTACTCTGTAGTTGACTCTCTTTAAATATAGAACTTGCGATTTTTTAAGTTAAATTTCACCTTCATTTTGATCCATCTTTTTAGCTAATTTTGACCATTTTATCCAGTATATTTTTAAATGTGTTTCCCGGTTTTAGGCTGTCTCAAGACTTTGAAGCCTACTTTCCAGCTTGATGAACATCAGAAAACTAGAGACTCTCCACTCCATCTCAGGAGTTGACCAATGCTTCTTACACATGGTTCTGTTAGCCACTGTTCTGTCACTCCTCCACATCTTTTTGTCTTACCTTCAAAGATCTCATTTGTACATTCAGCAAATTTTTATTCAGTGTCTACCATGTGGAAGAAGATACCAGTGATATAGTGAAGACAGTGGTCCCCATCTTCTGAGCTAACAATCTGGAGACATCATGAAGTGTTCTGTTAAATGCTTTACAGAAATCAGGTTACATAGTTCTCTATGATACTCAGTTTCTCTGTTGTCATATCAAAAGGGGAGGATGCGTTACTTTACAAACTCTCTGTTGGCTCCTAATGATCTTACATCACCTGAAAATGGGAATCATTATCTTTCTCTTTTCATAGGTTCACAAGAACTTTGAGCTTGGAAAGTCTCCAGAGCTCATTGCTGACCTTTCTGTCTTTTACTGTATCTTTTAAACCTCCGAGCTCATTAGAGAGCAGCCTGTTTAGCCACATTTGTGGTGGTGACGGTGGCATCTAATCCCATTATTGGGATTTTTCTTGTGTTTTTTGGTAACTTGGTTGTGAAGAATGTCTGTCCAACTTAAGCCATTTTCCCTTACACAGTCTTTGTCACTCCAATTCTATTTGTGTTTTATCTTTGTATTTTGAAATTATTTTTCCTAAGGAAAATAGCTGACTATCCTCAGATGTTTTTCTTCTCTTCTTAAAGCCCTTAAAGTGCCATAGTCACTTTCTCCAGGATCCAGGTCCTTTTCACTTAAACCATGTATTTCTTTTTAGTTCAACAAATGAAAAAAAACACTGCAGTACTCTAAGGGATGAAACTATCAACAATGCAAAGTGTTGTTTTTTTACTAGAATATTACCAAAAACACATATCCTCATAGTTCCTAGAAGATAGCCCACCCATATCCCTAAGTGTGGGTTCACTTATCCGTCAGGTGTCATCCAAACCTCAACTTGTCAATTCCCATAGCTGTATCATTCCTACCTATTCTTCCTTCTTTCCCCATTGGTCTAGTGCTCTCTGCTATGTCTTATACAGATTTTGAGTTGGACATAGATGTTTATTTTCGTAAACAGTTACGAGGATTCCCACCTTTTTCTGTAAATCTTTGTGGAACAGCAGATTCCCTGTAGTTGTCAAAATCTGTTATGGTTACCAGTTGCTACCCCATCCCATCAAGTCTTGGTGACTTCCATGAGATTTTATTATCTCTGTGTTCTTTTTTCCTGTTGCTACTTTTAAGATTGGTGTCTAACACACTAATGTTCAATAATATTTATGGTTAATCTCAAGAAGTATTTGCCTTCTCTTTTAGGCTGTGAGGATATCATTGCTGAAAGCATCTCATTAGATACCTTAATTGCCATCCTCAAGTGGAGCTCTCATCCATATGGCTCTAAGTGGGTGCACCGACAAGCTTTACATTTCCTCTGTGAGGAATTTTCCCAGGTCATGACTTCGGATGTTTTTTATGAACTCAGCAAAGACCATCTGCTTACTGCTATCCAGTCTGACTACCTACAGGTAATCATTTATACACCTCTCAAGTTCATTGTCATTCATATGTGCACCAGGAAGCCCATCTGTACTGTGTTATTCTCCCATCCAGGGAGCAGCCCACCCAGGAATGCCCTCTTCATATTTGTGCAGCCAAAGATTTCTAGGTCTCTGGCCCTTTGTGCACACTGCCACCATCACTGAACAGTGTGAACCAGCCCAGGTCCTAACCAGCTATTCACCAAAGGGGTTGTGGCAGTAGGCAGGGTCAGAAGCATATCCCAGTGGTGATTCTCTTGGCTTCTGTTAATAGTAGATTCACTATAAGAGTTTCTTTTATTTTTGGTAAAGTATCAGAAGATACTTACACTAAAGCAGCACAAAGTAAGAACAACATTCAATTTCTGACCTATTCAGACATTTCTTAAAACTCAATGTATGATTCCTGCTGAAGTATACTAATGTTTTCAACTACTTATTTTTAGTCAGAAGTACACTTAAACAAATTCTTGTATTCTTATATATCATTTATAATTAAGTAATTTAAACTAACAGTATATTTAAAATAAGCTAAAAAAATACCTTGAGGTAGTTTATTCAAGTTGGTTTTTTGGGTTTTTTTGCACTGGCTGTATGACTTTTATGCTGGTAACTGTACAGCAGTGTTAATGTTATGAAGTTATAAACTCATTAAGCCATATCTTATTTCTTTGTATTTGTACTAGAAAAATTATGAAATGCTTTTCATCTCAGTCAGCAGTGCAGTGAAGGGTTAAATAATCCACTAGCATCTGTATTTTTCCTTTATACATTGCTTTGATTGCAGTACATATGTTGTCATAATCAGTCTTGATCTGTTTAGGATCTGTTTTCATTAACCTTATTATTTCACTGTCCTGATGCAGACATTATAGCAATTAGGATTTGTCAGTTCAGTTTCCCCCTCAGTTCATCTCCCCCATCAGGAAGCTTCCATAAACCTCTTATCCTTATCCATCAGAGGGCATACAGAATGAAAACCACAATCACAGAAAACTAACCAATCTGATCACATGGACCACAGCCTTGTCTAACTCAGTGAAACTATGTGCCATGCCATGTAGGGCCACCCAAGACGGATGGGTCATGGTAGAGAGTTCTGACAAAACGTGTCCACTAGAAAAGGGAATGGCAAACCACTTCAGTATTCTTACCTTGAGAACCCCGTGAACAGTATGAAGAGGCAAAAAGATAGGATACTGAAAGATAAACTCTCCTGGTCAGTAGGTGCCCAGTATGCTACTGGAAATCAGTGGAGAAATAACTCCAGAAAGAAAGGGACAGAGCCAGAGCAAAAACAACACCCAGTTGTGGATGTGATGGGTGATGGAAGTAAAGTCCAGTGCTGTAAAGAGCAATATTGCCTAGGAACCTAAAATATTAGGTCCATGAATCAAGGCAAATTGGAAGTGGTCTAATAGGAGATGGCAAGAGTGAATATTGACATTTTAGAAATCAGCAAACTAAAATGGACTGGACTGGGTGAACTTAACTCAGAATACCATTATACCTACTACTGTGGGCAAGAGTCCCTTAGAAGAAATGGAGTAGCCGTCATAGTCAACAAAAGAGTCTGAAATGCAGTGTTTCGATGCAGTCTCAAAAATGACAGAATGATCTCTATTCGTTTCCAAGGCAAACCATTCAATATCACAGTAATCCATGTCTATGCCCCGACCAGTAATGCTGAAGAAGCTGAAGTTGAACCATTCTGTGAAGACCTACGAGATCCTCTAGAACTAACACCCAAAAAGATGTCCTTTTCATTATAGGGGACTGGAATGCAAAAGTAGGCAGTCAAGAGCTACCTGGAGTAACAGGCAAATTTGGCCTTAGAGTACAGAACGAAACAGGTCAAAGGCTAACAGGGTTTGCCAAGAGAAGGCACTGGTCATAGCAGACACCCTCTTCCAGCAACACAAGAGGAGACTGTACACATGGACATCACCCGATGGTCAATACTGAAATCAGACTGATGGATATTCTTTGCAGCCAAAGATGGAGAAGCTCTATACAGTCAGCAAAAACAAGACCAGGAGACGACTGTGGCTCAGATCATGAACTCCTGATTGCCAGATTCAGACTTAAATTGAGGACAGTAGGGAAAACCACGAGACCATTCAGGTATGACCTAAATCAAATCCCTTATATACAGTGGAAGTGACAAATAGCTTTTTTTTTTTTTTTGGACAAATAGCTTTAAGGGATTAGACCTGATAGAGTGCCTGAAGAAGTATGGGCGGAGGTTCGTGACATTGTACAGGAGGCAGTGATCAAGACCATCCCCAAGAAAAAGAAATGCAAAAAGGCAAAATGGTTGTCTGAGGAGGCCTTACAGATAACTGAGAAAGGAAAAGATGCAAAAGACAAAGGAAAAAAGGAAAGATACACCCATTTGAATGCAGAGTTACAAAGAATAGCAAGGAGAGATAAGAAAGCCTTCCTCAGTGATCAAAGCAAAGAAATAGAGGAAAACAATAGAATGGGAAAGACCAGAGATCTCTTCAAGAAAATTAGAGGTACCAAGGGAACATTTCATGCAAAGATGGGCACAATAAAGGACAGAAAAGGTATGGACCTAGCAGAAGCAGAAGATAGTAAGAAGAGGTGGCAAGAATACACAAAAGAACTACACAAAAAAGATCTTCATGACCCAGATAACCATGATGGTGTAATCACTCACCTAGAGCCAGACATCCCGGAATGCTGAGTCAAGTGGGCCTTAGGAGGCATCACTATGAACAAAGCTAGTGGAGGTGATGGAATTCCAGTTGACCTATTTCAAATCCTGAAAGATGATGTTGTGAAAGTGCTTCACTCAACATGCCAGCAAATTTGGAAAACTCAGCAGTGGCCACAGGACTGGAAAAGGTCAGTTTTCATTCCAATCCCAACAAAAGGCAATGCCAAAGAATGCTCAAACTACTATACAATTGCACTCATCTCACACACTAGCAAAGTAATGCCCAAAATTCTCCAAGCCAGGCTTCAACAGTATGTGAACCGTGAACTTCCAGATGTTCAAACAGGATTTAGAAAAGGCAGAGGAACCAGAGATCAAATTGCCAACTTCTGCTGGATCATCGAGAAAGCAAGAGAGTTCCAGAAAAACATCTATTTCTGCTTTATTGACTATGCCAAAGCCTTTGATTGTGTGGATCACAATAAACTGTGGAAAATTCTTCAAGAGATGGGAATACCAGACCACCTGACCTGCCTCTTGAGAGATCTGTATACAGGTCAAGAAACAACAGTTAGAACTGGACATGGAACAACAGACTGATTCCAAATCAGGTAAGGAGTACGTCAAGGCTGTATGTTGTCATTCTGCTTATTTAACTTATATTCAGAGTACATCATGAGAAATGCTGGGCTGGATGAAGCACAAGCTGGAATCAAGATTGCCAGGAGAAATATCAATAACCTCAGATATGCAGATGACATCACCCTTATGGAAAAAACGCAAAGAAGAGCTAAAGGGCCTCTTGATGAAAGTGAAAGAAGAGAGTGAAAAAGTTGGCTTAAAACTCAACATTCAGAAAACTAAGGTCATGGCATCCGATCCCATCACTTCATGGCAAATAGATGGAGAAACAGTGAGAGACTTTATTTTTTTGGGGGGAGGGGCCTCCAAAATCACTGCAGATGGTGACTGCAACCATGAAATTAAAAGACGCTTTCTCCTTGGAAGAAAAACTATGACCAACCTAGACAGCATATTAAAAAGCAGAGACGTTACTTTGCCAACAAAGGTCCATCTAGTCAAAGCTATGGTTTTTCCAGTAGTCATGTATGGATGTCTTGAGAGTTGGACTATAAAGAAAGCTGAGTGCTGAAGAATTGATGCTTTTGAACTGTGGTGTTGGGAGAAGACTCTTGAGAGTCCCTTGGACTGCAAGGAGATCCAGCCAGTCCATCCTAAAGGAAATCAGTCCTGAGTATTCATTGGAAGGACTGATGTTGAAGCTGAAACTCCAATACTTTGGCCACCTGATGCAAAGAGCTGACTCATTTGAAAAGACCCTGATGCTGGGAAAGATTGAGGGCAGGAGGAGAAAGGGACGACACAGGATGACATGATCCATGGGGTCGCAAAGAGTTGGACATGACTGAGCGACTGAACTGAACTTGATGACTGTTTAGAATCTTTGCGTTTCTTCTTAGAATGTAAAAAACTTGGAGAGCAACCTGGATTATGCCCTAAGATTTTAAGTGCAGTACAAAGAAATGAGAAGCACATTGCCATTTCTCAGACTGTGCCTGAGGGGTCCTTCACCAGTCAGCAGCATACTTCGTGGAGATCAGTAGTGTCTTCTGCCAAGACAAGTTGCCATACTTGTTTTTTTCTGCTCCTGAAGGAGATAGCAGTAACACTGTATCTTTACACTTTTACTTTCATGTATTAATCTCCATCTTGTCCCCAAAAGAATTTAAGGCAGCTATATAGAAACCATACAGTAAGATAAATTTAAAACAGGGAAAGAAAACAGTTTAAAAAATAAATAAAGATGGAAATAAGAGTAAAAATTTAGTTTGAGCCAAGAGTGAGGTTACTGGACCAAATGTATATAATTGGGTCTATGTATTTGCTTCCTGGTATACCATAGGTTTAGGTCAGACGTTTGAAACAGCCAGTGTAATGAGTGAAACATGGCATGTTGCACATTGTATATACTTTATGACATAAGAGTCTTTAATGAGATTAACGTCTATCTGATTGCACTAAAATAAATATAAACTTTTTTATTATAGGCAAGTGAACAAGATATCCTTAAATATCTGATTAAATGGGGTGAGCATCAGTTAATGAAGAGAATAGCAGACAGAGGTAAGCTCAGAGAACTAGCTTGCAACTTTAAGTTTTTCCCAGAAGTATATGCTGCACATCAGTCTTGACAGTTACCGCTGTTGCCTTGTGAAAATAGAAATATTTACAATCAGTAAAAATCCTTTAGTGGAAAGGGTATACTTGGTTAGAAATAAACATATCAGAAAGTTTAATTTCGCACTTTAAACTGTAACTCTTAATGTTCTCTTCCTGTGTGTTTAATAATGTATATTGAATGATTTATAATTAGAGTGTAATTTTTCAATTAATGAGTAAAGTGTTACAAAGGCATGTTGTTGATGAAAATATTTTAGATTTAGGTGGTAGTGATGCATTATAAATGTACTAAAAGCCACTACATTGTACACTCTAAAATGGTTAAAATGGTAAATTTTATGCTATGTGAATGTTGCTCGAGAAAAAAAAAATATGACTACCAAAGGAAAGCATGTTTGTTGTTTATTTGAAGTTTTTGTGAAAGGTAAAGGAGAAATGATACTTTTGCATGGCCTCCAACTAGGGGCTACTACAGAAGAAGATGCCAGCACCATATGTCTCTTGTGATCTTAACTTTGGGAGCTTGTGCTTATGTAGCAGTCTCACATCTCTGTCTAGGGTGAGCCCACCCACCGGTGTGATTTCCTCTATATAATTCTGTGTTTGTCTATATAGTGAACCCAAATCAAAATATATATATATATTTTTTCAAAATATTTTAATTTGAAAAATTAAATGCAGGTTTCCCTTTCCTCTCATTTTTGAAAGCTTTATATAGATAAATTTACATACCATAAAGTTCACATGTTTGAAGTGTCCAAGTCAGTGTCTTTTAGTATACTTAGAGTTGTTCTGCCCACATTTTAAAATATTTTTAAAAAGTAAAGCTGAACCTGCCTTCAAATCATTTTATAGTGTTCCTTTAATATACTGCTGCCAAGCTCTAGGAAACAAAAGCAGTCCTCCTATCTAATTCTCCTAATTTAATCTGTGGCCTGCAGAAGCCTTTAGAAGTTTCAGATTTGAAATTTTTTTTTCATTTATTTTTATTAGTTGGAGGCTAATTACTTTACAATATTGTAGTGATTTTTGCCGTACATTGACATGAATCAGCCATGGATTTACATGTGTTCCCCATCCCGCCGATCCCCCCCTCCCACCTCCCTCCCCATCCCATCCCTCTGGGTCTTCCCAGTGCACCAGCCCTGAGGACTTGTCTCATGCATCCAACCTGGGCTGGTGATCTGTTTCACCCTTGATAGTATACTTGTTTGAATTTTTAAAATATAAAAACCACTACTATTAATTTGGGACATTTTTGAAATGCCGGTATACGGTCTATGCTGCTGCTTTTCAGATTCTAAATTTGCAGATTCACCTACTTGCTAAAATTTATTTGTGATCCCCAAATCAGTGCTCATGACACTTTTAGTCATTTGCAGAGATGCACAGAATGACAGATTTGAGTCCCCTGTCATACGTTTCCAGCTTATGGTGAACAGAGTGATACGCTGTCAATTCTCAAACAAGTGGCCTTTTCATAGTCTTTTTAGTGCTGTGTTTTTTATATCTTAGTAGGATTTTCTAGTAAACCCACTGTCTAAGATAGCCTCCAAGTGTAACACTATTAATACTGTCTAGTGTTCCTAAGTCCAAGAGGGCTATGATGGGCCTTATGGAGAAAATGTGTGTTAGATAAGCATTGTTCAGGTGCATGAGTTACAGTGCTGTGGGCTGTGAGCTCACTGTTAATGAATCAACAGTATATACTAACAAGGTGTCCTTAAACAGAAACATACATGAAACAGGGCTTTGTCTTCATTGGCTGACAAAAATACTGTGACCAGAGGCTCAAAGGAACCTAACTCTGTGTTCCCTTAGGAGCAATGGTTCAGTATCCACTAATTGTTGTGGTGGCTTTATAGAACAATACCACCCCAAGTAACAAGAACTGAGTGTATATAGGGTTCCATAATCATCAAAGGCTTATTGATGTAAGGCTGGTAATGATATGTCATATTTATTTGGGGCAGATAATGAGCATCATTGATAAAGTTTCCATTGTTCAGTGGTTTTCTGGCTGGGTTAGAATGGGAGTCTCTTCCACAGAGATGAGAAGGAAGCTGCACGGACCAGACTGCACCTTTATTTCAGTCACTTTCATGTATAAGGTTTCTGCCCTTACCTGTTATGTATCTTGGGATTTCATGGAATATTTCGTTTGAAAATGGGACACCACTACTTTGAGAAAAAATTTCTTTTGAAAAGCAGTGCCTTATATACATATTGAAGCCAAAGCATAACAAGGCAAGAACAAAAACGCTTTTCCACACACTGGCAACAATTTTAATAAGCCTCTCAAAAAACAATATCTCTTTATCACATTATTTAAGGGAAAATACCAGTTTACCTGTAGTATTTATGAAAAAAATCCAGCATTTATATTGTGAATGATAAAGATCTTATTTTTAAGCAAAAAAAAAATATATATATATATATAGCCCCCTAGTTTAAAGATATGATTAAAAATTCCCCATATATGAAAAAAAAAAAAAATTCCCCATATATGTTATTTTCCTTCCCACCTCACTATCAAAAAGCATATATATACTTCAGATCTTCCTCTTTCACTAATACCCCATGAAGAAAACATTTATTCTCTGCTGTGGACAGTGGAAATATATTACACATGAACTTTTATGCATTAACATTTCTGTGGAAATTTAGGAGACTCATAAAATTCTTAAATAGAGTGTATATTAGGTTTTGCTGCTTTAAGGTATCAGGTGATATAATTTTAGATACTCATTAAATTCCTATTAAATCTATATAGTAGCCTAATGAGCATACTCATAACTTACAATTAACAGAAATAACATTTGTTCTGTATTACCCTTATTGTAAGTTATATTTAAAAAAAAAAAAAAAAACTGGCCCCAAAAGTGAGGAACATTAAGAAAAAGCCCTTGATCAAACTAGATTTTAATAGATTGTTGTTTTTTCTCCTTTGAGTTAGTATGCAGAAAAGTATTCTGTCTTCTTTAATGCAGAACAGTTATAAAGAATGTTACCATACTATTGACACCATGCTTTTTCTTTGTCCAAGAATATCTCTATTAAGGAAACTTCTTAAGCCATAAAAATAACTTATTTATAACACTTTATGAAGCAGGTAAATTTAATACAGAGGGTTACTGAAAGTATACTTAGAGAAGAAAGAGAACCTTTCTCTGGAAATTTGGATTTGAGTGGAGACCTCTCATTTTCTGTTTCTGTCATAGAGCCAAACTTACTGAGTGGCACTGCTCATAGTGTGAACAAGAGAGGAGTGAAAAGACGGGACCTGGACATCGAAGAGCTTAGAGAGATCCTTTCCTCTCTCTTACCCTTTGTGCGAATTGAACACATCTTGCCTATAAACAGTGAAGTCCTAAGTGATGCAGTAAGTATCTTTCTTCATTTATCCCTTTCATGAAAATAATGTCTTTTTTTAAAATCATTTCTCCTAATGGAGTATCGTGAGACTAAACTCCATGAAGACAGAGAGAGATGTCTGTTTTGTTATGTCCCCAGTATCTGGCACATGGCACAAATAAATGTTTAGTGGATGAGACTTGAGTTGGGTGTATGTCTTACTTTTGCAAAAGCATAGTCTTTAAATGGAGTTAATCCAGCAATTTATCAGTGTAGATCAAGTAGTCCTCATTTTAAATGGAAAGAGTAGAAGTTACCTTTGGAGACTGTCTTAAGAATAGCAGTAAATCAGAGAGCAAGAGAGGAAGAGATTGGTTCAGTGTAAAAGGGGTAAATGAATCCTATAATTGTGTTTCAGGTAAAAATTAATGGAGCTGACTGATCATGTTACTTTCACAATTTTTATGTGAATTTTTTTAGACTATAAGAATTGCTCCAGTTAATGGTTGACAACCTGGAGGAGGAAATGGCAACCCACTCCAGTATTCTTGCTTGGAGAATTCCATGGATGGCGGAGCCTGGTGGGCTACAGTCCATGGGGTCTCAAAGAGTCAGACACGACTGAGCGACTTTCACTACTACTGTGGTTGGCAAAAATACTCTTCACAGATTGGTTTATAACTTTAATAAGATGCTGTAAACATAATAGTTTTTTTCAACTGCACAGAAACATTGTAAAAGTCATCTGGGAAAAAACTGATAAGAATTTTTTAAGTTATAAAAGAAAAAATAAGGATAATAAAGAGCCAGCTTAAAACTAAATATTAAAAAAAAACTAAGATCATGGCATCCACCCCCATTACTTCATGGCAAATAGAAGGGGAAAAGGTGGAAGTAGTGACAGATTTCCTCTTCTTGGGCTCCAAAATCACTGTGGATGGTGACTGCAGCCATGAAATCAGAAGACAGTTGCTTCTTGGCAGTAAAACTGAAAAACCTAGACAGTGTGTTGAAAAGCAGAGACATCACTGTGCTGAGAAAGGTCCATATAGTCAAGGCTATGATCTTCCCAGTGGTCACATACACTTGTGAGAGCTGGACAGTAAAGAAGGCTGAGCGCCAAAGAATTGATGCCTTCGAACTGTGGTGCTAGGGAAGACTCCTGAGAGTCCCTTGGATAGCAAGGAAATCAAACCAGTCAATCTTAAGGGAAATCAACCCTGAATACTCATTAGAAGGACTGATATACTGAAGCTAAAGCTCCAGTATTTTGGTCATCTGATGCAAGCAGCTGACTCACTGGAAAAGTCCCTGATGCTGGGAAAGATTGTGCACGGAAGAAGAAGAGGGTGTCAGAGGATGAGATGGCTAGATAGCATCACCAATGCAATGAACATGAACTTGGGCAAACTTCAGGAGATGGTGAGGAACAGGGAAGCCTGACGTGTTGCAGTTTATGGGGTCACAAAAAAGTTGTACATGATTGGGTAACCACACAACAACTCTTCCATAATGTAAAATATATTTTAAAACTCTTAACAGTCAGTCTGTGATGTTAGCCTAATAGAGAAGACAAAATAGCCCAGAAGAAGATCCTAATTAATATAAGAATTAAACATATAATAAACAAGCTATCACAAACAGTGCTACAGTAACCCATCAGTGGAGGAGGGAAGAAATGTGCTTAAAGTTAAATCCTCATTTCACTTGCACACAAAATTAATCCATATTAGATTGAAGAATTAAATATTAAGTTGAAATATGGAAAAACTAGAAGAAAACAAATGTTTATGGAATCTCTGATTAGAAGGATGTTCAGTCTCACTAGTAAGCGCATATAGAATAAAGAAAGCAAAATAAGACAATAAGTTATCACTTTTTTACCTATTAGGTCACTAGTTTTTGAAATAATATTACTGTCTGATAGGGGAAGTGTAGCTGGTACATTGGTAGCATCATCATTAAGTATAGTTGGAAATAACCTAAATGTCTAATAACAGGGGAAGTAAGTTATAGCATAACCACTTGACAGAATATTTTGCTGTCCTAAAAAATGTGTGCTTTTATGTATTCTAAAATTTAGTTAGGTAAAAATTTATCCAAAAAATATTGGAAGGAAATATACCAACAATACTACAGGTATAACAGATTAGAGTTATAGGATTTTTTTGCCTATTTTCAAAATATGTCTAATGCTATATTTTATTAGTTAAACATTTTTAATGCAGCAATGACGTTTGTTATATTTAGCAAGAATAATATTAGAGAAACAATATTTGGTTTCATTTAAAATCTGGGACTAAAACCAGATTCAATTTGTTTTAGAAAAATACTTTAGAACTTTTGTTTAATAGATTTAGAAAATATATAGCTCTGCTGTTAATATCCCATGCCTAACACATAATAAGTGTAGTGAAAGTCGCTCAGTCATGTCCGACTCTTTGTGACCCCATGGACTACACAGTCCATGAAATTCTCCAGGCCAGAATACTGGCGTGGGTAGCCTTTCCCTTCTCCAGGGGATCTTCCCAACTCAGGAATTGAAGCCAGGTCTCCCACATTGCAGGCGGATTCTTTACCAGCTGAGCCACAAAGGGAAGCCCAAGAATACTGGAGTGGGTAGCCTATCCCCTATCCAGCAGATCTCCCCGACCCAGGAATCGAACTGGGGTCTTCTGCATTGCAGGCAGATTCTTGACCAACTGAGTAATGAGGGAAGCCCAACACATAAGTCCCCAGTAAAAGTTTACTAATATTGGTTGGTAGCCACAGCGCTCTTACAGAGTATGTTAAGCACTGTGCCAAGTGCCTTTTATCTTCCTTACCTTCGTTTCCTCCTCACAGCCACCTCATGGGCTACAGTACTTGATTTGTATTCTCCCAGCATAGATGTGGAGACCACAGGACCACCACATTTAGTTGGTCCTGCAGTGTCCCATCTCCAGGGCTGATTCGGGTCCTTGAGGTGACGCCCAGGTAAGAGGAGATGTCCATGGCCACGTAGCTGTCGAAAGGGGAGTTAAGGTCTGAGCCGAGTTCTTCCCTCAGAGCCCGCCCCTACCACTGTGCAGACTGGCTGTCTTCGCACTATAGATACTGGCCCAAGGGTGTGCTTATTTCATCTTGTGGAGGATAGATTGGGGGAGGAATCAATTCCTAGATGAGTAAGGAAAATAATCGGAGTTCTGAAAGTTAGTCTGACTCATATTTTTAATTAATATAACTCTTGTTTTTTAAAATATCATTCCTCTATTTAAAGAAAAATGGAAAGTTGTACCTTTTTATGGCTTTCTGAATCCTTTAAATACTTTTAAACATTCAAAATATGTTTAAGTTTCATGTGCATTCCTAAGTTCATATTTAAATGGTAAAGTTTGAACATGTTGACTTATAGTTATTTTTATCTTAGTTATATCGTGCTACACACATGTCTGTTTCTCTAAAAAATAATTTATTTTTCAAGATGAAAAGAGGCTTGATTAGTACTCCTCCATCAGATATGCTTCCTACAACAGAAGGTGGAAAGTCAAATGCCTGGTTACGGCAAAAAAATGCTGGAATCTATGTTCGTCCTCGACTGTTCTCTCCCTACGTAGAAGAAGCAAAGGTAATAAACCATTTTAAGATGTTAAACTACTTTATTACAAACTATAAACACAAAGATATCTGTTGTGGTATCAATTAAATATTTGGAAATAGCCTAAATGTCCAATTAATAAGGAAAGTGAAACTAAATTCTGCTTTGACTTCTTACCAGAGTAGTTTTCCAAAATGTTTAATTATCAAGCATGTTTTTATTTTTATAACTTAAATCATATTAAGTTGTATCTTACATTTTTCTCATCTTAGTTTTTCTTGCAGACTGTTAGCTTGGAAAAAACTTCTTCATTTTACTGAAATGGTCATCAGTATGTTGTTATCTTCAGGGTGGGAAAAATGTTTGAAAAAAGACCGCAAACATAATTTCTTCCCTTTGTAAACTAAAGAAATGCCATGACTTCCTATAACATATTTCTGTAGTGCTGACTGTTGGAAATTGTATTTAGCTTTCAAAAAAGTATACAAGCTAAAACCAAATTTCAGGTCTACTAAATAAAAAGTTGGCATTATATTATATTATATTGTCATTTATATTATATTGTCATTTATATTATAACATAAAGAACTCTCTAAGTAAATATGATAAATACTGCAGTATGAAATACTGCAACTTTATTAGACATGTTCAGCCAAGGAGCTTCGGGGTGAGCTTTTGAGGAACTGACAGTCTTTGAAAGTCAGAAATCACCTTTAAGCTTAATGAAATGAATTAACAGGCAAAATAATGTGTTTGGATATAGAAACATAGTTACCTTAAAATTTTTCTCCCTTTTATTGGAAGTATCCCTAGTTTAAGATACATATATGAAAGGATTTGTGAGAGATTTATTGATGAGGTTGATAATCTACCCCTTATTGAGTAATTGACACTTTGAAAGTGAAAGTTGCTCAGTCGTGTCCGACTCTGCAACGCCATGAACGGTAGCCTGCCTGACTTCTCTGTCCATGGAATTCTCCAGGCAAGAATACTGGAGTGGGTGGCGGGGATCTTCCTGACCCAGGAATCAACCGGGGTCTCCTGCATTGCAGGCAGATTCTTTACCACTTGGGAAGCAATTGGCACTTTAAATAATTGTAAAATGGGGTGAGGTGGGCGGGGGAGGCAGAATGGTTGGGCAAGTCTTTGGGTCAATGCCTAAAGTGACTTTGGGTCAATGCCTAAAGTCACTCAAGCAGCTGAGGCCTCTGTGGAAGGTTGAGTCTAGTGCTAAAAGGTCCATAATAAACTCGACTTACTCTCCTTTCTGCTGTCTCAAAGTAGAGTGGCCGCAAGCTAATCATTCAGTCCTGTGCATGTACGCATATGCAGTACCCGTGCATACGCGGGTAAATGCCCACAGTAAATGTGGTGAATGGTTTTACATTATGCCATTTCGACCATTCTGCAGTTTGTTGAACTGGATTCCTCTGAAGCTTATTTAACAATTATTTATGTATAGGTCTGTTGAATTTAATATCAGTCTTTAATATTTTATATTTTGAGTATTTCTTATTGGCTAGGATATTTAGTCCATATAAACATTGTTTTCTTTATAGTGATTTAATGTATAATTTTACTTCTGATTCATTTTATTACCCTTCTTCAAATTTCAAATACTTCCGTTAAAGCAGACTTTTCAGAAAATGGTTATTTCTTTTCAAAGATGCTCCAAAAAGCTCCTTTAAACATTGAAGAGGTAGGAAAAAAAATTAAAGAGGTTACTTTCTCCTTTTACCACTAATTTTAGGCTTTATACACTGGAAACAGTAAATTAATTCTCTTTTTATGTGATGATGGCAGTAATCTTTCTCTAAATGTGATTTACCAAAGGTGTAAGGTTGACTAATTCTGTTAATACTGAATTGTTTTCAGTCAGTGCTAGACGAGATGATGGTGGAACAAACAGATCTTGTGCGTTTGCGAATGGTTAGAATGTCCAATGTGCCAGACACACTCTACATGGTCAATAACGCTGTGCCACAGTGCTGCCACGTGATCAGCCACCAGCAGATCAGCAGCAACCAGTCAAGCCCTCCTTCAGTGGTAGCAAACGAAATCCCAGGTAAGGCAGTTAACCTTGTGCCAGGTGTTTATATTCAAGTGAATAATCTGGTCATATTTTGTAACCCCTCTATATATGCTGATTCTTTCCACCTTCCAATACCCTTTATGCATTGTTCTCACTAAAGAATAAATTCTTATAAGCTAAGTTTTTTTGTTTTGTATTTTATTTTACAGTAACAAATGTATGCCGTTGTTAGGTTTAGCTCAGGGTTTCTCAGCCTTGGCCCTTTTGACAGTTAGGGTTGGACAGTTTTCTCTTGTGGAGGCCGGCCTTCGCATTGTAGGGTGTTCGGCGTCATCCTTGGCCTGTACTCACTAGATGCCGGTTGCACGTGTGTTTACATGTGCGTGCACCCACACACACCTTGTGATAGTCTCATGAAGCACTTTTATGTTTCTGCACGTTGCCAGATGTGCCTGTGGGGCAGAATTACTGCCTGTTGAGAACCCTGGTTTAGAGGCATTCAGATTTTTCATCACCATAGAGTGTTTCTCACATTATAAGAGTCTTTGGGGAGAGTACTATCGACTTAGATCTTCAAGTCTATATATGTCCTCTCAAAATATGATTGCATTGGTTTCTGGGAGATCGAGTTTCCCACGATCTGCTTTGTGAATGTTACATGCGTTGTAATTCAGGCTTCCATCTTATTGTCTATTGATCAAGGTATAATTGTCATGTCCGAAAACATCTGAGCGTCAGTCAGGGCTGATGTTAACCAAAGGGCTGTCATGTCAGTTTCTAAAACAAGAAAATCCACGGAGATCTAGGGGGTCAGAAATGTATAGCTCTTGTCACTTACCATTGCAAGAGTCCAAAAAATCAGCAAGCTATAGCATTACTGGAAATGATGCTATGCATTTTTTGCTGAGAAGTCTGCTTCAATTAAGGATAAATAAAAGATATAACGACGGAACTTTTAATTGAACACATTCGTTTTATTCCAGAACTAATCTCTGATTGGTTGTTGCCTTATCAGATTTGACCACTGTGTATTTATTTAATAAAGTGTACGTTGGATAAACAGTATGAAGGGAAGTATTTCTGTAGCTGGTTTGTGCAGCTTTTGAACCTTTGGTAATTATCATGGACTTTATCAACTTGAGTTAATACGATTGAGTAGCAGTATAATTTAATCTTAGAACTCACTTCCAAAAGCCCAAAGAGATCTACAATTAAGTGTGCTCAGAAAAACAGGACTTGTCCTTCTGTTGTTTAATGAGACATGGCCCTATGCTTGTACCATCAAAATTCTCCCTTCCTCGCTTACCATGCTGATGTAAGGCATCCAGGTTTTGGAGAGAACTCTTGGGCACATGCTCTGGCTCTGCCACTTTGTGTGACTTTGGACAAGACATTTACTTCCCTGAGCACTAATTTCCTCATCTGTCAAATGAGGATATCTCCTTTCTAGGGTTCTTGTGAAGATTTAAGGAAGCTCTGTGAGTAATATGGAGTTTGCATGACACAAAGTAAGCACTCCATAAACAGTTGCTCCCCTTTCCCAGAATTAATAATCAGTGACCACTCAAGTCATTTTGTCTCATAGGTACTTAGAGACTATCCCCTCTTTCCCAGCCCTCTGCTGCATCCTTAGTCCAGGTTCCTAACCTGTGAACCTGTCTCTAACCTTATTCCCACTCTGGCCTTTATACCAGAGCGTGGCAGACATCTTCTGTGAAGGGCTAGGTAGTCAATATTTTGGGCTTTGTGGGATATGCAGTCTCTATTGCACTATGCAGTCTCTATTGCACTATGCTCAGCTCTGCAGTCATAGGCCAAAGGCAGCCATACACAATACCTAAACGGATGAGTGTGGCTGTGAGCCAGTAAAACTTTATTTACAAACAGGTGGCAAAGTGGTTTTAGCCTACAGGCGATAGTTTGCCAACCCCTGCTTTCCACTCCTTTCAGAATGCACTTAGCACATCACAACTCGGATCCCCCACACAAGCGCCTGCCTGTTGTTCCCCTGATACAAATTAAATTCCTTGTCATGACATGCAGGGTCATCTGTGGTCTGCCCCTAACCTTTCTCGCCTCCTCTCCTGTTACCCTTCCTGCTCGTACCGTCTCCTGGCTGCACCATCCGATTGTGCCTTGCTGTGTCTCACTTGCATGTTTTACACGTGCCTGGTCCTTCTGCTCAGAAAACCTTGGCTCCACTTTATTTTCCAGCCTGGTTTTCTCTCATTCTTCAAGACTCCAATCAGAGCTCACCTCGTCCAGGAAGCCTTCGCTGCCTGCTTCCAGTCTGGATTGGGGGCCCCTTCCTCCAGTTCCTTCAGTGTCCTTTGCACATCTTTCTCTGCGATCACTGACGGCCCTCTGCTGTGCTGGTTTATTTTGTTTACTTCGTTAAAACCAGAGCTCTGTAAGGATAGGGATCATGTCTTTTGTTCTGTGCACCCTAATACCTGAGTCTAATCCCTGGTGCATAGTCAGGACTCAAAAAATTATTTGAATAAAAGAGTGAATATATTTAAAAGACTTTTGAAGTATCCTGAGATTCAGCAGAGAATATATGCAAGTAAGATTTTATTTAGGCTGTGAACTCATAATGCAGTTCAGGGGCTCTTTGGTATGACTAAGAGCCTTTGGGGCACTGAAATTTTAAAACCCTAAAAAAATAATTAGATGCATATAAATTACTATCTTTCCTGGGAATTAAAATACTATCAAAAATGTATGAGACGATTCTGATGCAGAACACATGCTTTTTTTTTTTCCTTGCACTCAGCAGGTGGTCTCTTGGGTGGCTCAGGTACTGTGCCTACAGACTGTTTCTCTCCTTCCAGTTCCCCGTCTCCTCGTCATGAAGGACATGGTCAGACGCCTGCAGGAGCTGCGGCACACGGAACAGGTGCAGAGGGCCTACGCGCTCAACTGCGGGGAGGGCGCCACGGTCAGCTACGAGATCCAGATCCGCGTGCTGAGAGAGTTTGGGCTCGCCGACGCCGCGGCGGAGCTCCTGCAGGTGGGGAGCAGGCCTCCGCCCCCTCAAACAGGGAGTCTTGTGTTAGATCGCTATCAGATCAGCTGTTAGATCAACTGTTACTAATAAGGAAAATATTGGTATTCTTTTGGATTTTGTGATGTTTGTGTTATTTGTCATATTTTTGAAATTTGCAATGTGTGATTTCTAAGTCTAGACAAATAGTCAGCTTTGTACCTGAAAAAAATAAAATACAAGGAGCCTTGGCTGTCACTCAGGCAGTATTTTCAGACATCCCAAGGAGCCCTCATAGCATGTCCTTTTCTTTGTATGTGCTTTTTCAACTGTCCCTGGTGTCTTGGATGACCTGAAAGCCCCCAGTGAGGGGCAGTGTGGTAGAGTGGATGGGGCATAGGCTCTAGAGTGAGAACTGGTTTTATATCCTGGCGATGCTGCTTAGCTGTTAGTTAACTTAGAGCAAGTTATATAACCTCTGTGCGTATCAGTTTCTTTACCTGTAAAATGAATTGTGAAGATACAGGTGGCTGTATATAAAGCAGCTGTGTGTCTTGCACATAATGAGCACGTAAATGGTGACTCCTGAAAGCTCATGGTGTGTACACCCAACAGAGGTGGA
Source organism: Cervus elaphus (assembly GCF_910594005.1). Classification (NCBI taxonomy): domain Eukaryota; kingdom Metazoa; phylum Chordata; class Mammalia; order Artiodactyla; family Cervidae; genus Cervus; species Cervus elaphus. The sequence goes on along the minus strand of NC_057827.1, from coordinate 59,925,543 downwards.
AGAGAAAGCAGAAAATTCTGACCCTCTGCTGCTTTTCTTTCCCTGATATGCCCCCCTTTTTCCCATCTCTCCTCCCTTTTACAAGTTTTTTTGCATGATAGTTCAAACCATATAAGCTTTTTGAACTAGCAGGAAGAAACCCATTTCTAATAATTATTTAGTACAAAAAACAGTAGTATTTTTGTATAAAATGTGTAATCTTCACAGCAACTAAAGCAGAGACTATGATTTCATCTGGTCAAGTGATTGCATTGTTTTCGTGCCACTGACTGCAAACCATTTTAGCCTGAGTTTTCAAAGGGGAACATGGTATGGTGGCCCTAGGCAAGGAGAAGACCATTTGTAGGTTCTTGATTTTCAATTTTTACTGTAGTTTCCACCCCTAAAAGTCTTGTTTTTGTTCATTTCTGTTCTCTTTGCCATTCTAAATTACATCTTAATTTGATCTCTTAAATGTGTAAGTTGTATAATTTAAGTATCCCCATATATTTATCAAAATATTAATCAAACTTTTTCCTATATAATAGTATTTTGTAGTTTTTATTTCAGACTGAATGCGTACAGATGTTTTATCAGAAAGTTATAGGAGGATCTTCACTTGTATGCTTTTTCTGCTTTTGGTTTTTAATGGTAATTTTATTTTCATACGAAAGACCTATTTGAATTAGGTTTTATTTGCTGTTTTTTATCAATCACATAATCTTGCAAGACATTACTGACCTGCTTTCTGGGGTATTCAGTTAAGCAGCTCTCCTTAATAGCTGTACTTTAGGCTTTGGAGGCTGTACTCTGCTGTTTTACATAGTGTTTTTAAGGTTATTTTTCCTTGAGCTTCAGGCCTAGAAAAATATCTTGTGCCTTTTACTTTTATGGAATGTGGTTTTCTTAGGTACTCACTTAACTCTCTCAGCCTGTAAATTTCTGTCCAGGAAATCTGCTAACAAATATCTTAACTTTCTCCCCCTCCATTCTTTCTTAGAATCCTCACAAATTCTTCCCTGATGAACGCTTTGGAGATGAAAGTCCACTCTTGACAATGAGACAGTCTGGGAGAGGTCGAGTTAACAGCACGCCCACTGCAGAAACCATGTTTACAGACCTGGACTCTTTCGTGGCCTTCCATCCACCCTTACCCCCACCACCACCTCCCTACCACCCGCCAGTGACCCCAGTCCACAACCAGCTCAAAGCAGGCTGGAAGCAGAGACCTCCCAGTCAGCATCCGTCGCGTTCGTTTTCGTATCCCTGTAATCACTCACTGTTTCACTCCAGAGCAGCCCCTAAAGCTGGCCCGCCTCCAGTCTACTTGCCAGGTGTGAAGGCAGCGGCCCCTGACTGTGCCAGCACCACGGGGCTGGGGAGACAGACGGTGGCCGCCGCCGCCGCCTCAGCAGCAGTAGCATCTGAGAAACAAGTGGTGAGTCCGCACTTCACTGACTTACCTAAAGGTAAAAGTTTCTGGAATGTTAAAAGTAATTTCCTAGGCCCCAGGAGCCCTACCTGGGACTCAGCAGTGCACAGAAGTGTAACTGACAAGCTGAAAGCATAGACTTACGGAGTGTGGAAATTGGAGAGAAAAAAAGAGTGTAGGTGGATGAGAAAGTCCAGAGAAAAGAGACAAGATGTGTGTGGTGGGAAGAAGTGAGTGCCTTCCCTTATGTTCACGTGCAGGTGTCTGGATGAGGTGGAGTTACTGGGCAACACAGGTGATGATGTTACTGGTTTCACAGTGTACTCTTCAAGCATGTGCATGTCTAGAGTCTGTTCTTGGCCTCTATTCTGTAGAGTCTGCTATTCTCCCAAAGGCTTTGCTGGGGCGGGAAGGGGAAGCTACTTGTAGCTGAGCATACCATCAGGAACAGTGTGGCAGGAGACTCCCCATTCATAAAAGAGGCAGAAAATTGACCCTCATGAGTGTTTCTGCCTCTAGCAAGCTGTTTGATCAGAGCACTCATTTAATTGGAAATCACAGTTGCCAGCTCTAGTCGCTAATAAATTAAGCGAGACTTCCTTGCTTAATCTTGCACTGCATTGAAGGTTGAATTTCTGTTGTATATAATACATTTAAAAAAAAAAACCAATATTGATTTTTAAGTCTTCCTGCTTAGTCACACATTATCAGTAGCATTCAACATAAGAGATAAAAGATACATATATTCAGGGAATCTCCATTGAAAGATGACTGGACGAGTGTATATCTTGAGTCAAATTATGGTCCTTCCTCACGTTTTACCCTTCTGCCTATTCTCCCTGCTATCCACTCCAACCCCTCAAAAAAAAAAAAAGAAATAACAAAGGTTAATAGTGTTGGATAAACCCAATTTCCATCTTATCGGCCTGGGCCTCAGTGCCACAGTTACAAAAATTCTACTATATAATTAAATAAAACTCCCTTTGAAGGTAATTTATCTGTATGTTCCATGGAGTCCTGATTATAATAATGAAAAATTGGAAACTGCCTTAAGTTCTCACAGTGGAAGAATAGTTAAGCAGTCATGCCTCATCAATACAGTGGAATAGTATGCAGTAATTTAAATAGAAATCTCAAAGAAAATTTAGTGACAGTATTATATATGCACTAAATTTTATGAAAATTAGTATATGTGCAAAATTAAGGTGAGAGAACTGCTTCAAAATGTTAATAATAGTGGTTATCTCAGTAGGGAAGGTTTGGGGTTTTGTGGGGGTTTTTATAGTTTTCTAGATTTTTATTATTCTTAAAATTAAGCATGTGTTTTTATAATGAGTAAATAAAATCAGTGAACATCATTTGAAAAAGAGGGAGTCACAGGCCTTTTTAACCTTCCCCCTGTTTTGTTTCTGTTTGCAGTGCACACAACCTGTGCTAAACGATCTAATGCCAGATATTGCCATGGGTGTGTCCACGCTGTCACTCAAGGACAGGAGGCTTCCAGAACTTGCTGTGGACACAGAATTAAGCCAGGCAGTTTCTGAAGTAGGACCAGGGCCTCCCCAGCATCTATCGTGTATTTCACAGAGGCATACACACACGTCTCGAAAGAAACACACACTAGAGCAAAAAACAGATGCTCGAGAAAATCAGCAGGAATATCCGGATTTCTATGACTTCTCAAATGCTGCTTGCAGACCATCCACTCCTGCCCCTGGCAGACGTACCCCCTCCCCTTCACAAGGTGGATATCTTGGTCCCGATTTGTATAGCCACAATAAGGCATCACCAAGTGGCTTAAAGTCAGCCTACCTACCAGGCCAGACCTCGCCTAAAAAGCAGGAAGAAACTAGGAGAGAATATCCACTTCCCCCCGATGGGCATCCACACAGACAGAAGAGTGAGCCGATACACCTCGACGTTGTTGAGCAGCCTCCCCAGCGGCCAGATTTTCCCTTGGCAGCCCCAGAAAATGCCGGCAGTGGTTCAGCCCATGTCAGGGGGCGAGCAGCAATGGAGACTGACTTGACTTTTGGGCTGACTCCTAACAGACCTTCACATTCTGCATGTAGCTCTGAAGCTCCAGAAGAGAGATCTGGCAGAAGACTGGCAGATGAGTCCCTGGGCCATGTAGCTCAGCGAAATACAGATTTGGAAAGGGAAGATTCAATCAGCAGAGGAAGGAGGTCCCCGAGCAAGCCAGACTTCCTCTACAAAAAGTCTGCCCTCTGAGAGCAACCTCCAAGTTGTCCGTGCCTGAGATGTGAAACATCCCATTTTATGATGTAACCCAACAACTTAGAGACCAGTTTATTGATGCCAGCTGATAACTCAGTTTCACATTATTTTATTCTAGTTTTTGTATATACATGTTTATTAGACATGGCATGCTAAGAGGGTTATTTTGAATGCTGCATCTGTCTGTTTTGTGTTTGAACAATTGGGTGGGAAAGCATTTTTAAGAACAAGCAAGCTGGCACTTTTTTTTTTTTCCCTCTTTACAAACAATGGAATTTTTTTGCACTTGTACCTTTGTTTTATCTGTATTGGTTTTATATCAGTATGTTAAACTTTATTGCCACATTTAAAGAACTGTATTTTCATACTTTTTTGCATTTTACCTTTCATCTACCTATTTCCACGTGCATTGGATTGCACACTAAGATGTATTTTCTTATGAAATAGTTCTGTGTTTATTTTTTAATTATAGAAATTCCAAAGAACAGCACATCAAAATGCTCCTCTCTTTTCCGTAGTTGTTTCAGTTCAGAAACCTTCCTGCTCAGTCTTCGTAAATCTCATGTCATCCTATTTAAATAAGTCCTGGAAGCTGATCTTCATTCCTCCAGCAGGAGCCCAATCAGGAATCCTGAAGTTTTCCTGGTTCAGGAAAGAACAAGGAGAAAAGCCTTCTGCGTCCAGGCAAAAGCTTGTTGTTTCATCCACAGTGCAGACTCTTGTTAGAATCACTGCAGGTTCTGGTCATGTGGATTAGAGTTTCACTAGATGAGGTTTGAAAGAGATCAGCTTTCTTGGAATCCTAAAGCAGTGGAATTAGTAACTTAAGCTTGCACTACGGGATCGCTGCTTCTGAGCATCAACTCAGCAGCTGAGAGGGGAGTGACTGCTTGCTGCCTTCAGTTGTCCTGCTCTCTGGTGGGGAAGAAAAAAAACAAAAGGGCTTCAGTTTTATGGATGTCATTGGTGTTTGTAAGTAGATGTTTTAAGTGTTTTTCAAAGTGTGTCAGAATTTTGGTGTCCTTTAAAAAGTTATTGTATAATGCATAATGCTTTGTCACCAAAAAAGAAAAACCATTTTTTTTTTCCAGTGAAACACTACATGTCCTACTTGAACTCCACTGGGGACGCTGGTTTGGGATTTTACTGAACCACTGAGCACATGGGATCTTTTAAGATCCTTTCCCTTAGAAGGGCAATGTGTGAGCTAAGGACTGTTGTTTTCTTACTCTCCAATGTAAATATATTAGCATTTGAGTTTTTAAATCACTTCAACATTATTTGAGCATTCACTTTGTATTTTTACACATAACACCCAGCCGTAGCACTTAGAAGAAAAGAGACTTTCTGAGCACTCCCTCGCTTGAAGGATGTTCGGGAGCCTCCTCTCTGTGTATGTATATATACATATATACAACTCTGAATCACTCACACTCACTCTAAAACTATGCAGGGCTAGGGAGCCTTTACAAGCTATCATATAAATGAATTACATGCACTTTTAAGTAAATAGGTTTCTATTGGATGTCAACAACTCTGATTTTTCCCGAAACTGTAGTTTCTCTTACAGTCTCTTCCTACTTTACCCTGTGGATATACACTCAGGAATAATCTGACATTTTAAAAAATCCTAACAGTAGATAGTCTCAAAACTGGGAACACGTCAGTTGATCTGTCTACACCGGCAAACTGCTGCCTCTCGCTCCGCTGCCTGACTAGTTAGCTGCTGCCCGTGCATCCGTCGATGTTGGCCACGCTGCACACCAAGCCCTGGGTCTCCCAGAGTCAGCACCAGGCTGCTATGAGATCAGCTGCATATCATCACCTCTGAGGTTCCTTTTTTTTTTAAGAGACGGAAAACTTTAGGACTCTGTTCTCATTTTTAGGAGGTTTGACCTTTTGTAATAAGATGATGGTGTCTTTTGAAACTAATCTCGGTCTGTCTCTCCTCAGAAACAAAAAATATTCATTCCATCGCATTCCTTAAGGTTTGTTATGTACATGTGTTGACATGAATTCTTTTGATACAGTTTTAAATTTCTCTTCTGAATTCAGACTGTGCTGTGCTGTGCTGGTACTGCAATTAAGAGTGAGTAGATATAGTTGGTGGGGAAGTCTTTCTGATCTCCAACCTGTTTTTTTGTGTTTGTTTTTTTTAAAGACATAAGAGCTATTGACCCCCCACATGGCATATTTCTGAAAATCTATTAAATATTCTTTCATGTCCCCAAAATAGAAAAGAAGTGACCCACTGTTACTAGTTTTATTTAATTTATGAAGTTTGTTTTTAATAATTTGGCAGCATACCTGGCTGAACTGTGTATAGAGAGAAACGTGCTGTGGGCCTGTGGACTGCTGTGACTTGCAGAGGGTGAACAGACGTGGGTTAGGGTAGGGTTAATGGATTTTTAATGTGTCTCGTGAAATATGGTCAGTAGGGTAGGTTGAATAGCTATGTGCCTCTGGCTTTTGACCCCATCTCTTCAATCTTTTTTAATGCTTCGTAAGCATTAAAATCTTTCAGTGCTGTACTAAGATAAATGTGAAGTCTGAGTAAGATTGCTCTGAGAAAACATGTATAATATAAAACTTAGGCCGTAGGGCCTAGCGTTTTACTCGGTGTAGAAACTTCCTGAGAACCAAATCTCAACACACCAGATCTCCTCTTGAGGCCATGGACAATCAGGCCGTTAGACAATCGCCACTTTTGGGGCCCACCATGTTGAGGTTGGCGAATGCCAGCTAGACCCTGGAGCGGAAGCAGAGGATCCGCGTTTCTTCAAGATGCTGTTGGTCTTGTTCTTACATTTTTGTTTTAATTCTATGATCTTGATTAATAATTTCAGTTCAGAGTCATAGGTATGACTCCTAAGGGGAAAAGATAGCAAGAAAGGCAAAACATATTCCGGAAAAAAGAGTCGTTTGAATTGTCCACGTACCATGCATAAGCTTTCTCAGCGCCCCTGTAGCTTTTTCTAGGCACATCCCTAGACCTAAGCTCTCCTGACATTTCGGTAACCAGGTAGATTTTAAGGATTTTAAATGACTTCTTTTTATTTGAGTTCTTTTTTGTTATTATTGAACTCTCTATGAAACTTTACCTAATTCTTGTTTATCCCTCCTTAAAAAAAAAAAAAAAAAAACCTGTTCTTCATTGGGTTTTCTTTGGATTTGTTCTTCAAACTTGAGTAGCAGTGGATAGCGCTTGTCCATTGATGGATGGAAAACAGCACGTGCCGTCTCAGCAGAGGGTACAAAGCTGACCCCGCCGTGTGTCGGTCTCTAGAGGTCTCAGTAACAACTCGGCAAAATATGTATTTTCATGTTTAAATCTGCCTTTTAGGGAAAATAAGTTTCGTGAAACACTTGTAAGATACCTGTTCACAATTCTAAAGCATTTATGTTTTTATCTTAGGACTGAACTCAAAGGGAAATGTTTGACTTTTTAATTATTTGGTTGACCTTTAACTTACTGTTGAAAGTTACTATTAAAGCAGCAGTGATGGGTGCTACTCCCCGTTCTGCAGTAGTTTACTTTGTCTACTAAGGAGTTTGCTTTCAAACCTCATTACAGATAACCTTACTAAAAGAGTTACCGTCACACACTAAAGGGTATTGTGCTATTTTTCCATTAACACTATTGTGTAAACAATGTTCTATGAAATGTTAAGTTGTCTCTTTGTCCTATTGATTGCAATAGCTGTTATGTAATTGTTGTATTGGCAAGTCTTTTGATTTTTTTTTTTTTCCTCTAGAAAACCCTCAGACCATGAGTCTCAATCTTCCATATTCTGAATACTATAATGCTGTGGCCATTTCTGTAGAAAGATGACTCGCAAGTGTGTATCTTGAAAATAACCTCTTGTGTTTGAGTGTTTACGTGGGTTCTGTCTCAAGAGCTGAGAGGAGCTCTGGAAGCTTCATGGTGTACCTGCACATGACTGTGTGTGTGGGTTCGATGGGCAGGTGGGACGGAACCTTGCCCTTCGGTGGGGTGGCTGAGAGAGAGATTCCTGAACTCCACTTGCTGTTTATGCACCACGTCTGCACTTGAGAGAGGTGGTGTCTTCTACAACACTGCATTTCTTGTGGTTGTGCTGTTACTGGTATAAAGTCAAGTGCCTTCAATGCTAAAGGCTCAGAAATTTTTCTTAAAACTGATTTCATGTCCTATGCAAGTGTTTTCTACAACCTGCATAACCAGTACTTTGTAAAACTTGTTTACGCTTCGACTGTACATAGTGTTTTTTAAAGAAATACATAGTATTTTTATTTAGGTACCTCCGAACTTGAACTCGTCTGTGGGAAGCATTGTAAAACGATCGATCCATTTCTCTTTTGAGTACCATTACGGTTGTACAGAGGTTTTCACTGGTTCTATTTTTCTACTGTTACTGACAAGCATGTAACACTGACTTTATCCTACATATAGTTGGCGTTTCAAATAAATGGCTTGGATAGAACCCGCTGAGTTGGATACAGTCTGTTTTAGCAGGTAGCACACAGTCCTCAGTTACAGAAGCGATTTTGTCCCCACCAGCAGGGTAGAAAGTGGGAGGTCTTCTAGATGGACTTCTCCTCTGTCTCTTGGCCTTCAGGTATTCAGAGACTTGTTAAGTATTAATGGATTTCTTGGAAATAACCATCTTCTCATTTGATTCAAGTTCAAAATTTCCTGTGATGTCACTGGGGGCATTCCTGAGAGATTTCATTTTACACTTTAAACAAAAGTAACTTGCGCAGGGGCCACCACAGGGACTTCAGCTTTCAAAACACATGAACCCAACACCTGGAATGAGTCAGCGCCTGGAAGGGCTGTGGTGAGAGACACAGATACATCCCAAGGTTCACAGGCCTCCAAGTGTCAGACACCTGGCTTCGATTCAAACTCCAAGCATTAATTAGTACTTTTCAGTTTGAAAGGGGAATGATGTCATGATCTAGAGCCTAGTTTTCTGGAAAAAAAAAAAGAAAACATGTAAAATAGAAAGCTTTCCAATTTGCATTTTGTTAAATCACTATTTAAAACTTTTATTCATTTCACTAATAAGTTCCATCCTAGCATTTCACCCTTTGTTCCTCACTATGGCAGTTCTCACAATGTTTTATAACCATCTTAGGTTTAACTGTGGGGTATCAAGATAAAACCTAAAGTTTCTGGAGGTGAGCTTCTTCAAATTCTAAAACAGGAAATCGAATAAGTCAGCTTTCACTTGTGTTCTTGTAGATTCCCCTGGAAAAGTGAGTCGAGGCCAGCTTCCCTAGCCACTGTTAGCCTTAACCTCTGTTCAGTGCAGTAAGTGTTGAGTCCGCTTTTCCCAGGGGACTGTGGAGCAGCAGACAGCAGAGAGGATACCTATTCTCAGAGGCCTTAAAGTAGCTGGAGAGACACTGGAGGAGTACAGAGGGACTGAGGGGACAGCTGGCTCACCTCGGGCCGGGGATGAAAGGGAGGAGAAACACTGGATTCACTGCGGAGCACTTGATTGTTTTTTTCCTGTAATCAGTGACTTAGGAATTGTTTTATTTAATCCTCTGTGAATCACATACTATTATTAGTGCCTAGGAGAAGAGAGCAAGAGAGGATGAGGTGGTTGGGTAGCATCACCGACTCAGTAGACATGAATTTGAGCAAATTAGGAGATAGTGAAGGACCAGGAAGCCTGGTGTGCTGCAGCCCATGGGGTCGCAGAGAGGCGGACACGACTTGGCGACTGAACAACACCACAAATGAGAAAACCAAAGCACAGAGATACTGAATGGTTCGTCCAAGGTCACACAGCTAGTTCGTTGGCAGAGCCTGAGTTCAAACCCCAGGCATTCTGGCTCCAGAGCCCAAGTTCTCAGCCACGGTATTGTACCGCACACCAGAAAGCATGGTGCCCAGGTAAGGGGCCAGAGTGTGCAGGGGGTGCAGATAGGCATAAGCGGGGCACTTGTGTCTTCAAACATTCACCCAATGAGCATCTTCTACCTGCCAGGCTCTGCCAGGCCCTGAGGTGACAGGAATAAACAAGACAGCCACAGTCCTAGCAGTGAGAATGTTAGGGTCTCGAGGGAAAAAAAGACGCAGGATTACAGAGGTAAGGCTGGGGTTCTGACTGGTGCCAGGACTGGGAAGTCCTCCAGGTGGAATCAAAGTCAGGTGAAGGAAGAGTCCCAGGGCGAAGAGGAGCCGGTTTCCAGCAGTTTCCGGGGCTGAGCACTGGGGAAGCCAGAGTTGGCCGAGAGGTGGTTTGGGCCCATCTTGCCAGCCCTTCCAGGACAGCCTGAGGATTTTGAAATTGATCCTCAAAGCAACAGGAAGGGCTGCAGGGTTTTCAACAGGGACATAAATGTAATCAGATTTGTATGTTCCACATCACAGGACTGAGGAGCAGGTGTGGATCAGGAAACCAGGCAGGAGGCTGGCACAGCCTCCAGGGGAGAGCTTGGATAGCCAACAGAGCAGAGAGGAGTATGGTTAGGGAGTAGTATCTCCAGGACTTGGGGGTTGCTTGGGCATGGGGAGAGAGTGGGAGGAGTCAGGTCAAGGGGAAAAACCATGAATTTAATGTTGATTGTGTTCACTTGGTGATTCCATATAAGCCGGGGACTCAGAAGCAAGGGCCAAGCTGGAGGTGCCAGTGAGAGTTGTCCACAAACATGCATGTATGCATGACAAGTCGCTTCAGTCTCTGTGACCCTATAGACCATAGCCCACCACATACTGGGTGGCAGTGAAAGCCTTGGGAGTAGACGGGGTGAGGTAGGGGGACGGTTGAAATTAAAAGAAGGCCAAGAATGAACAAGGAAGTCTCACCTTTACTGGTCAGCTTGAGGGAGTTGCTGCTGACCAAGGGCTGCCTACCAGGTAGAAAACCAGTGTGGTTCTCAGAAGGGCAGGAGGGACTGTTCAAAAAGGGTGGAATATGATCTTCAGAATGAATGAAGTGAAAAGCCAAATACAAAACAGGGCATATGGACACCCCCAGTTGTGGAGAAGATGAGAAAAAGGAGCTACATGATAAATTTCATATTCAAGAAAATGTCTGCAAAAACCTATGAGAACATTTGCACGAGAGGCACTGTAATCAGGTGGGGGGAACTTAATTGTATACTTTCTGTACTGGTTGAATTTTTAAATTGCCTGCATGTGTTACTTTTTCAAGTTAAAGGTTGAGATGAAGGATCAATTCCACCCCTCTCCCAAAGTTAACTCAGTGGTGGCTGCTGCTCAGAGATTTTTGGAAAATCAGGCTCAAGAGATGATTTGGGTCAGCACCGTGGAGAAGGTGAGTGAGTGAGCTTGGCAAGAGCAGTTTGGTGGCAGGATAGAGAAAAGCCAGGTGGGATGGGTGGGAGTCCACGTGGGATACATGGAGACAGCCTGAGGGAGCAGCTGGGGCAGAGATGAGTGCAGAGAGGACAGAGGCTGTGGCAGTGGTGAGGTGTCAGGGGCCCCAGCCAACCCCCACGTGTCCATCATGAGAGGCAGTCACACTCAGATGCAGCCCAACGGGGGTCTATCCCTCATGGAAGAGGAGGAGGCCAGCTCAGCATCATCTGTTCTTAAAAGACTCTTAGTTCTGGGACTTTCCTGGTGGTCCAGTGGTTAGGACTCACTGCCAAGGGCTGGGGCTCAAGCCCTGGTCAGGGAACTAATCCCACAAGTTGCATAGCCAAATAAAAAAAAAAAAAAAAAACCTGTTTCTAATCACAGCTGCCTTCTCCAAGTATCAGCAATCATTCAGCAGCAGCAAAAGTTCATTTTCGAATCCGTAGAGAACCCTGTGAAAGTCCCTGTCCTGTTACCAGAACCTGCTATCCCCCACGTAACAGGACCAAAGCAGATGAATTGAGACCTTTGGTCATTTCTAGTACTGGTCTAGTACTGATGCTGAAGCTTAAGCTCCAATACTTTGGCCACCTGATTCAAACAGCCAGCTCATTGGAAAAGACCCTAATGCTGGGAAAGATTGAGGTCAAGAGAAGAGGGCGACAGAGGATGGCATCACCAACTCACTGGACATGAACTTGGGCAAACTCTGGGAGATGGTGAGGGACAGGGAGGCCTGGTGTGCTGCAGTCAGTGGGATTGCAAAGCATCAGACATGACTTAATGACTGAACAACAAGTATTGGTCATCTGTCCGAATGCCAGGAACACAAGAATTCCCCAGAAGGGACCATCCTGTTCCCTGGACCCTCCCAGACCCTTGTCTGCACGTTTGCTCATCTGTCCAGGTTTGAGGGATGCTCCCTGCAAAGAAAGGATGGCAGTGACTTTGTGGGTCTGCTCTCCATCCCCCACTAAGCCTGCATGAAATGTCCCAGCTCCAAACGCAGCTTACACTTGATAGCGAGAACACCACCGGCATCACGGACCTCATCTCTGTCTTCGCCTCGACGGCTCATCAGTGTGTCCCTCATCTGCACAACTCTGGCCCCTTTTTATTTGGCCTCTAAAACCCCCGGAGCTCACCATGCTGAATAGCCCAGACATGGCCCTGAGGCTTTGTGTCAGCGGCAGGGTGAAGACGTCCTCCTCTGAGGTCTGCCCTGGGGTGAGCCTCACAACTTGCAGAGCCTCGGATTTGGGGGCGTCACCTGTCTGTAAACTTGGGTGGACATCTGCAGCCACAAAGTCTGCTAGTCCAAGCGTGCTTGTGACCACTGCTGGCTGGTGAGAGACTGAGGAAGCCAAGGCCAGAAATCCCAAGGGAGGACGGGGATTGTTCCAGAGTGGGGGCTTGTCTGGTGGGGACCATCACTGGGGTGCCACCTCATCCACCTCAGCCGGTGTGTCCTCATCCTTAAATGGGGTGTCAGTAGTTCACTGTCTGAGCTCTGTGTGGACTTCTCACGTTTTGCCTCTTAATCCTTGAGTCATGCTGCATTGCCTTCCTGTTCTCGGGTGAAGAAGCTCCTCGATACCCCTGGCAGGCCTGCTGTGAGGCTCTATGGGCAGCTCTTGCCTTTTGCACTCTCCTGCTGAAATCCCTTACCTTAAACGTCCTCCATTTCTGGAACCTTCCATCAGATGAACCAAATACCTCACCACCCTCTGTGACTGGACTACAACCATTTGTAATTTCTCCACGTCTGGACAGATCCACCCACCCTCTGGTCAGTCCAGGTGTGGGTCACCCCGAGAGGCCCAAGTGTCCCAACTTCCCACCACCAAACAAGGGGTTGCCAGTACTGTGTTCTTTGTGGCGAGGGGGTCAGCTGTCCCCCTGGACCTGCTGTTTCCCCTCTGCCGAGTCACTTGCACAGCCCCCTGGACTCTTCCCATGATCCAGCTCCACCCCTGGATTCCCACGGCCATCCCCTGACCCGGTCCCCCGCCCTTCCTCTGCGATGGCCTCTTCCTTCCCACCATCTCCTCTTCACCGGCCTTCTCCTCGGCTGAGGCCCAGCCCTCCCCCCACTCTGCAGGCCTCTCCCGGGAACACTTCCCACACCTAAGGGTCAGAGTGAGCGGTGTGAGGCCGCCCCCCTGTGTGGCACCCCAGCATCCCTGCAGCTCCCCCACCTGCCTGTCCCACCCTCAGCCTTGTGACTGTCACCCCGTCCCTCCTGTCACACCCTGGGGCCTCGGCTCAGCCTCGCTGTTGGCCTCTCCGCCATCAGCCTGGGGAGCAGCCGGGACCATCCCCAGCTGCCTGCTCCACCATTCCTGCCTCCCACTCCACCACCCCGCCCCTGTCCCCAGAAAGGCTCCACCTTTGAAACCCTACCTCACTTCCTGCTCTCAGGCCACCTCGTCCCAGATGCCCCCCACCCCCCACCTCCCGCTTCCTCTGGATCTCTGGCCTTTGAACAGCCCAGCCTCCCTAGGTGTCTGCCTCCTCGACCTGCTCACCTTGCCACCAATTTTCTGGCCAGATTCAACCCATAAATAATAGACACGTCCATCTCCTGGATCTGGAGCCAGCTCTGGGGACAGCTGAAGACAGTCGTACAGCCGCGGTCCCCACAGTCCCCAGGCTCCCGGCCACTTTGCGCCCTTGCCTCCTCTCACGGCTGCCGCCCTCCAGCTTGCTGCTCAATCTCACGGGCAAAATAAGCTACCCCCAGGTCCCTCATCTTCTCTCCTCTGTGACCCTTCCGGTGAGCTGAGGCACCTCTTTCTCCCCCTAGGGTCACCATCCATCCCCAGCCTCTTGCTTGGGCACGCTGCGCTGGGGTTGTGTTTCTTGGAAGGCGTAGGAACCCCTCCCTGGAGTGGTTTAGACACTGGAAGACAGTCCAGTCCTGTCGTGTAGTGAATTTTCCAAAAGAAAACTCAGAAAAAGAGTCAGGGTCCCTCCTACCCCAGGGCCAAACACAATATACCCTGATTTAGGTAAAAGCTGTCAGCATCTCCCATCATTTCTGCCCCGAGATTCTTAACTGTTTCCGGTGCCCCCATGTGAAGGAGGCTGGACTGTGGAGTGAAATGAGCTGGGAATCACCACTGATGGTGGACCCCCCCCCGGCTTCTCATCACCTCAGTTTCCACATCTGTAAAATGGGGACAGGCAATCCTACTCTGTGGGCCACTGTGGGTAGGAGAAGAAGATCACGTGCACAAGCGCATGCAGCCCACGGCCATGCACCCAACAGGGGGGCAGGTGGGCCCACGTTCCAGCCCTTTAACCATAAGTTGGAAGGACGGACCCTGACCTTGAAAAATTTACCGTTTAGTGGGGAGAACAGATACCAAGCAAATAAACCCACAAATATATCGTTACTGACCGGGGTACATGCTGTTACAAAGTAAAACAACAATTTGAATATTAGCCACACTGCGGGGTCTCTCCATTTATAATAAAGAGGTCACGGAGGGGAGGGGAGGCCGGGCAGGAAAGAGAGAGCCCGGGGCCTCCGTCAGGGCAGCTGACCTGCTGATTCACCGAGAACAGAACCTGGGGGATGAAATCTGTGGCTGACTCTGCAGCTTTGCGAAGAAACTGGTTGGGAAGGGGCGTCTGTCATTCTTATCAGGGTCTCTGTCCTCAGCTGCCGCCCCATTTTATCCCCAGCTCCAGGCCTGCCAGGGGGGTAGGCTTTCCTGATGGGGTGGAGAGCCCCATCCCTCCGCGTATCGGGTGCTGAGATTCCCAACGTGGTCACCCCCGGCTGTGCGCCTCCACGGGCCTCTTACCACCGGAACGGCCTGAGTGGCACCTGCAGCCCCGAGGACGTGAGGACAGCCAGCACACAGGCTCATCCCTGCAGACCCCAGCGGCTTCCTTACTCCACGGGCGCTGCTCGGGGTGGAAGGAGACAAAGAGACGGGTCAGTTGTGATGGCTGATTTTCTGTCAACTTGACTGGGCCGCGGGGTGCCCGAACGTCTGGCTAAACATTATCCTGGTGCACCTAGGAGAGCATTTAGCATCTGTACCTGTAGACTGAGTAAGGCGGATGCCCCTCCTGGAGTGGTGGCATCATTCGATCCGTTGAAGGCCTGAATAGAACAAAAATGTGGAGAGAGGATTTACTCTCTGCCTGTTGGGGCTCAGATACTGGCCTCCTCCAGGACTGGGACACTTACATCATCAGCTCCCAGGTTCTCAGACCTCCAGGCTTGGGCTGGAACCACCCCACTGACTTTTCCTGGGTCTCCAGCTTACAGACGGCAGATCACAATCACATGAATCAATTCCTTATTTTATAGACCTAGGTAGACAGAGAGGTAGGTGTGTATATCTCCTGTTGGTTCTGTTTCTCTGGAAAACCTAATACAGTTGTGTATTAGTCTCTCAGTCCTGTCCAACTCTTTGACGCCCCATGGACTGTAGCCCACCAGACTCCTCTGTCCATGGAATTCTCCAGGCCAGAATACTGGAGTGGGCTGCCATTTCCTTCTCCAGGGCAACTTCCCAACTCAGGGATCAAACCCAGGTCTCTTGCATTGCAGGTGGATTCTTTACCAGCTGAACCACCAGGGGAAACCCAATACAGTTGTAGAACATTGCATTTTGGCTCATTATAGCTCAGCTGCATCCAGAAGCCTGAGGCAGAGAGGCGAGAGGGAAGCCAGGAGGTGGGGATGTGAGTGAGAAAAACCGAGTAGCATGAGGCATGGGCCCCACACAGGAGGAAAGACGGCTGAAGAGAAACCCAGGTGGGAGTCTCCAGGTGGGGGGAGTTGAGACAAAGCTGAGTAGGGGGCTGGAGATCGCCAGGAACAACCTAGGAATCCCTGGGAGAGACCAGAACAAAACGTTGGATGGGAGGCTGATGGAAAAGTCCAGAAGTGTCCAGCCTTTTTCCACAGGAAAAGGCACCAGCCCTGGGAGAGTGAGGGACAGGCGCCATGTGTGGCAGGGAGTGCTCTGTCACGGGCAGTGCTCAGAAGATGCTAGAGCACCGCAGAAGTGTTCTCTGCTGCAGCGGAGTCCAGGGGTTGCAGACCACAAGCTTCAGACCAGACTACTCCAGTGGCTGAGTGCCTGAACCACAACAAAGGCCTGGATGATTTTGTCTCCTCTCTGCCTTCCAGGGTGTTGGCTTCCTCCCGAGTCTGGCCCCCTGGTGCTCGCAGGAGTTATGCCGGCAGCCAAGAGAGAAGAAAGGCCTAGTGCCCTCGTCACCTGGCGCTGCCCCAGGAGCATGGAGGCACGGAGGCCAGGGGGCTGAGACCAGCACGGGACCCTCTGAGGATCACCTGCGAGACGGGACCCTGTCCCGAGACGTGAGGCTGGGGGGCTTCTCGGGTCCCTTCGTCCGAGGGGTCCTGGGACCCTAAGTATGGAATGCTCGCTTAGTGCCCAGTGGCCCAGGGCACCAGTGAGGCACCCTTCTGGCTGTAGCCCGGATGCCCTCTTAGGCCAAGGCTTGCGTCTGATAGCTGCTTCAAGGTGGACGACGGGGAGGCAGACTCACTGGCTCCTGGGGGCTCTGCTGGGTTGATTTCCATGTTTCCTGTGCTTCCCACGTTCTCAACACACACTCACCTTCTGTGGGTGCTGAACTAGGTCCCTGCCAAGGTCCGGTTATCACTTGGATTGCTCTTTCAATTTTCTTCTGCTGCACTAGGGTCCTTTCAGGGAGCTGGGAGGTGCGCTGTTTTCTTGGCATGGACAGTTCTTTCATCCTGAGTGTTCACCGGTGAGAGCAGCTCCAGGGCTATGAAGAGCACTTTATTCACCAGCACTTATCACAGGCGATGACTGCAACTGTGAATCATTCCCCAGGAAGCAAGAGCTGGGGGAAGGCCACAGATGGGCCTCTTCACTAGCTTCTTGGTTTGTCCTCACATTTACTTTTGAAATAATGGCTACCATGGAGGTGGACAGCATCTCTTCCTTGGCCTGTGGGCTCCTGGCTGTCTCCCCTGTATAGAGCAAGACCTGAGCGCATTGCAATTCATCACAACCCTCACCCCTCTTTGTTCTCTGTTCACCTAGGAAATTATGGACCCTCTCTCCTCGGAGGTGTTGTAAAGTGGGGTGAGTGTGTGTTCCTCAGAGGTGTTGTAAAGCCGGGTGTGTATATATGCGTGTGCACCCATGTGCAAAGAAGCTCTGCTGGCAAGACCTGAGGTCTGGGGTGTGTGTGTGTGTCCTGGGATCAGGTCACATCGTCCTGGGGAGACAGGAGCCAGCCCCTCTGTTGGAGCAGGCCCCAGGGCGGATGGAGCTGCCACAGTGGACTCACATGGTTCCTGTTTCTGCAAACGGAGGCCATATACATTTAAATGTGACGAGAAACCATCTGAAGAGCCACTATTTTTAATTGATTTATTTAAATTTTTACAGAAACCTGATTAGAGTTAAGTATGTAATTATAAGTCCTGTAACAATTCTACAAAAATGCACATACAATGCCAGAACTCCTTAAAAGTAACTAATATCATATTCTTGTTTTGCATAAAACATGCATTAATATCAACTGCCACATGTTGGCCAAAATCAGTCTCTACAAGAAGAGACGGTCCAATACAGTCAATAAGAAAACTAGTTGTGAACAACAGGTTTTAAGAAAAAAAAAAAAAGAGAGGTCTTCTGGTTAACGTGAGAGGAACAGTACCTTTCCTAAAACAAGCCCTTCAGCACTGGGGGTTTGTGGTGTGCTGTGCAGTGATGCCGAGACTTGGTCCTGACCTGTCATAAGGAAGGAAGGAACTTTCTGGTGGTTAACTCACATGCCTGAGAAGATAGAGCCTTTCAGGCCGTAATGGTACACAACAAGTATCACCTTGCAGAGAAGGGTTCAAAAATCCTCAGGCTCAGAACAGAGAGCTCCCAAGCTGGGGGTGGCGGCCCTCTCGGAGATGCCTGGAGCCCTGGCCCTGGCCACTTCAGCCTTCCACAAGGCCAGCTCAGAGCACACACGCCTCTCCTGTGGCCACGAGATCTTCCCGTTCCACACATCACTCTTCCTGGGGATCTGTAATTAGGAGGTATGAGGCAGAAAAATATGAACTGTACTATTTCTTGAAGGCCTTTGCCTTCTAGGCCGAGTTCACTGTACTCGGGGATCAGTGGGTACATGTGACTGCTGGACACACAAAAAAATTAATATACACTTGTGGCCCCAAAGCCTCAAATGCTTATAGTCACACACCTCAAAGTGTGTCGTCTACCATCAGGAAAGACCATGCTCCTCCAGAGGGAGAGAGCAACTGAGGGTTCTTGTTTATTGAAAGGTGTTTTCCACACAGACTGAGGGGCTTTAAAGACACTTCAAACCAACTGTAAGGACATCCCCTCAAATATGGGCTTTTAAACAACATCCCATGAGGTTCTTCGAAAGAAGATCTCACAGTCATTAGGGACTTAGCTGCGGACTGACATTAGGGACTATGCTTTACTTAAAGCTCACCATCTGCGCGGCCTGGGGCCTTGTTTGGGATCTCTTCCACAGTCTGCCTCTCCCAAAACAGGGCACTCGCTGCCCCTGCTCCTTACAAGTAAGCTAAGCCAGTATGTTTTTTCTTCAGCACAGATTTAAGGGGGAAATAATTTACTGGGCTTCTAATAACATTTTCTTAACAGAACAATATCAAAATAGGTCTATTCTTAATATATGCTTATGAATATCCCTGATAATATAAAGAAACTCAGAGGACTTTGTAAACCACCAAGATTTCACGGGGTAGTACCCGGTCTATTTTCTAGGCAGCAGAGAGGGACTAGTCTTGATATAATGGCAGATTTTCTCCAGGAAGCCCTGTGAGCACTACAGTACTGAAGTTCTAATATTCTAGTGTCAGTAGATTTGTGAATGACATTTTCACTTTAAATTTATTAGTAAAATTTGTAACAAAGGTAGGCTTCCTCAATCCTGCCATCAGCCAACCTCCTTGCGTGTGACACACGTCTAGACCAAAAAGCTGCAGTCCTGGCTAACTCCGGAGGTTCAGCCTAGATGAAGTGAGCTCTGAGATTCCTTCTGGGCCATGACCAAACCTCAGAAAACAGGGACACGGGACAGAAGCAGACCAGGCTTGAGGAAGCTTTGACCCAAGGCACCACGATCAGAGGGGTGAGGGGACCTGTGGAGCTGAGAGCAGGGCTTCTGCGACACTCCTCAAAGCAGGTCCTAGAAGACAGAGGCTGTGGCAGAGCAGACACACTTGGGAGTTAAAAGAACAAATCATTGGGGGGGGGTGGGTAAAAAAAGACGAGTTTACTTTTTCAAAAACAAATCAAACTTCTTGAAACTTCTGAACAAATAACCCTGGCTAGACTGGGGGTGGGGGGGCTCAAGTCTATGGAATGAGTTGCACTTAGCTGAGTCAGAAAGAAGAATGCTGGTTGTGAAATCAGCATAAACACTGTGGCTACTGCCGTTAGGAGAGCGAAGGAAGCTCAAGGCTGGAGGCGGCGGCGGCCTCTTTTATTCCTGGAACAGGAAGTGGGTCTTCCTCGGCCTGGATAGAAGGCGCTGCACTCCTCTCTAGCTGCAATAATACTGCATTCCGTCCACTCTTCTTCTCTTTTTTGACTGAAATTCTTCAAAGAACTGCTGGATGTCCTCTCTCTTAACCACCTGTGGATGGAAAGCAAAGATTAGGAAAGGCAGCCACATTACAGAAGAGCTGTAATAGTCACAGTCAGGTCCAACAACATCGGTGATGAGGATTATTTTGGCGCCCAGTTATCCTGTCTCCGCTGCACAGACGAGCTCATGCAGGCTCAGAGACTGCGGGGTCAGAGTCGCATGGCAGGCACATGGCACACAGGTGCCGTGGGGGTTCCACCGCCACCCTTGGGTTCCTCATTGAAACGAGAGGAAAGGGGGACTTCCATGTGGTCCGCTAGGCTAGGGATCTGTCTTGCAGTGCAGGGGATGTGGGTTCAATCCCTGGCCGAAGAACTGACTCCACATGCTGTCCAGCAACTAGGCCCGAGCGCCACAGCTAGAGAGCCCGTGCACGGCAAAGAAAGATCCTGCATAATGCAACTGAGATCCAATGCAGCCAGATACATAATTTTTTTTTTAAAGGGAGAGATGAAAGTAGTACCCATTTAATAGGGCCATTTGAAGAACAGACGAGACATAATGCCTGTAAAAGCCCTGCCTGGCAGAGTAGGTTCTCTATGAATACTGTCACCTGAAAAGAGAAGTGACAGAACCAGCATGAATGCTGAGGGCCCCGAGGTCTCCTGAGGCCACCGTGCTCCCTCAAGACACGGCTGTCCTGGGAATGTCCCTCAGTTCCGCACAAGCACCCCAGCAAACAAAGGTGGCTTTTTTGACACTTGTGCTCTCTCCTTTTTGGAGAAGGAAATGGCAGCCCACTCCAGTGTTCTTGCCAGGAGAATCCCAGGGACGGGGGAGCCTGGTGGGCTGCCGTCTATGGGGTCACACAGAGTTGGACACGACTGAAGTGACTTAGCAGCAGCGGCAAGCTCTCTCCTTTACACTGGAAAAAAAAGAAGAAACCCCAAACTCTTCCCTCTTTCAGGAGTCCAAAATTAAAGATATTCGCTACATAAACAGACAAATAATTGGCAAAAGTATGGAAGCAGTACTCTCAGTCAATGGAATATTCATGTTATACAATGAGAAATTTATCTTGTATTTTACTGGAAAAAGGATTAGAGCATCACACTGTTCATGTATCAAAAGTGTTCATGATATCAGCGAAATAGAACATTAAAAATAAGAAAATAAGGGGGAATATGGATTAAAAAAGTAAACCGGGATGACCCGGAAGGAGTTCCTGCTTACTCGAAGAGGGAGTTTGTGCCACAATTGACAGGTTTGTTAATGTGGGTTTTATTTTCTATTATTTATTTATTTATCAGGATCCCAGTTCCCTGACTGACCAGGGATTGACCAGGAGATAGAATCAAGTCTCCTGCTTTCAGACAGGAGTCTTAACCACTGGACCGCCAGGGAAGTCCTGATGAGATGTTTAATTACAAAGGCAGCACGCTGTTACCAACATGATTTTTAATTTTGTAGCACATTCTTATTATTATGAGGAAATAAAGGTGGGGTATGGAGAAGGAAAGAGAAAAAGAAAGCACTGGAATGCAGGGAGGAAGAAGGAGAAAGAGAAGGAAGACAGAAGACAAATACTTGTGTGTAAAGTGAAAACCTCCCTCTCCTCTCCCCAAGAGTGAGTGCGAACACCCCCAAGTGCAAAGCCAACTTGAAGAACTCAATGGGGTAAGATACTGACTAATCCTTCAAAGAACTTCACATTTCGTCAGTATTCTACCAGACTGGTAGCTGACACTAGCCTCACAGACACTGAGAATAAGCTGGAGGTCAACCAGTGGGAATGAGAACCCCTCACAGACTCAAGATGCACACGGCTAACACACACTGAGGTCACCGCAGCTCAGAGCTCTGAGCGACCGGGCTTGGGAATGTCCATTTACAAATGCTGCTAGGTAGGCTACTAGGGAGTTCGCATGTGAAGCCTCTGTCCCTGGCTTGGATCACAGACACTAAATACTGAAAGGTGATGCAAAGAAACCATTTCTCTGGCAAAGATACAGGAGGAGGAGACTTAAGAACCCACAAACCATACAATGTGTGCCATTTTTAGTTTCCAGACATCCTCAAACAGTCACAGCCAACATAAAGAGTAGAAATGTTAAAGAGTAAATGTTTATTAAGTCACTAAGTTCTGTCCAAACTCTTCTGCGACCCCATGGACTGTAGCTCACCAGGCTCCTCTGTCCATGGGATTCTCCAGACAAGAATACTGGAGTGGGTTGCCATTTCCTTCTCCAGAGGATCTTCCTGACCCAGGGATCGAACCAACATCTCCTATATTGGCAGGCCAGTTCTTTACTGCTGAGCCACTGGAGAAGCCCTAATAATACTTGGGTCCAATAATAAATCATTTTATTGGTTTGTCTCAGAAAATGTGCATTTCTAAGTGTTTTTTTTTTTAAGTCAGACACAAACATTAAATAAAGGGCAGGCCATTATTTGACAACATCTAGACCTTATTATGAAAAAGAAAAAGAAAAAAAAGGAAACAAACAAAAAATAGACCATATTATGGACAAGCACAACCAAAGCAGACAAGCTTTATGACAACTTGAGGTATTTGTAAATATCTAGTTAGTAATGTTGAAAACAAACAATAAAAAATATTTTTTCTGTCTTTCAAATCATCACATCTGATTTAAAAATTACCTCAGACTCATTAAGAATGGCTCCAGTGATAACAAAGACCCATATGTTGAAGACACATGTGAATACTCCGGATAAAATTGTTTCAAATGTGAAAAGCAAAGGACACCACACCTGCTTTTTTTCTTGTGTGTAATTTTAACTGTGTGTGAAACAAAATCAATAATGAGCACAGCAACCACAAACTACACAGAAGCAGAGGCACAAGTGTACACTCTGACACTGCTGACTGACACAGCTGAAAGACCTGGAACAGCCACTAACAGCATGGACCTTAAAACAGTTACACTCGTGGACACTTGGAGTTCCCGTGAGAGAAGGCTGAGGCCTCATTAAGCAGAGGACAGCCTCTGCAACAGAAATGAGAATAACTGACAGTTAAGAGCTGCTGGGAAACAAAAGGACATCCACAGTGACAATGAGGAACATTCTCTAAAAATGAGCAAACCATTTCAGAAGACTCTTTACCCTCAGACTTCACAATTCATTCTGCCGCAAGGCAGCAGTGCCAGCTATCCAGGCAGCTACAAGACCTTCCCATATTTATAAGAAAACGCTCAACCTGCAGAGACTTCTCCCAAGAAAGCAAGTCTCAGGGCATGTCCTAAGTGTCTGTCAGATCCAGGTCTGACTTCATTAGTCTGTCTGGCGGTAGCAGAGCAGAACATTTACTGTCCAGGAGGACAACTATAGGCCATGAAGAGAAAAGTTAAGTTTTATTTTATATCTCCCTTTGGAAGATAGAAAAGTATTTTAGAAAAAAATTCCATCATAAACACATATGAGTAGTAAAGAACTAGAAAGTATTTGAAAATTCATCTGGAGAACTATTTTAAAAGACTAGACATTGTAGGGACTCCCCTGGTGGTCCAGTGATTAAGAACTTGCCTTCCAATGCAGGGGATGTGGGTTTGACCCCTGGTCAAGGAACTAGATCCACATGCCTACGTGGGCATCTAAGCCCACATGCTAAAACTAGACAAAAGTTGCCCTGCTTCAACTAAAGACCCCATATATCAAAACTCAGACTGACAGAGCCAAATCAATAAATAAATGAATAAAAAAAAAAAAAGATTACGCATTATAGTGTTAGTGTCACTCTTAAAAGTTGTTAGACTCTCCTAACCAGCAAGACAAATGTTTTAGCCCCTAATTATCAAATTCTTTTATTCTAAACTATAGAACCCCAAATCACAGAAAAGAGGTCTGGCTTAAATTTTTTCCCTGACTGGTCATTTTTGCTTCCTCCTCCAAGAAATCCTGCTGGAAGATCAGGACTGGGAGAACCAGTGTGGCCCATCCAACGGCCCCTCCTAAGCTACAACTGCTCTCTCAAGACCCTGGGTGATGGTCCCGCCCCTCACCTGGAGGCTTGGGCAGGACTCCCAATGTGGCTGGTCTGGTGGCGGTTCACTACTATTCATTTCCCTTCCCTCCACCTATACTACGCTCTCAGTCATCTTTTTCATCAGAGAAAATGAACTATTGAAAATAGTATGGAGGGCCCTCAAAAAAAAGAAACAGAACCACCATATGATCCAGTTAATTACTTCTAGGTATATATCCAGGTTTCCCTGGTGGCTTAGACAGTAAAGAATCTGCCTGCAATGCGGAAGACCTGGGTTTGATACCTGAGTTGGGAAGATGCCCTGGAGGAGGGCATGGCAACCTACTCCAGTATTCTTACCTGGAGACTCCCCAGGGACAGAGGAGCCTGGCCGGCTACAGTCCGTGGGGTCTCAAAGAGTTGCACACAACTGAAGCGACTCAGCACCGCACAGCACACAGGTGTACATCCAGGGAGAACAAAAACGCTAATTCAAAAGATGCGTGCACCCCAACGCTCAGAGCAGCACTGTTTATAAGAACCAAGATATGGGAGCAACTAAGTGTCCATCAAGAGATGAATGGTTAAAGAAGGTGTTGTGTGTATGTATACACACACACACACACACCATGGAATGTTAGCTTTGAAAAAGAATGAAATTCTCCCATTCGCAACAACACAGATGGATCTAGAGGGTGTTGTTATGTTTAGTGATAGAGAAAGACAAATACTGTATGTTATCACTTATGTGTGGAATCTAAAAAATACAACAAAGAAATCAATATAACAAAAGAGAAACACAATCACAGACAGAGATCAAACTAGTGATTACCAATGGGGAGAGGGATGGCATATGGGCACATCAGGGGAAGAGGTTAAGAGGCATAAAGTCCAACGCATAAAACAAGCTACAAGGGTATATTGTAAGCACAGGGAATATAGCTAGTATTTTATAATGATTTTAAAAGGAGTATAACCTATAAAAATATTGAATTATTATGCTGTACACTTGAAAGTAACATAAAACTGTAAAGCAACTGCACTTCAAAAAAAAAGAAACTTTATTCAAAACATACAGGGCTATGATTAAAATTCGTTAACGCTACTTACTGTGCCTTCATCAGCAAATCTCTTGAGATAGTCTTTAAGTTCAGTCTTCAAGTCATTGTATTCTAAATCAAAACAACAAAGAAAAGGACATAAATTTTAGACAATCCATTTGCATTTAGGAACAAAAGATTTCCTGACCATTATTTGAGTATGTTAATAGTTTAATCTATATTTTTCTTCAAGTGAAATCTGCATAGAAATTTATCCTCAATTTCTCCCAAATTCCCTCACTTTGACATCTGGGAACCCTTTTTCATTAAATAAACCCTCAAGGAACAGATATTCCCACTCCCAAAAAGACTGTTGTTTAGTCACTGTGTCTTATCCAACCCTTTGCAACCCCATGAACTACAGCATGGCAGGCTTCCCTGTCCTTCACTATCTCCTGGAGCTTGCTCAAACTCATGTCCATTGAGTCAGTGATGCCATCCAACCATCTCATCCTCTGTTGCCCTCCTCTGCTCTTGCCCTCAATCTTTCCCAGCATCACGGTCTTTTCCAATGAGTTGGCTCTTAGCATCAGCTGGCCAAAGTATTGGAGCTTCAGCTTCAGTATCAGTCCTCCCAATGAATGTTCAGGGTTGCATTTTTCTCTAGGATTGACTAGTCTGATATCCTTGCAGTCCAAGGGACTCTCAAGAGTCTTCTCCAGCACCATGATTCGAAAGCGTCAATTCGTTGGCACTCAGCCTGCATTATGGTCCAACTCTCACATCCACACATGACTACTGGAAAAACCATAGCTTTGCCTATATGGACCTTTGTCAGCAAAGTAAAGTCTCTACTTTGAAATATGCTGTCTAGGTTTGTCATAGCTTTTCTGCCAAGGAGCAAGTGTCTTTTAATTCTGTGGCTGCAGACACTGTCTGCAGTGATTTTGGAGCCCAAGAAAATAAAATCCGTCCCTGTAGCTGAGAATTTTTTTAAAAGGTTTCCCATCTGTCTGTAATTCTAGTGCTAAAGTATCTTGGACTTGTCAAACATTAAGTTTTAAAACTCACTCACTTAACAATTTGTATTATATACATGGGAACTTGAGGGTTATATCCCTCAAGTTATAGCCTCTATCCCCAAAAAGCTTTTAGTCTAATAAAGGCAAAAGGAAATTAATCAAATAGTTACATATGCAAGACAGAAATAACCACTGTCAAAAAAGGGTTACAAAAGTGGTGGCATCAGAGTAGAAACTGTAGGACAGAAATCACTAAAATAAGTTGGGCATGCTGGGAGAAAAAATGTAAAAGCCTGCAATTAAGGGTTTGGGAATATTTTCCCCTCTAGTGGTTTCCTGTGAACCACTGAAGCATCTCAAGAACTGTCAAAAAGATGGCATGTAATGTTCAGTGAAAAGTGTTTCAATGGATGGAAAAAGAAATTGATTTCCTCTTATTCTGTACTTATACATCTACCCTTAATCAAAATAGCATGTTATGGTTTCTCAAGCATGCAGTTATTCTAGCATTTAACCCTGACTCAATGGAAATAGTAGTTAAACACTCAGCAGTGTTACAATCAAGCAAGTATAAGTGAGGCTTACTATACAATTCCAAATTTAAACCATTTTTAGTTGTCCTCCTTCTATATAATTTTTTTTAATAGTGAAGGAAACTTCATGAACTTTATGAATTTTCACAAACAGCATTTACCACAAATAAGCTCCACTTGCTGGACTCTGTTCATGCTGTTAAGGGTGTCCATTAGAGGGTCTCTCCTGTCAGTCGCCTGGTCAACCTTGCCTTTGTTTTCATAAGCCAGAACTGTGTCATATTCATCTGTCAGGAACAGGACATCTAGATCGCCATACATTTTCTTTAAAAAATAAAACCAGTTTCCCCATTAGAACTGTATATCATTCTCAGAAAGTCAACCTCATGAGAATCACCAAAAATTTATTTAATTTTCCTAATATCCAGAAAAATCCCAGCCTTTTGGCAGAGTTGCTTGAAGGATTTATTCTTTCTGTCCAAATTTCTCTTAGAAATCTCCCAACTTCCAGTAGATGCTGCATGATCTAAGAGATTTTTATTTAAAAACCAACTTACTGTAACTTTCAAGAAATTTGTGTTTCCAAGTAATTCTATGATATAGAAAAGCTATTTTCCACTGAAAAGAAAATAAGTAAATAAGTATTGCATCATTCTTAATTGCTTCCATAAACATTCAGACTGCAAACACTAATTCATAAAAAAAAGCACCTTACATTCCCTTTACTCTAATACCAATTTCATAAATAAACTTCCCAGGTGTTCTTATTTTAGGCATCTGTCCACAAAACACTTAATGTTGAACATGATCAGGTACTTACCATACAGTCTTTGCAGGTACACAACTTGCTACGCCAGTTCAGGGGCCAATAGGTGGCACTGTCTTTCTTTATAAACTGCTTAGCTTTAAGCTCCTGAAGTTTGCAGCCAGACTGTGATTCTGTGTTGAAATGTTGATTCTGACATGCTTTCTGAAATTAAGTTTTGAAGTGTGTATTTTAAACTATCATCGTTTTCAAAGTTTAGATTTTTGTAAAAGGATTTTCTTAGGCAAAAGGTACAACTGAAATCTAAAGCTACATAGCTTACAGAATTAATTTTGCTTAAGTTTTATTTCTTTTACAGCTCAGATTTCATTTTGTTACCTGGAGATCAGATTCAGAACTAGAGCTGGTACATGGTTCGTTTGTCTGCTCTGCTTTAACTTCCTTCACGATAGCCTTTCCGTGTTCTGGAACATCCTCTCCAAGGGCATTGTCTTGATGAGCCCCATTTTCAGTTGTGATAACTTCTTGATCACCTACTCCATCAACATTCAGCACCAACCCATCATCTTCAGTAGTTACTTTGGTTACTGTAGGTTCAATGAAAACACACACACACATCCACACACTAGTGAGACAATGAAATCACTTAGTATTAAAAAATACTTCAGAATCTGGAAAAGGAGAGAGTTAACCTGAATCTCTGGAATAATGAGAAAGGAAATGACACTTTTTTAGGTTATGCCTGCCTATTCTAAAGTGTCAAATAACAGAAAATTTAAAAACACCAATCACTGGTGGGAAGGGTGGTTTCAAGAGGGAAGGGATGCATGCAGCTCAGTGGTGAAGAACCTGTCTGCCAGTGCACGAGATGCAGGTTCAATCCCTGGGTCAGGAAGATCCCCTGGAGGAGGAAATGGCAACCCACTTCAATATCCTCGCCTGGAAAATCCCATGAACAAAGCCTGGCAGGCTACAGTCTGTGGGGTCACAAAGAGTTGGGCATGACTGAGCAACTGAGTATGCATGCATGTGCAATAGACACTGTAGGGGCACTCATAGCTGATTCGCTTCATTGTGCAGCAGAAATTAACACAATATTGTCAAGTAATTACACTCCAGTAAAAAATAAAATGTGAACCAAGAACAGAAAAAAAAACCATCTGGAAAAAAGAGCTAAAAAAATATATCAATCACTACTTAAACATTTTATATGTAAATGAGAACAGAAAATACTATAGATGTTAAAGACCCAGGGACACCACAAGAAGCAAGAGGCCATAGGAAGAGATTAAGCTGCAAACACAGGAGAAGGGTAGTTTTGCAAAAACAACAGTTTTACTTTATGCAAGGAGGAAATTAGAAAGGACGCTTGCAGAGACAGAAATGACAGAGAGCAGAGAAATGACAAGGGAACTCACATTGCAGGATGGCTTTTCAGTTTATTAGGAAATGAGGCCATCTGCTGACAGGGAAGGAAATGAAGAAGGGGCAGAGAGAAAGGGTCAAGAAAATCCAGTGAATGAGAAAAAGATTCAGGTCTAGCAGAAAGTGAGACGTAATTGAAAAGGATACGAACAGGCTGATTTGTGCTGACGTATGGTAGAAACCAACACAGTAATTATAAAGCAATTATCCTTCAATTAAAAATAAATAAATTTTTAAAACACACACACAAAAAAGCATATGAACAGAAAGAGGACACACCAAGTACAAGAACTTTGAGACAAAACAAAAACGTAGGACGCTGCCTGAGGTTTGAATGGTGAAGTGTTCCCTAAAAGTGAGAAGGGCAAGAAGTTATGAGGCCGGAACAACAGCTACTATGAATTACTACCATTTAAAAAATAAACACATATAGCATTAAGAGTAAAATAAAGTATTTCATACCTTAAGAACATTCATTACTAATTAGTGGTTTGTGGTCAATTTCTCGGAGTACAGTAAAAGCATTAGATGACAAACTGTCGCCACCCCTTCCTCAACCAATAGCATGTCTTATATTTAAGAACAACTTGTTTCGGCTCTGTTATCTTTCAAAATCCCCTTAAAAACTGCTTTCTCCATTTTCTCCAATCTGGTCTCATCCATATTCTGCATCATGCCATTTAAGTATAAATTGACTCTCGGCAGTCTCCCAATCTATCTATAAGCACCTTGTGGAGAAGGAACAGCTCTTATACTTTTTTCTATACCTCAGAGTCCCTTAAAAATAGTTCCATGTTAGCAACATGGAACTCTGCTCAATTTATGTGGCAGCCTGGATGGGAGGAAAGTTTGGGGGAGAGTGGACACATGTGTACTTATGGCTGAGTCCCTTTGTGGTTCACTGAAACTCTCACAGCATTGTTTGTCAGCCATTCCCCGCTACAAAATAAAAAGTTAGAAAACAAACCACATAAAATAAAGTAAAAGTACACAGTGAAGAACATAATAGCTAAAACTTAAGACACTGAACAAATTGTGCTGATTTGTACTGAACATATGGCCCAGGCTGGAGGCATGCCAACTCCACAGACGCTTACCTGCCAGCTGGGCAGCGTACGCCCACAGGAAAGGACAGCGCTTCATGCACGCCTGGCACACCATCTCCTGGAAATCCCCGCTCTCAGGGGGAATGGCGCCAAGATGCTGGGAACACGGAAAACCAAGTTATTCTCCTTGTCATCACCAAGTTGTCCGAAAAGTTCATTGTTTTATAAAATATTGCAACAGTACATTGATCATATCTCTATAGTATTTTTTAGAAGAGTAGTGATAATGTGAAATATAATTGAATTCCAAAAGACAAGATCTTTTTGGGACTTCCTTGGTGACCCAGTGGCTAAGACTCTGTGTTTTCAATGCCAAGGGCCTCGGTTCAGTCCCTGGT
Source organism: Cervus elaphus (assembly GCF_910594005.1). Lineage (NCBI taxonomy): Eukaryota > Metazoa > Chordata > Mammalia > Artiodactyla > Cervidae > Cervus > Cervus elaphus. Next base: position 59,895,760 of record NC_057827.1, on the reverse strand, counting down.
TAGGAAACTAGATTCCATATGCCACAACTAAGATCAGACTCAGCCAAATAAATAAATATTTTAAAAAAAATTTTTTAATACAAAAAAATAAAAAATTAAAAAAAGACAAGATCTTTTCTCTTTGTAAAGACAATGGGTTTAAAAGGTCAAAGCTCTCCTTACCCTTCCATGGAACCAGTCTTCACAGACTATACACTGGATCATCTCATCTGGAATCTAACATAGAAAAACAATTTGTTTGTTAATGATTACAGTAAATTCATGGAGTTCTCAAGGCAAGAACACTGCCATTCCTTTCTCCAGGGAAGCCCGGTGTGCTGCAGTCCATGGGGTTGCAAAGAGTTGGACATGACTGAGCGAATGAACTGACTGACAATGAACTCTGGAATATCAAAGTAAGTCTGGCACACATTAGAATTAGATATTAAATAATTCTCTACCAATTCTGTAAGGCCACTATCCACATGCAAAAAGTCAAGGAGACAGGGAGAAACAGCAGTTCAAGGGGTCAAAGAAGTTCTTTCTTCATGAACTGGGGTTACAAAAGGGTTACATTGAGATAAGCACTTTGTGAGTAATTATCAAAACTTTTGTATCAGTTATTCTATCTGATTACCACAAAACTTTATGAATAAGTAATATATTTTCATTTCACACACAAACCCAGGCCCAGGGAGGTAATGTGAATTGTAGCAAGTTGCACAGTTAATTACAGAATTTCGCCTTTGTCAAAAGAAAAGGAAACTAGAAATTAAAGCACACATTCACTCACTTATATGTGCACAGGAAAAGGTCTAGAAACATATACACCAAAAGTGTTAACAGTGGTTATGTCTGGGAGGTAAGAAGGTACAAGAATGAGGAAGAATAAAAATTCTTTTAAAATTTTGCATACACCTCTAACTGAAGTTTTTAAGAGAATCCAATTAGTGCACCCTATTTTCTTTCCTTGTAGGAATGCAAGAAGTTGAAGGTCATTTTCTGGAAAGTATTCAGAGAAAAGGAGCAAACAGGCAGGCAAAGAGAGGGAAGAAGGAAAAAAGTTCTGACCTTAACAAAGTCCTGTCCAATATTTCTCATGATGTAAGAAAGAGAAAAATAGTTGGGCTCCGTACTACTTGTAGCTTCAGGTCAGATCATAAGAAGGGATAAATCTAGAATACTTTCACAATCCCCAAATCCCTGCTCAACAGCTAAAAGGCCAAATATGACAAGAGGCTGGAGAGTGAAGGCTGGAGATGACACAGTCCTGGTGCTGACTTCCAAATCTCTTACCTCATCTTCAGGATCAGGGTAAGGTCTCTTGCAAATGCAGTACAATCCAAAAAAGTTGTCATTGTACTTATTGCCAGAATTTATCTTTGCTTTGTCCTGAAAGATATTAATTTCAATATAAAATATGGCCTAACTTTATAATTTCATGCATCATGGAATTTATGCATTCAATAAATTTGTGCACTAAATATCTGTACCCCCTCCCTCCCCTGGAAGCTAGTCTTCGAAGTACAAGGGAAAAAATTCATCCTACAAAGTAATACTTTCTGCAGGATACAAGGAAATACAAGGAAAAGATAAAATTTATTTTCTATACCTTCTTTGTACTAATTGGGGGAGAATGAATCATAAATATTAACTATCAACCTATGGAAGCTGACACTGGTCTAGAATTTCAAAATATTTCTTAATGCCCAGCTGTGATAGTCAAAGCCCCAAATTACTAGGAGGTAAAAAGTAGGAAAAGAAGTTGTCTAAAAATAATCTTTGAAGGAGGGAAAGAGCATGACAACTTTAGCAATCATGATTGAATACTGTAAAGTCCCTTATTTTCTGTTTCATTTTTGTTATTTCACTGAAAGTTATTGTAGAAGATAGTCTTTATTATCCAAAAAGCAGTGAAAAACTTCTGAATGCAAATAACCCATGCTCATTATTGCCCAGTTTTATTTAGTTTTAAAAGTCATACCCTTTTCTTTAAAAAGCCTCAGAGCATGAGCACAATCAACACAACTAAACCTGAATGACTTTAGAACACTACCCCCAAAACCTTTCATATTAATTACAATCTAAGGTAGGCTCTGAACAGGTTACTTAGTTTTCACAAATAAAAAATGGGGTACAATCTAACACTGATTTGCTCATTTGCAAAGAAGAAGCATAGAACTTCCTTTTTGAAAATTCTTGGTTTTTAATCCCATAGGACAGATACCAATCTTAGCTACTTTTCATGCATTTATCGTTTACTGTGCTTACTTACAGGAAATAATTTGCATTCCAAATTTTTAAACTTGCTGTTTCCACAATCACAACGAAAATTTCTGAAAGAAAGGAGGAAGAGCCAATTTTAATTTTTCTTCTAAATCTAAAGACTACTCTTTACATTCATATCATAGCCTCTTCCCTTTCAACTGGCTTCTAGGATCTAAAAACTGGACTTGGTTGTTGTTCATGTATCCAATCCTCAATTTTCCCAAGCACATTATAATAAAAGATTTAATAATTCTATAAATTAACATGTGTGTGCTATGTGCCCAGTCATGTCTGACTCTTTGCAATCCCATGGACTGTAGCCCACCAGGCTCCCCTGTCCATGGAATTCTCCAGGTAAAAATACTGGAGTGGATTGCCATTTCCTTCTCCAAGAAATTAACATGCATAAAGACAAATATCTGTATCTCACACAACACACATAAAACAGTGGCAGAACAGCAGGAGTAGTTTGAGTTTGCCCCATAATTATATTTTAAAAGGTCCCCTGGAAAAACTGTTCTTTCTGATTATATTATATAAAACAGTTGCATTAAATTTACCAGGGCACAACTACTTTGAATGCAAAAACATGATTAAGGAAAAAAGTGCAACTGGAAAAGAATCTAAACATTTGCAAAGCATCTGGCATCATTTTACCTTTGATCATTTATCCTCTGACCACTTTACCTTTTTGTGTATAGCTCAAATAGTTTATGACTTCCATGACATTCATAACTGCAAGCCAGGCAAATTCCTGCTGGTTCTTCTCCCTCTGGAGTGCAGGTACTACAGGCATATAGTGCTTGTCTCTTTACTGAACCCTAAAAGACAGCCCCCCAATGGAAAAAGTCAGAAAATTGATGAAACATTGGCAGAGTGACCTAACGCCCATACTATGATCTGAGAAATAACTGAAATCAGATTATCTGTGGTCAAGATCTTCCTGTAAAAACCACTGAGACTAATAAAAAAGCATATACAATAGAATACCAAAACACTGTTGCAGGCTTCATACACGTTTCATATAACTTTTTCTCAAAGTGATAGAAGTTAACATTTTCAGTCAGCTTTGAATAAGCCGGTCTGCTTAACTATTTTAACACATGAAAATACAGGAGAATGTGTGTATGCTTATGTAAGGAATAATCATACTTTAATTTTGGAAAATGCTTGTGATTCCACCAAAGAGAAAACCAATGCATTAAATGAATCCCTTTGATTTTTAGATGTATGCTGACATATTTAGAGTTGAAGTGTCATGGTCTGAAATTTATTTTCAACTGGTTCAGGAAAAAAAACAAAGTATATTACAATGAAGAAGTAAAAGATAAAACAAATGTGGTAAAATGCTAAAAAGTGAATATATGTGAAGGTACACAGGTGTTCAAAATTTTATTTTTTCAATTTAACTGTAGACTTTAAACATTTCAAAATAAAAAGTTGAAAGAAAAGCAAATCCTGATAATGGCTGCCATCCTCTGGGAAGAAGGAGTCCCAGGAAAGCTTCTGTGATGCTGGTAATGTTCTATTTCTTGATTTGGGTGGTATGTACCTGCATGTGTTTTCGGTTTTGCTTTCCTAAGACTTATACATGGTTTCTGCACTTTTCCATATATTTTACAACAATACAAAAAATTTTTTTAAGGAAGTCAGTTTTAAAAATCTAACTACCTTTCAAAAATAACTTACATACAGGCTTTTTTTTTTAAAAGGCAAGCAGAGAAAAAGTTGTTTCAGTGGTGACCAAAGGTTTTAAAATATCAGCCAACATTAAATACCTCTGATATCAGGTGTATTAAAAAAAAAATCTAACCACTTTGCAGTGTAAACTGGTCATTGATGACAACTGGTATTGTGATCTCAGGCCACACCACATAAAGACCCCACGTCTCTCTCCACATCCTGCAATGTTCCACTCCACCAGCCTGGAAGGTAACCTTCTTCTTCCTATCAAGTATCATCTCTCATTAGTTTTCTTCTACCCACCATTCTCCATTTTTGAACCTAGAAACATAGGATGAGTCACCAAACACTACGTCACACCCCCTCCAGTCCCTGTTCCCACCATCTTCCGAATGCCATCTCTCCTCCCCTCCTTTCCTTTGCCAGTGCCACCAGCTGTTCGGGTTCCGGTCTATCCCCCTGGGGGGCCGACTGCAGACAGACGTGGTCTTGCTTCCTCTCGCCAAAAAACCAGCTAGCACTTGTCAAACTAAATTGCAGAGGAACCAGCTGTCCAGGAGTCCAGCCTACGCGGAGAGATTTTCAAATCCAGAGCTCCCTCCTTTAATTCTGCTTTGACTCTCCCGTTTAATACCCAGCAAACACTCTGAGGATGGGAAAAGTAGGGACAAAGATGCTCAGGATGTGAGAGGTCACGGAGTTGGTTTGGTGAAAAGCGGCCGGGGCACCGAGAAGAGACGAGGAAGGAAGGAAAAAGCAGCTGCTCCGGGGCCAAAACCGGAGAAACATCGAGGGCCGGACAGAGGAAAATCCAGAAAGGAGGGGCGTCCTGCTGGCCACAGGTTAGGAAGGGGGCTCAGAAGACTAAGGGTAAAAGGGCACCTGGGCCTGGGATGGGGAAGCCTAAGACCAACAGCTGCGCCGGACCACCATGGGGTGCCGGCCGCGGCCGGCGGGAAGTAAGAGGGAAAGACAGGTGGGGAAAGGGAGGTTCAGGAGAGCCTGGGGGAGGCGAGGCCCGGGCCGCGCGCCCACCTGCGAGTAGGAGCACTTCTCCGAGTCACTGCCGCCCAGGACGGCGCAAGCCTCATTCTCCAGCTCCTCGTCCTCCTCAAGTACATCGACCAACGATACCACGGGCTCCAACTCCGACTGTCGCCCAGCTGGCTCCTCGGCTCCGGCCATCCTCAACTGTCACCCGGACCGCCGATCGGCCCCGGCGGAGGCGGGAAAAGCGGTCGCGAGAGGCGGGGCCGGAGGAGGCGGGGCCGCGGCGCCAGGCACCAATCCCAAAGACGGGGAGCGAAGGAAGGGGGAGGAGCGACTTCCGACAAACGGAAGTCGCTCCTCTCCCTTCTCCGCGCCTGCGTCCGCGGCGTGCTGGTTTCCGTTTCCGGTGGCGCCTCTCTGTGGCGCGCTCCTGAAGCGTAGCGGTCGCTATGGAGCTGTTGGGCGAGTACATCGGACTGGAAGGGCAGCGACAGCAGCTGCGGGTGCCCTGTGAGGCGCCGGGCGTCACCGACCCTTTCCAGAGCTTGTTGTCCGGTGTGGCTCAGATGAGGGAGCTGGTGACTGAGCTCTTCGGCTCTCAGGTACAGCAGGAAGCACAGGACCGGGTGGCGGCGGCTCCCGACGAGGCCTTGGACGGTGAGCTCTGAGACGGTTCTGGGAGCGACAGGAGGGCGGGCAGGGGCGCCCGGAGTCGGGGAAATGACACGTGTAAAGTAACAAACTTGGAGAAGGTGAGCCTCGGGGGAAGAAGAATTCCAAATGAAAATTTTTAGCTATTTTCGCTAAATTTGGGCTGTACCTGGACTCTAAATGTAGGACTGCTTTCACGATTCCCTTCTCATTTATGTCACACAAAAAACGTACTGAACGCCTGCGGCCCTATGCCAGTCACTGGGCTGAACTCTGGAGAAAGAATGAAGTGAATGCGACTCATTTCCTGTTCTTGTGGAACTCTGTGGGAGGTTAGACAGACAGACATTAAAGAGTAGAAGGAATGACCCTAGGCTTCTCTGTAACTATTGCAAACCTAGAGAACCCAAGAAGTCTTAAGAGAGAGCATGATTTCTAAGCTGGGCTTAGAAAGATGAAAAGGAATTTTCCCAGGCGTGAACTTACAAATATGTTTGAAAGACCGCCATCTAATACAGAATAGGAACAGATTCTGAAGATTGGAATAGATTTCAGATGAACAAGGCTTCACTGTCAGGGACTCCTTTCATTTCCCAGTGTGGTAGGTGCAGTTTGAAAGCAGAAACAGAAAATTTAACCGTATCCTTAAGTCTTGTCTTGAATACCCTGAGCTGAAGAACCTAAGAACTAAATATTGGAATCAGGGCTTACTTCCCCTTTTGTCGTTGTTGAGGTTCAGTCGCTCAGTTGTGTCCAACTCTTTGCAACTCCATGGACTGTAGCACACCAGGCTCCTCTGTCCTTCTCTGTCTCCCAGAGTTTGCTCAAATTCATGGACATTTAAGCTGCAATGCCATCCAGCCATCTCATCCTTTGTCTCCCCCTTCTCCTTCTGCCGTCAATCTTTCCCAGCATCAGTCTTTTCCAGTGAGTCAGCTCTTTGCATCAGGTGGCCAAATTATTGGAGCTTCAGCATCAGTCCATCCCAGTGAATATTCAGGGTTGATTTCCTTTAGGATTAACAGATTTCATCTCCATACTTTCCAAGGGACCCTCAAGAGTCTTCTCCAGCACCACAGTTCAAAAGCATCAATTCTTCGGCACTCAGCCTTCTTTATGAACCAACTCTCACATCTGTATGTGACTACTGGAAAAACCATAGCTTTGACTAGACAGACCTTTGTCGTCAGAGTGATGTCTCTGCTTTTTAATACACTATCTAGGTTTGTCATAGCTTTTCTTCCAAGGATCAAGTGTCTTAATTTCATGACTACAGTCACTGTCTGCAGTGATTTTGGAGCCCAAGAAAATAAAATCTGTCACTGCTTCCACTTTTTCTTCTTCTATTTGTCATGAAGGCCAGCTTCTTCACTTTCTTCTTTCAGCTTCATCAAGAGGCTTTCTGCCATTAAGGTGGTATTATCTGCATGTCTGATGTTACTGATATTTCTCCTGGCACTCTTGATTCCAGCTTGTGCTTCATTCAGCTCAGAATAAGCAGAGTGACAATATATAGCTTTGACATACTCCTTTCCCAATTTTGAACAAGTTTGTTGTTTCACGTCTGGTTCTAACTGTTGATTCTTGACGCGAATGTGGTTTTGAGATTAGAATAAAAACTGACCTTTTCCCATCCTCTGGCCACTGCTGAGTTTTCCAAATTTGCTGGCATATTGAGTGTAGCACTTTAACAGCATCATCTTTTAAGATTCTAAATAGCTCAGCTGGAGTTCCAACACCTCCATTAGCTTTGTTCATAGTCCTAAGGTCCACTTGACTTCAGACTCCAGGATATCCAGCTTTAGGTGAGTGACCACACCATTGTGGTTATCCATGTCATTAAGACTTGTATAGTTTTTTTGTGTAGTCTTGCCACCTCTTAATCTCTTCTGCTTCTGTTAGGTTCTTACCATTTTAGTCCTTTTATCGTGCCTGTCTTTGCATGAAATATTCTCTTGGTATCTCCAATTTTCTTGAAGAGATCTGTCTTTCCCATTCTGCTGTTTTCTCTGTTTCTTTGCATTGTTCATTAAGAAGGCCTTCTTATCTCTCCTTACTATTCTTTGGAACTCTGCATTCAGAAGGGTATATCTTTCCCTTTCTCCCTTGCTTTTCACTTTTCTTCTTTCCTCAGCTCTTTGTAAAGCGTGCTTGGACAACCACATTACCTTCTTGCATTTCTTTTACGTTGGAATGGTTCTGGTCACTGCCTCTTGCACAGTGTTACAAACCTCCATCCATAGTTCTTCAGGCACTCATGTCTGCAAATCTAATCCCTTGAATCTATTTGTTACCTCCACCATAATCATAAAGGATTTTATTTAGGTCATACTTGAATGGCCTAGTGTTTTTCCCTACTTTCTTCCATTTAAGCATGAATTTTACAATAAGGAGTTCATGATATGAGCCACAGTCAGCTCCAGATCATGACTGTGTGGAGCTTCTCCATCTTAAGTTGCAAAGAACATAATTAATGTGATTTCAGTATTGACCATCTATCTAGTGATGTCCATGTGTAGAGTTGTCTCTTGGGTTATTGGAAAAAGGTGTTTGCTGTGACCAGCATGTTCTCTTGACAATACTCTTAACCTTTGCCCTGCTTCATTTTGTACTTCATTTTGAAACAGGCCAAACTTGCCTGTTTCTCCAGGTGTCTCTTGACTTCCTGCTTTTGCATTCCAATCCCCTATGATGAGAAGGACATCATTTCTGGTATTCTAGAAGTTGTAGGTCTTCATACAGCCAATCAGCTTCAGCTTCTTCAGCATCAGTGGTTGAGACTTCAGCTTGGATTACTGTGATGATGACTGGTTTGCCTTGGAAACAAACCGAGATCATTCTGTCATTTTTGAGATTGCACCCAAGTACTGCACTTCAGACTCTTTCGTTGTCTATGAGGGCTACTTCATTTCTTTCCAAAGGATTGTTGACCACAGTAGTAGATATAATGGTCATCTGAATTAAGTTCGCCCATTCCTGTCCATTTTAGCTCACTGATTCCTAAGATGTCGAAGTTTACTCTTGTCATTTCCTACTTGACTGTGTCCAATTTACCTTCCAAACATTCCTGGTTTCTATGCAGTATTGTTCTTTACAGCATCGCATCATTCCTGCTTTAGCCCAGCTGCTTCATTCTTTCTGGGGCTATTAGTAATTGCCCTCTGCTCTTCCCCAGTAACATGTTGGACACCTTCCAACCTGGGGGGCTCATTTTCTAGCATCATCTTTTTGCCTTTTCATGCTGTCCATGGGGTTCTCTAGGCAAGAATGCTGGAGTGGATTGGCATTTCCTACTCCAGTAGACCATGTTTTATCAGAATTCTTCACTATGACCCATCCATCTTGGGTGGCACTGTGCATCATGGCTCATAGCTTCATTGAATAATGCGAGCCCCTTCGCCATGACAAGGCTGTGGTCATGAAGGTGTAACTCCTCTGTAGAGAAGCTTAAACTGTACTGTACTTTCTTTTCTTTCCGTCTTGTTTACATCTTGATAGTGCCAGATAATGTGATGGAACCAATTCAGAATATTACATGAATTTCAGCCAGTAGATTGTTTCCATTAGCGTGAAGTCCTGGTTCTTGGCTCCAAAAGATCCTCTCTAAACCATTGAAAATACTGTCATTGGAATAAGGACAGGTACACATGGAGCCATTTAAAAAATGGCTTGCTGGAAAAACAACTTCTACCTGTTCTGCTAATAGTGGGTCAGTAATATTTTCATATAAGAGGACATGCTTTTGTACGTTTAACGAAGCCCCCAGAGAGTTACAGTTTGAATGTCCTTTGTTGAACGCGGTAGAGGGATTCCCTGGCGATCCGCCGGTTAAGACTCTGCACGTCCACTGCAGGGAGCACAGAGTTGATCCCCGGTTGGGGAACCAAGATCCCTCAGGCCCTGTGGTGCAGCCCAGAAAAAAAAAGTGATAGAGATTAAAATGATGGATTTTGTCTTATATGAATAATATCTCAATTAACAAGTATAAAATTTTTTAAATGTAAAAATTACAAAAGTGATAGAATGCAATACTAAAATGACAAATGGTGATCATTTTGTATGTACAGAAATACTGAGTCATGGTGTTGTACTAACAGTGTTGTGGGTCAGTTATACTTCAGTTGAAAAAAAAATCATCATAATGACCAAAAAAAGACAATCCAATTGCCAGGTGTGCAGAAAACTTGAAGAGACAGTGCTCCGAATAAGATATACAAATGGCCAGTGAGCATGTGAAAAGATGCTGAACATCACTGGCTTTTAGAGAAAGGAGAATCAAAGCCACAATGACATAGCGTGTCATACCCACCAGAAAGGCTAAAGAACAGTAACACGTGTTTTGACTAGGATGTGAAGAAATTGGAGCCCTCATACGTTGGTGGAAATGTAAAATGGGATACATTCTTTGGAAAACACTTTGATAGTTCCTCAGAAAAGTTAAATGTAAAATTATCATTCGACCCCAACAGTTCTAGTCCTAGAGATTCTTAGTTCCACTCCAAGTTCTCCCAAGACAGCTGTAAACATGTTCCCATAAAAACAAATGCACACGTGTTCATAGCCGCATTATTGATAATAGCTAAAAAGTAGAAATAACACAAATATCCATCATCTTATGAGTGGATATACAAAACGTGTATCCATACAGTGGAATATTCCTCAGCAACAAAAAGGAATGAAGTACTGATAAATGCTATACAGTGTGAATGTACTTTGAAAGCATAAGTGAAAGAAGGCAGACTCAAAAGGCCACATATTTTGATTCATTTATATGAAATGTCCAGAACAGACAAAGGGATAAGAAAATAGATTTTTGTTGTTCAGTCGCTCAGTCATGTCCACCTCTTTGCGACTCCTTGGACTGAAGGACGCCAGGACTCTGTCCATCCCCAACTCTTGGAGTTTTCTCAAACTCATGTCCATTGAGTTGGTGATGCCATCCAACCATCTCATCCTCTGTCGTCCCCTTCTCCTCCTGCCTTCTGTCTTTCCCAGCATCAGAGTCTTTTCCAATGAGTCGGCTCTTCACATTAGGTGGCCAGAGTATTGGAGCCTAGCATCAGTCCTTCCAATGAATATTCAGGGTCGATTTCCTTTAGGATTGACTGGTTTGATCTCCTTGCAGTCCAAGGGACTCTCAAGAGTCTTCTCCAACACCGCAGTTGAAAAGCATCAGTTCTTTGGCACTCAGCCTTCTTTATAACTCTTATATCCATACATGACTACTGGAAAGACCCATCACTTTGACTGTATAGACCTTTGTTGTCAAAGTAATGTCTCTGCTTTTTAATACACTGTCTAGGTTTGTCATAGCTTTTCTTCCAAGGAACAAGCATCTTTTATTTTCATGGCTGCAGTCACCATCTGCAGTGATTTTGGAGCCCAAGAAAATAAAGTCTCAGTTTCCATTGTTTCCTCATCTATTTGTCATGAAGTGATGGGACCGGATGCCATGATCTTCATTTGTTGAATGTTGAGTTTTAAGCCAGCTTTTTCACTCCTATTTCACCTTCATCAAGAGGCTCTTTAGTTCCTCTTCTCTTTCTGCTATAAGGGTGGTATCATCTGCATATCTGAGGTTATTGATATTTCTCCCGGCAGTCTTGATTCCAGCTTGTGCTTCATCCAGCCCAGCATTTTTCATGATACACTCTGCATATAAGTTAAATGAGGAAAGTAGATTAGTGGTCACCAAGGGCGAAGGGGAATGGGAAGTGAAAATGAAAGTCGCTCAGTCGTGTCCGACTCTTTGTGACCAAATGGACTATACAGTCCATGCAATTCTCCAGGCCAGAATACTGGAGTGGGTACCCTTTCCCTTCTCCAGGGGATCATCCCAACCCAGGGATTGAACCCAGGTCTCCCACAATGCAGGTGTATTCTTTACCAACTCACCCACAAGGGAATCCCAGGAAAACTGGAGTGGGTAGCCTAACCCTTCTCCAGCAGATCTTCCCGACCCAGGAATGGGAAGTGACTGCTAATTGGTATGAGATTTCTTTCTTGGAAGATGAAATGTGTTCTAGAATTAGTGGTGATGGTTTTATAACCTAGTGACTATCTAAATCAATAATCTGTACACTTTGAAAGTGAATTTTATGGTGTATGAATTACATCTCAAAAAAAAAAAGTGATAGAAGAGAAAGGTTTTAAACAACATAATTCCTGCAGTCTTTTTAACTGTACATATTGCTGATTTGATATATGCATTGTTTTATTAATCCCTGAAGTGAAATGGTCTCATTATCAACCATTTTATCTATATTTCTCTCAACCACTGAACATATTGTCATACAACAAATATTTGTTTTAAAAGGTGATGATGAAGATGATTCAGAAGATGAAAATAACACTGATAACAGAACTAATTCAGATGGACCATCTGCAAAACGGCAAAAAACACCACCTTAACTAGCTTTTATGAAATTTAAAAGACTGCTACCATATCTTATTTACCACACACTGACTTTTAAGGAAGACTTGTACTCTAATTTGGAAAGCATTTGTTTTTTTTTCCCCCTGGGACAGTTCTGTCAAAGAGGAAACTTTTCTTCTGTTTTCATCAAAGAAAGACATAAATGCTTAGAAATGAATCACTTTTCTTCGGTGAGAAGTCAGTTTCAAATTATGGAAATAAAATAGACATTTAATAATGTATAATATCCAGTAAGTTGGCAACTGAATTCTTACTTTATACTTTTTAAATACCCATTGGATTAAATTGTGTGGTGTCTACATGTTTTAGCTTCTGCTTCTGTTATAAAAATATATGTCGAGGTTTATGGACATTTCAAGGAACTGACATGAGCAAGTGATGAAAATGGTGTTAAATTTAAAAATGGTAGGTGCTTCCTTGGTGGTCAAGTGGCTAAGACTTTGCATTCCCAATGCAGGGGGGCTGGGTTCCTTCCCTGGTCGGGGAACTGGATCCTGCATGCTGCAACTAGAGTTTGCATGCCACAACTAAAGACCCAGCATGCCGAAATGAAGATTGAAGATTCTGCACATGCCACAACTAAGACCTGGTGCGGCCAAATAAATGTATTAATTAATTTAAATTAAAGAATGGCAATTCCGTGTAAGTAGAAGGGAAATGGGATAGTGAGAGGTACTGAAGGGAAGGAGAGCCCTTGAGAGACCCAGGAAACCTTGACTCTGCGCCTGGACTCAGTGCACGGACTTCTGGGGATGATGCCACTCATGGACGGGTGTTTGCCCTGCACCTTAAGAGAGTCAAGTTGGGGTGTGCTTTTATGCTGTGATACACTGTTTATGTTAACATGGATAGCAACCTGTGTTGACTATAACTTAGATATTTCATGTCATTCTGTAGTCAGACTTTGATTTTGATTAACAAGGAACTATCAGGTCCTTTAAATATATATATGTATATATTCCTAAAATGTGTGTGTGTATGTATTCCTTTTCTGCTTGTCAGAGGGACTAAGGTATTTTTCATTTACTACACATATAAATGTTTCCTGATTCATTTTGATAGCTAAACTACAGAGAATAAAATCAAGTAACAGGTACCTACTGAAACACAAGTAGTCACAGAAATTTAGAGTTGGAAGTAACCTTACAGATGATATGATTTACTCAGAGATAAATTGAATCTTAGGTATTTTCCCTGAGTTACAGAACTTACTGGCAGAGCTGGATTATACACACAGCCTTTAAAAGATTGCCGTAGTACTTTTGCGGTTACACATTCTGAAATCTGTAGCTTACAAAGTACATGGTATTAAGGAAATTGAATTTACACACCTTTTTATATGTTAAAGCATTGTTTTACTTGGAACATCAGGCTTCTACCAAGTACTTTTATGTAATTAAAACAATACCAACTTGAAAAAGTTATAAATGGTCAGAAATTACCTTGTTTGTTTAGTTTGTGGTATGTCTCTAACCTTGGAACTTCAGCTCAGTTACTGATTTACAATAATCTTTTATCTTTATACATTCCTTAAAAAAACTTGGGACTTCACTGGTGATCCAGTGGTTAAGACTTCAAGCCCCCAATGCACAGGGCCTGGTTTCAATCCCTGGTCAGGAAACTAGATCCCACATGCTGCAACTAAATATACCGAGTGCTGCAACTAAGACCCGGTACAGCCAAACAAATAAATAAGAAAAAAAGCTTAACATGTGAAATTAAAATAGTTCATGGTTTTAAAGTAATACCTGAACTTTGCTCCTGAACATTTATCTCCTTTGTTTTAGTAAATAAGTTTATAAAGAAGAAATGCCAAGACATTCATGCTTGTGGTCTGGTGTTTGGAGGTCTGGGTTATACATCTGATGGATCATCTTCTGATTCTAAAACTGTCTTCGTAAGTGAGCCACGTGTATGACAAAAAAGGTTTTGAAGGTGTGAGGGAGTAGTTTGAAGAACCAGTAGAAGAGAAATCCCTTGCTGGTTTTCTAATCTGCTGCCTTTAAAAAGTAATAACAATAGCCACAGGCGTATAGGACACAGTTAATGTCTGAAACAGCTCCACAACTTTGCTTTCATACAAGAAAGTCAACCCCACATTCCTACCTAAAAATAAGCTTGATGCTAGACTGAGATAATCTTTTAAAATATGAAACATGGAGTTCTAAATGTGGAATACATGGGCATATACAAATAGATGTGTGCTCTAAAAGTAAGTGCTTTTGTCTTCAATAGAATTCTGTGACCAAGGACAAGAACTTTCACTTTTATAACAGGTTACTGTTGCTTGGCTACAATATTAGTTAGGAAATTTGAACATTTAAACATTTCCTCAAAAAAAAAAAAAAAAAAATTTCCTCCAGCAGAACTTTCTTGGCTTCTGAGATGTTAGGACTCCTACTATGTGTTTCTGTGGAGCTTAGCCCCCTGTACTGACTCCTTCATGTTATGAAGTGTACTATATTAGAATTTCTTCAAGCTGCTCAATTTTTAAAAAACTTTTATTGAGAAGACTTGTATTTTTAAGAAAATAGAATTTATGTTTTCTTCCAAATGGGACAATCTGTTGGAGACATCGGTGGCTCTCAGTTTATTTTGTAGTACTTTTATCTAGATCCTATTTAGCCTATTAAAGTTACACCTATTCCTCAGTAGAATTAATTTCTTTTACAAATATAGTGTATCATTTTTTATGATACACTAACATACTGCAGTAAGGCACATACACAAAACATCCTGAAAACATAGGCTTTTTAACTCACTTTCAACCACTATGTTGTGATAAAATGATTACAAGAAATTCCTGTTTGAACTTACCCTGGTGGGCAGCTGAGCACCACTGAGTTAAAACTGTACTAGAGTTTGCAATGATGTAACTATGGTAGTTACAAATAAATTAACATGTTTGGGGAAATTATACTATGATCATTTTGTGATTTCATCTTACATATTTAAGTATATAATAAGATTAGCATGTAAAATTATTATAGAAATTGGAGGATATTTGTCAAATAACAAATGAAAAACGAGTTCGTTTTTGTGATAAAGTTGGGTTCTTTTCTCACAACTTTGAACATAATTTCAGGTAGATTCAAGATTTTTAGTGTATAAAATAACATTTTAAGAAAAGATCACAAAAGTACTAAAAATGGACTGAGTTTTTTTTTTTTTTTTAATAGTATCAGAGTGAGTAAGGATACCTAAGCAAGACTTTTAGAAATCTAAACACTGTGATAGAAAAGATTAATGAATACAATTATATGTAATAAAAATTTCTGAACATTCTGTAAATGAGGTTAAAAGACAAAGTGGGGTAAAGTATTTAGTGTTTTCAACAGAAATGACCGAGAACTAATATGCCTTTTATAGCTCTCGTGTACAAGTCAGAAAGACAACAGAAATTTCACTTCAAAGAAATGAAAATTAAAACCACAACACGGAATCATTTTTTTACTTTTCAGACTGAAAGGTCAAAAGTTTTGATGCAATATTGAGCTGAAAAGGGTGTGAAATCTATAAGATGCTGGTGGTGAGAGTGTAAATTGGTGTAAGCTCCTTATAAGTCAAGTTGGCTCTGTCAAAAGATGCATGCTCTTGGGCCCTATCAGCAGTTTCACTGATAGAGTTTATCCTGTGGATAATGGCATACATATACACAGATATATTTACAGAACTATTGATTGCAGCATTATTCTTGGTAACAGAGGATTGGTAGCGGTGGTTTAGTCAATAAGTCATGTCCATCTCTTGCAGTGCCATGGACTGAAACCCGCTAGGCTCCTCTGTCCATGGGATTTTCCCAGACAAGATTACTGCAGTGGGTTGCCATTTCCTTCTCCAGAACAGCAGATTGTAAACAACCTAAATGTTTATCAGCAGAAGCCCCTAGTTAAAGTAGAAGCATTTCAGTACAGTAATTCTGTGCAGCCATTTAAAAAGACCATGTGTTGTTCAGGCTCTATCTCCAAGATATGATGCTAAATGAAAACTAGCAAGATACAGGACAGTGTGTAGAATGCTTCTAGTGGAGAGTACTGGCTAGATACACATATAGTATCTCTGAAGGGAGAGTCAGACTGCGTCTGGGAAGAGGGAGTTGGGGTTGGGAGTGAGAGGGAGATTTTTCAATGTATCCTCTTGTTCTTTTTGCATTTTTATTTATTTATTTATTTATTTTCCTTTTTGCATTTTTAAAAAGCATATGCTCGGCTTCCCTGGTGGCTCAATGGTAAAGAATGTGCCTGCCAATGCAGGAGACATGAGTTCGATCCCTGGTCTGGGACGATCCCCCATACCTTGGAGCAATTAAGCCTGTGTGCCACAAGCATTGAGCCTGTGCTCTGGAGCCCGAGAACCACAACCATTGAAGTCCATGCGCCCTAGAGCCTGTGCTCTGCAAAAGAGAAGCCACTGCAATGAGAAGCCCAAGCACCGCAACCGAAGAGTAGCCCCTGCTTGTGGCAACTAGAGAAAAGCCTGTGCAGCAGTGAAGACCCAGTGCAGCCAAATATTTAAAAAAAGAAAGAAAACGCGTGCTACATATTTTTCTACAAAAGCAGGAAAAAAAATCATGCTTTAAAAAAAAAAAACCCCGTGTTTTGGTTTTTCTTTGGCCTGCTGGATCTTCATTGCCGCGGGGGCTTTCTTTAGTTGCAGTGATGGGGGGAGGGGTACTGTCGATGGTGGCCCAGGCGCTTCTCACTGCGGTGGTTTCTGTTGTTGCAGAGGGTGGGCTCTAGGGTAGGCGGGGTTCAGCAGTTGTGGCTCACAGGCTTTGTTGCTTCACAGCATGTGGGCTCTTCCCAAATCAGGAATCAAACCTGTGTCTCCTGCATTGGCAGACAGATTCTTTACCACTGAGCCACCAGGGAAGCCCCCCCATGCTTTTGTTTGTTTGTTTGTTTTAATTGGAGGCTAATTACTTCACAGTATTGTAGTGGGTTTTGCCATACATTGACTTGAATCAGCCATGGGTGTACATATGTCCCCCCATCCTGAACCCCTCTCCCACCTCCCTCCTCATTCCATCCCTCAGGGTCACCCCAGTACACCAGCCCTGAGCGCCCTGTCTCGTGCGTTGAACGTGGATTGGAGATCTATTTCACATATGGTAATATACATGTTTCAGTGCTATTCTCTCAAATCATCCCACCCTCGCCTTCTCCCACAGAGTCCAAATGTCTGTTCTTTACATCTGTGTCTCTTTTGCGGTCTCACATACAGGGTCGTCGTTACCATCTTTCTAAATTCCATATATCTGCATTAATATACTGTATTGGTGTTTTTCTTTCTGACTTACTTCACTCTGTATAATAAGCTCCAGTTTCATCCACCTCATTAGAACTGATTCAAATGCATTCTTTTTAATAGCTGAGTAGTATTCCATTGTGTTTATGTACCACAGCTTTCTTACCCATTCGTCTGTCGATGGACATCTAGATTGCTTCCATGTCCTGGCTATTATGAACAGTGCTGCGATGAACATTGGGGTGCACGTGTCTCTTTCAATTCTGGTTTCTTCGGTGTGTATGCCAGGCCGTGGGATTACTGGGTCGTATGCCCCCATGCTTTTTAAATAAGGCAGTTCAGCCATGTTAACAGTTTAAAACATTGTCGTGTAAGTAATTCAGGTCAGAAATTAAGCAATCCAGGCTTTAAAATGTCTGCATTTCCCATCTGACTACTGTTATGTCAGAAGGGGAGTAGAATGCAGTTTCTAAAGAGGTCAGGAGAGCTGGGCTAAATACGGCATAGGGTAACTTTAATAAAAGAGGAGGTATTTCTAAAACTGATGGTCCTAGCTGTAACCCTCTATTGTTCAGTTGTGTCTGACTCTTTGCAACCCCATGGACTGTAGCACGCCAGGCCTCCCTGTCCCTCACCATCTTCTAGAGTCTCCCAAAGTTCATGTCCATTGCATTGGTACATTTATACAGTCCATTACAACTGTATAAAAAGCTGTAACCCTCTAGCGAATGCATTATTCTCAAAGTATAAAAAGAATTTCCCAGTGTTATTGTAACTATTCCAGTTCTCAGGTGACCTTTGGGATCAGAATTGCTCTATTTAAAGACATGGCCCAGGAAACAGTGAATGCTAGACAGTAAGCCTCTATTTATATCTTTTAAAAAGTAGCAGCTCACATTGGAGCAGCACAAGGCTATTAGGTACAGTTTTAAATAGAAATTTACTCTCATGCCAAAATTCTGCTGGGAATAGAAGTAACTTCTAGAGGCACCATTACTAGTTTAAGTGAGTGCTTTTTAGGGCCAAGATATTGCCTCCTGGTACCAGAGTACTGAAAGTGTATTCTGTAGCTTTAATGTCAAGATAACTTGCTGCATATGTTTGGTGGTTTAGGAAGCCATTGTCTTCATGATTGTAATTTAAGAACTTCTAAGTGGTGACCCTGAAAACCGTGTTTGTGAATGTGGTCTTTGTTTTTCTCATATCAGTAAGAAAAATCCCAAGACAGCCAACATCACAAGAATTGTTGGCAAAACTACATTGGGAGACTCATTTTAAATCTTGGCCTTGGAAAGAAATTATCCCCACATGCTGAAACCTGAAAGAGCTTAATAACCAAACTTACCTAGAACATGTGACACATTATGCTATGCATTTTGTTTTTGTTTGGAAAGTGGTAGTCCCTCAGTAGTGTCTGACTCTTTTGCGACACCATGGACTGTAGCCTGCCAGGCTTCTCTGTCCATGGAATTCTCCAAGCAAGAATACTGGCATGGGAAGCCATTCCCTTCTCTAGGGGATCTTCCCGAGCCAGGGATCAAACCTGGGTCTCTTGCATTGCAGGCAGATTCTTTACCATCTGAGCCACCAGGGAAACCCATGCACTCAATAACCTTAATCTTTTTTCTCTCTAGAGAGTGAAGTAGATTGTTTTGTAGCCTAGTGAGAGAGTTGTCGAGTGGCAGTAAAAATCATTCATGTAGTAAGTAATTACTAAGGACCTGCTATGTGCCAGGCACTGTTCTGGGCATAGGGTACATGACATGAACAGACAAGTGCCTGCTCTTATGGAATTTAGATTCTGACAAAATGTGTAACATGTCATATGATGGGAAGTGCTCTGGAGAGAAGCGGGGGAGGCGGATGGTTCATTTTAATTAGGGTGGTCAGAGGCAGCCTCACTAAGCTGACAGTTGAACAGAGGTCTAAAGAACATGATGGAGCTGGTCAGAGCTGAGCATCCAAGCAGAAAGTACACTGAGCCCAGAGGCCCTGAAACATGTTTTTCTGGCTTGTTCTAGAATCAGCAGGAAGACCAGTATGGGTGGCGTGGAGCAGGGGTGGGGAGAAGGCAGTAGAAAATGAAGTCGGGGCCACTTAGAACTTCATGTGCCACGTTAAGGACTTTGACTTTTACTCTGAGAAGGGAAACTATAGAAGGATTTTTGAGAAGAGTGACATTTTTAAATGATCCCTCACCACTTGTTTAATGGTAGACTTGTAGGGGACTTGAGCTGATTTTGGTGGTTGGAGAGATCAGCAGCGTATCTTTAAGTAGGTTAAATTGCAGGTCCTGGTAAGATACCTTAGTAAATGTCAGGCAGGTGGTTAGCTAGTCGAGACTGGAACTCAGGATAGAAATTTGGGCTTTAAAGCCGTGAGCCTGGATAAGATGACAAGGGAGTAGAAAAGAAAACGTGGGCATGCCACCTCTTAGAAATTGAGTAGATGCCCCAAAGAGGAACCAGCAAAGGGCATATGAAAAGCTGGTGAGGAAGAAGACTAACAGAAAGGTATCTAGAATTGGGCGCTTTAGCCACTTGTGGCTGTTGAATTAAAATGTAAAAAATCCAGTTCCTCAGTCACACTAGCCGCATCTCAAGGGCTCGTTTCATGTGGCTTCTGGCTGTTGACAGGGACAGGACAGATAGAGGACATTTACATCATCACTAAAATTCTACTGAGCAGTACTGTTCCAGAAGCCAACAGAAGAAAATACTTCAAAGACAAGGGAGTGTGTCCAGAAGTAATTTGAGGGGGAGTTCCCTGATGGTCCAGTGGTTAGGATTCCATGCTTTCAGTGCCAAGGGTGTGGGTTCAGTCTCTGGTCAGGAAACCAAGATCCCCCAAGGAATGGCATGGCCAAAAAAAGTAATTTGAGTGCTTGCTTTGGCAGCACATATACTAAAATTGGAACGATACAGAGAAGATTAGCATGGCCCCTGCGCAAGGATGACACGCAAATTCGTGAAGTGTTCCATATTTTTAGGCACAGCTTAAACCAAAAAAAAAAAAATTTGAAGACTGAGACTTGACACTGGGTTTAGTTATATGTAAATGACTGGCAACCTGTTGACAAGAGAGCGACTTTGATAGAGTCAGAGACAAAAACCTGACAGAAGTGTGTTCAGGATAAATTGGACGATAGGAATTAGAATCAGAAAATACAGACATCTCGTTCCCCACCGTGAGCTTGGGCTGGCAGCTGTCTGCAGTCTACCTGGTGTGGTCCTGTCTACACTGACATCCCTGCCACTGAGGGTCCTGACATGCCCGGCCTGCAGCTCCCAGTGCCCCGTGCCCAGATCCATTCCGAGCCACTACAGGAGCAGTCAGGACCGTGGATGTTGCCACTGGGCCCAGCTCCTGCTTCCTGTTTCCTCCTGCCTGGGGCTGGGCCTTGCCACACCTGGAGAACTACAAGAAGCAGGAGTCCTCTCCTTTATCTGTGACCTGGCCACCCCCAGCCTGAACTGATCATGTCTACTGCATTCCTGGCTGGCCTCCCCTAGAACTTGGCCTTCAGTTACAGTGACCTTCTGCATCTGACCTTCATGACCTCTCTCCATGGCTGACATCCCAGGACCACACATATTAGTTTATAAGGCTCTGCTCAGTAGGGCTCCTTGTAACAAGTGTATTTAAACCTTGGGGGAAAATATTTTGAAAAAGGATATATAGACACCTTTTTAAAGATTTGCAGAATTCAAACAGCTGGCGTGAGCCTACCATGAAATGTTTGTTAACACTGTTCTAAAGAGAACTCTCAATGACTAACAGTTGAGGCTTTATGGTGCATAAAAACCCCTGGCCCAAAAGAAAAAAATAAAACAACACTCCAGTGCAGTGACTCTCAACCCTAACAGACTTGCTTGAAGAGCTCTCAAAACATGATTGCCTTGGCCCCTCTCCCAGGGATTGATAGCTGGGAAGGGATCCTAGCATTGTTTATATGAGGAGTTTTGCAGTTTTGTTTATTTCCTTGAGTGATTCTAATATTCAGACACAGTTCAAGACCTACTCACTGCCTTAGACCAAAACAACAATATCAATGCATGATGATTCCCAACCATGGTCTAGAATTATGTAAAACATTATAAGCATATTGGAGAACTTATAAAGTATGGTACATATTTGATGCAAAAATCAGTCATGTGGTATTGTGGTAACCTTTTCTGCCAGTGTTAGATTGAGAATGTTAAATCCATCAAGAAGAAAATCAGCAGTAGATAATTCTAACAAAGACTTTAACACAACTCATGGTGAACAAACATACAGGTTTGATTATTCTGTGGGTGCTGTCACTTCAGAGCACTTTATCTGATGATTCCACTTTCCCAAAGAAAAATGATTATGAAATTTTGTTTGAAATTTATGAAAGCTTTGTTTGAAGTAGAATCAAATTCTAAGGGAATCACGTTTTTCCCTTTAAAACTGTCGTGTTTTGTTTTTTTTTTTAATGACTTTTTGTCCATGCAGGGTCTTCAGTTGCTGCATGGGCTTTTCTCTAGTTGCGGCAAACAGGGCTCCTCTCTAGTTGCAGCATGTGGGAGAGTTGCGGTGTGTGGGCTTCTCATCGTGGTGGCTTCTCTTGTTGCAGAGCACAGCCTCTGGGGTGCGTGGGCTTCAGTAGTTGTACACTTGGGCTCAGTAGTTGTGGTTACGGGCTCTAGAGGGGCCTTGACAAGTGCCTCAACTTTTGTGGGACCGTTTCCTCCCCTCAGTCATGTCTGACTCTTCAGACATGACCCCATGGAGGCCAGGTTCCTCTGTCCATGGGATTTCCCAGTCAAGAACACTGGAGTGGGTTGCCATTTCCTTCTCCATGTAGCGTCTTTAAAACCAGAAAATGTCCCCAAATTCCCTGGCAGTCCAGTGGTTAGGACTCCATGCCCCCACTGTAGGGAGCACAGGTTCAATCCCTGCTTGGGGAATGAAAATCCTGCATGGTGCTCTGCATGGCAAAAAAAAAAAAGGACTGAGTGTTTACTTAGCAAATTCCAAAATACTAGAATTTTAAGTCTAAGAAAGTCTACCTCAATAAAATAAGGAATTACTACAAGACAAATAGCAAACTCACAAACCTTTCATTACATCATTTGTAAAACAAAAAGTGATGGAAATAATGTTCTTAAACGATTTCCAAACTAGCACTGCCTTAGGACAAATCAAATAAAACAAGAAACTGTGCAGTGACTTCTTAATGTCTTTTGATAAGCAGTATAGTAGAATGATGTAGCTGGAGATCTGAAGCCAGATTAGCCTGGGTTCAAATCCTGGCTCTTCCACTAGCGGTGTGACCAACAGCAAGTTATTAATTCTGTGTGCCTCAGGCTTCCTCGTTTCCTCTTCTGTAAAGTGGTACTAGTACCAACACGTGCTTGCATCATAGAACTCTAATGCAGCATGAATGTGTATATCTCAGGAATCTGCCTGCAGCCATGCAAACTTTTAGTAAGTACTCAAAAGATGCAAGTGATTTGGTTACCTGACCCTTGGAAAAACACATATTTCAAACTGTTGCTTAATTTGAAGACTCAGTGTATTAGCGTCTTATAGCAAAAAAACATTTCAGTAACTAGACCTTTGGAAGTAGTAAAGGAGAGAAATGAGACTACTGGAGAAGAATCTTATTGTGCCTCTCCTGAGTTACAATGGCACCTGCTTTATCTTTCAAGTAAAAGCTTCCTATGGAATGCTCAGCCTTCCATTCTGGTCAAACCTGACTTGAAGTTGCTTGAAAACTTTTTGATTTTCAGTGGTTCATACAAATTGAGAAAAACCTTTCTCAGTTCTTTTCCATTTATTAGCATGGTTAGGCAGACAGTACCCAGTGCTGAAACATCTGTCATCTGTGAGAAGCCCTACAGCTCAGGGATTAGGACTAAAGGCATCAGATGCCAGGTTAGACTCTGGCTTTGCTTCTTGGCTATGTGACCTCCGGCAAGTTACAGAACTGCGGCTCACTGTCCTTAATGTAAAATCTGGATAATAATAACTTATTTCATAGGGCTATTGGAGGACTAAATGAGTTGATTCATGTTAAAGCTCTTAGAGCCCAAGAGAAGCACCAAAAAATGTTACGATTCTTATTAAAAATCAGTGTAAAACATTTCTCTGGTATTGATGACATAACTATAAAAATATATCTTGATCTCACCCAGAAAAAAAAAGGAAAAAAAAAATCCTAAAATCTAGTTTTCCATTTTTCAGTTATTTGTATTGTTACCAGACATGAGGTAGTGAGTACAAATGCAAAAGAGGCAGTACAGGGATCACATCTTCATGCAGTTAACCTATTGCCTGAAGACTAGACCTTAGGCAGAAAAGAAAATCAGAGGGATGGTGACTTGAGAGCATCGTTTAGACAGCACACATCTGACAGGGACTGAACTATTTTCATTGGACACCTTGTTTCCACCTTCTATATGTTAGATTGCTCAGCTTTCAAACATTGTCTTTCCCCAAGTAGTTTTTTTTTTTTAAGTTGCATTAATAATTCTAGCTAATGGATAGCGCCGGTATCATTACCAAAAGGAAGATCACATTTTGCTTCTCAAGACACCCATCACCTCAATAATTTCATACCAATTTCTCACAAGCTAGTAGCAAATGAGCATAGTGCCTTAGCTACAATGGGATGAACTGGTGTTTTAGTTTGAAGAATTTTAAAGCAAGCCAAGTAATTGTATAAAATTTAAATTTTATGACCATGTTTGGACCTTTTTACATTAAGCACAATGGAAATGTTCATATTCATTTTTCCCCAAAGGAAAATTTTCTGAATTATCACTATGTTGCACAGTAAAATAAAAATATGAGTCCAGGTACTTATTCAAGTTTCTAAGGAATGCAAATAACAGATAAAATTTTACTTCCAAAATCTGAAGTCATCCACATGATTTTGTAGTACTGATTCTCAGTCTTCACCTAAAAATTCATTATTCAGATAAAGTTAGCCCCCTAGCCACATTCTTTAAAAAGCTTCTGCCCCACCACAACTTCCTGAGATCTGTGAAGAAACTGCAGTCTTGTGATCAGGCTCCATATCGTACTGGCAGTTTTGTACTTGTAAGGAAAAAATGATGACAGATTTTATGTGTCAATCAGTTGTAGTCTGCTGATCTGATTAGAAGCCTTGACAAATGCTTGGTGGCGATTGCATATAACTGCCAAGCATATGGGAATGATACAGTAGCCCACCGTTTTGGGGTCAGCTCTTGTACAAGAGTAAAGGAATAAAAACATCTGTAAGTAAGGTATCAGAAAAACAATTGTCCAGAACCAAAAAGGCAGGGAGAGTAACCGAGTTTTCAAGGAGTGTGTCCACGTGGTTCCTTCAAGGGGCTCCTCTGGGTGCTGTTGAATGTGTTCCAAGGCCAGCCTGTTGTAAGTCTCATTGATTTCAAAAACGTAGTAAAATGCTGCTGCACTTGCTAATAGATACAGTCCCACTCCGATCCATCCCATCCGCTGACGGAAATTCATCATTCTCCATGCTCTGTGCCTTCCAATTAAAAACAACAACTCAGTTAGGGTCTAGTAATGCTGTCATGGCAACTATTCCAAATATACTTAACTTTTTTTCCCCAGTGAGCTCTAAAATACCCCATAACGCACTTGAGGTTTTAAATAACTAAATTTACATATATTAAGAAATGTAAACAACTTACAGGTTGTTTTATGTAATAGATATGATAAAGTTTCATTATATATTGAGCATGCTTTTTATTGAAGCCCACAGATAAATCACTATATCTGACTTAAACAGGTCCAGCACACCGCCCCTTAAACTGTAATTAATTTCCTACGGAACATTTCACTGTTAACAGTTAAGATATTTTCTGATTTAATAGTATTGCTGCAGACATGAATGCTTGGTTCTTCAAGTCAAACCTATGTCGGAGCCCCCAAGTTAAGACAGTAACTCTTAAACACTTACAGTGGTCCCGAAAATCTTCCTGTTCCCACGGCAAGCGTTAAAGAGTCACTCAGTTCTGAATAATCGGGTTGCTTTGGCATTTCAGAGAAAAAGCCACCATAAAAGAAATCCCCCGGGGTCACCGGCTGGGAGAATGGTGAGCACGGCCAGCCTGGAGCAAAGACTAAGTGTGATTAAGCACAGCGTGACTGCAGCCGGTCACGCGGCGGGCTGGCCCCCGTCGCTGCTGCCCGAGCTCCAGCCTGTGTTGCTCGGCCCAGCCGGGAGGCTTCCCCCGACACCTGGGCCTTCCCTGCAGCCGGCCCCGCCCCCTGTCGCGCAGCGGGGACCGCTGGCCGCGACCAGGGCTGCGCAGGCGGCGCCAGACCCGGGCCTCTCCGCCTTGCAGCGCCGAGAGCCCAGTGCCGGGCAGCGGCCACCGGCCGAGGTTGCAGAGCTGGGCAGGTCCCGGGTCTCACCTCCTGTCCGGGTTGGCCCGCCTGCCCGCCGTCCCGGATGCTGCCACACTCGGGGCTTCCGGCTCAGGCCGGAAGCGCGCGTGCCCCGCCCCCTCCCCGTGACGTCAGGCCGCGGCAACACCTCCTCCAGCGCGCTCCAATCGCTCCTGCTGTCTCGTTGGCAAAAGTTGCGGAGGCGCGGGTGGTGGCAAAGAGCCCCTTCTGGTGGGCGGCCGTCCGGGCCTGGCCGCTTCAGCCCTCCTCAAAGCTTCGCCCTAGTGCTTCTCTCGCGATTCTGGTTCCCCAGCTGTTTCGCCCCGCGGAAAACTCCGCAGCGTCGGGCGGTCAGCTGTCCCGCGGCGCGCCTCTGCTATCCTCCTCGGGTGTGCGTCGAGTGAAGAAGAGGCCGGCCCTAGCGTTCCTCGGGCCTAGTGGTCCGGGAAGCGTCGCGAGCAGGCCCTGGTGCCTCGACTGCAGGCGATGGACACCGACAGCTAGACCCGAGGCTCCGAGATGTTCCGGTGACTCCTTGCCGCAGTGGGACTGGCCGCAGGCGCGGGTGCGCGGGCCTTCTCCGGGCTCGAGTCTCGGGTCATTCATTGACACCTTCAAACTGACCTGACTGCCTCGTCCTCGCAGCCCGTCGAAACTCCGGACATTGACCAGACTTAACTCTAGTACCGCGAAGAAATACTGTGAATTGCGGTGGTATCAGTGGTGTGGGAAAAATTGGAATTTAAATCTGTTGTTTGGGGCACCATGACGCTGAGGCTCTTAGGAGACTGGTGTAGGGAGATGGATGTGAACTCACGGAAAGCGCCTTTGGTTGCCGACATCGCCCAGACCTGTGATGTGGCAGAAATCTGCGAGCTGGTGTAGCCCCCTTGGGGGAGTACCGACTCCTCGGGACATCGTCCCGGAGGGACGAGATCAGGAATGTAGCCTTAATATGACTTACTGAGGAGACAAATCTTGCTCTGGTCCCTAAGGAGATATCCGGAGGCGGGGGTGCCTGAAGAGTGATCATTAAGCCCCCTAATCCAGATAGTGAATTTTTAAGCAGATTAAATGAACTCTTAGAGGGGGAGGGCGTGACATTGTTAGGTTAGGGTGAGGGTGAGTTTACCAGAGCTCTTGCCTATGGAAACGACCCTTTGATCTACACTAGGATGTGATCCTAGGAATGCGGGCCCCTTTGATGGCTGACAGTTCTTGAGGCTCTTCAGCCTGCCCTTCAACACCTGAAATACAAAAAACCGAAAGTTTTCTCAGGCAGTGATCCTCCAGAGCCAGAAGAAGAGTGAATCCTGGCTGTTTCATACTACCCAAATGATGAGGTTATGAAAGACGTAAGATGCTGAAAAAAGAAGGCGATTGCTAGAGAGCTTTAGAGACCCAGCATCCAGTATCATTTGTGTCCTCCAGATAAACAATCCTTTACTCACAACTCCTGAATGCCTGCAGGCTCTGGGAGTTGCAGGTCAAATACCTGACCACTTAGGAGAAGGAGGGAGAAAATTGCTTAGGTACTAAGGCTGGAGACTTGACTACAGAAACTGGTAGAGAGAGGAGCCTTTGAGTGAACATGGAGCAGGTCCTTACTGGAGCAGTCCACGGAACACCGCGCAGGCAGGCTTCGTAGAGTTACTGACACTAATAAAGTATGAAGAGGCAGCTGAAGAGGAGGAGGATGCCCTCCTCCAGGCAGGACTTGAGGGACATTTCACCTGAATCTTGGGAAATCAGGAAGGGCCATCTTCAGCAAGCAGAGCATAGAGGCAGAACAGTCTGTATACTCAGTGATAGACAGTAACCTACCTTGTGCTGCCGAGTAACTCATGTTTGTGCAGTTCTTCGTATAATCCTTTGTCATTTCTGTGCCTGTGTGATGTCTCCTAAATGTCTCTCTAGTCATTGATTAGAAGGGTGTAGCCATGGATTTGTTTTTCAGTCATTCACAGTTGTACAGAAAGTGTCATCACTACACACATGTGATACTCTGAGAGGACGTCCGGGCGTGGCTCAGGTGCACGTGCTGATCAGATCTCCTTCAGATGTCGGCTTGTGTGATAGTAGGGCGGCCAGTATAGCTGTCCGATGTGATGATGCGTCATAGGTAGTTTTTAGGTGTGCATGTGTGTGTTAGTCACTCAGTCATGTCTGACTATGCAACCCCATGGACTGTAGCCCGCCAGGCTCCTCTGTCCATGGAATTCTCCAGGCAAGAACACTGGAGTGGGTTGCCATTCCCTTCTCCAAGGGATCTTCCCGACCCAGGGATTGAACCCGGGTTTCCAGCACTGCAGGCAGATTCTTTACATCTGAGCCACCAAGGATGTCCAGTTAGGTAAGTTTGGCCCTATATTAATCATGAAGATCATGAGCGGTGGTTTTTATTTTCTGTGTGAATAGGAATCTATGCCATCAAAACAAGAGGCAGAATTCAATGCTGTAGTTGGTGAGTTTGCAGCTGCCATCTCTAACCCCAGATTTCTCATGTGCGTCATCAAAGCATCTAGTTGTGAATGTCATATTAATAGGTTGCATTCAATTATAGATTGAATTCAGTTCAATTATAGATGTGAATTTATAAAATAAACAAATGTGAATAAAATGACCTTTTTACCTATTTTGTTTATGCCAGGTTTCCAAGAGCGATTTCACTTGAACAAGGTGTTCCAAAAGCATGAATCTGAAAGCCACTGAATTTGCACAGTCTTAGTCCTTTGGACACTTAGTCCCTTGGACACTTTCCTCCTGGTGCCCAGGGGTAGGGAGTAGTTTTCAAACTGAGAATGCTGGTGGGACCTTCTCCTGAAGCACAATGGAATGAAATGAGACTGCACAAATGATTGCAAGTAGCAGGTCCCAAGGTATCAATGTGTTGAATCTGGAGGGTGAAGGGAAAGACAGGATCATTGCATACCTCTGGATGGCAAACTAGACTAAATGGTCCATGTACTTCCTCACTTAATCCTTGTAAAAATCCTGCAAAATGGGGAAACAACTAGTTTCAGAATTCTGTCATCTGCCTTACTGCAAGACCCGTGTTCTTCCCACTGCCAAGAAAGAGAAACAGTCCTAAGGGTGTCTGGACCCAGCCTCACAAGGGAAGTCGGGCAGATTGTTAACAACATTTAATAATTAGTGTGGACTACATCTTTCTTTTTTTAAAACAAATGAACGAACGAACATATTTATTTGGCTGTGACTGGTCTTAGTTGCAGCATGCAGGCAGCATGCAAAATCTCTAGTTGTGGCACTCAGGATCTTGTTTTTAGTTGTGGCATATGGGATCTAGTTCCCTGACTAGGCATTGAACCCAGGCCCTCAGCAGTGAGAGTGCGGAGTCCAAACCGTTGACCACCAGAAAAGTCCCTAGACAACATCTTTCTTAAACACTACTGCCAACTGGACGCTGTAATGAGGAGCATGAGAACCTGTGAAACCAGTGGGCAGCAGGGAGGGTGGACATGGGCTAGTGATTTGGTCTCAAAAAGGAAGAATGAAAGCATGAAAGTTGAAAATTGCTGAAAGATCATACTGAAAGTCTTTAATAAAAATATCCCCAAAGAACCAGTTTTGGGATATACACTTTTGGGTTTAGATACAAAGTCATAGTATAATGTTTCTGTAATGAATAAATATCATGCTTTCATTCTTCATAAATTCACCTGTGTTCCCCCTACAGAAGGTTAAATACATATCAGACCATCTTGTTGCACCTCCTTAAATGTATGTAATTTTAACTTGTCAAATACAAGTGTGTAATAAAGTGTGTTTGTCACTTTGTTATGTCCAACTCATTGTGACCCTGTGGACTGTAGACAACCAGACTCCTTTGTCCATGGAATTCTCCAGTAAAGAACTTTGAAGAGGCTAGCCATTCCCTTCTTCAAAGGATCTTCCTGATCCAGGGATCAAACCCGATTCTTTACTATCTGAGCCACCAAGGAAACCCAAAAGTGAGGAAAATGAAGCTAAACAGGAGATGACACATAGACTCTGGATAAAATCAGAGATATAACTCCGATCTTGTTTATATGCATATAGTCATTTGCCATCTTAGGAAGTGGTATTAGCTGTGTTTTGCTGACAGACATTGTGAATGTGTGCACACATAGGTGTTAATAAATGCTGCACCCCTCCTGCATGTGAAGCATTGAGATGGAGGGGGGTGATTGTATAATTAAATTTAGGTTATAAGCCCAGCCATGGAGAGAGATCTACCCAGAGTCAATAACAGCTGACTTTGAACACTTGCTGTGGACTAAGCACTGAACACCACCGAGTGCATTTGGTCCTCCAACAATACTGAAAGCAAAGCTTTTTGTTTTCCCACTTTACAGATGAAAGGGAGGCAAAGAGAAGTCAAGTAACTTGCCCAGGCTTTCCTAACTAAGTGGCAGCGTCAGGATTTATACTTGGGCCGTCTGTTTCGAGTCCTTGATCTTAATCAACTATGTGCTGCTTTGTTAAGTTTTGTGAAAAACTTATCATCACTTCCTCTCTTTTACGGATGAGAGGATTGAGACTCAAAGATTCAGTGACCAGAGGGTGGGGGAGGCACAGTCTGACTCCAGAGAGCTTTTCTTAAGGTGTTCTAACATGTGCATCTGGTAAACACTACATAATTGTAAAAAATGGCACTCATGTTTAAGAAATCATGCATAGTTATGAAGCAGATATTCTTTAAAAGCTATATTTAAAAAACATAAAAGACAAAGAGAACACCAAAAGGCTAACCAACTGTGTCAAAATGATGGGGTTATAAGGATAATTTGGTTTTCTTTGGGTTGTTTCTTAGTTTTCTAAATGGTTGTTTTTTACATGAAAAATAAATATGCAAAAAATGTTTCTATGGAGCAAAAATCAGTTGGTGACAGGAGCGACCCTGAAAGAGCTCCCCCTGGCAATAGCCACAATTTGAGGAACAAACTGTATAGGGTAATATGGGGTTATAACCCAGAGTACAAAAGAAACATACATGAGTTCATTCTAAGTAAATGTGGGAGAAAAGTCCAGTTTTTCTTCAGAAGAATTTCAAATCGTTTGTGTAACTATTTCCCCCTTTCAGTTCAGTTCAGTTGCTCCGTTGTGTCCGACTCTTTGCGACCCCATGAATTGCAGCAGGCCAGGCCTCCCTGTCCATCACCAACTCCCAGAGTCCACCCAAACCCATGTCCATTGAGTTGGTGATGCCATCCAACCATCTCATCCTCTGTTGCCCCCTCCTCCTCCTCCTGCCCTCAATCTTTCCCAGCATCAGGGTCTTTTCAAATAAGTCAGCTCTTTGCATCAGGTGGCCAAAGTATTGGAGTTTCAGCTTCAACATCAGTCCTTCCAATGAACACCCAGCACTGATTTCCTTTAGGATGGACTGGTTGGATCTCCTTGCAGTCCAAGGGACTCTGAAGAGTCTTCTCCAACACCACAGTTCAAAAACATCAATTCTTCTACGCTCAACTTTTATTATAGTCCAACTCTCACATCCATACATGACCACTGGAAAAACCATAGCCTTGACTAGACAGACCTTTGTTGACAAAGTAATGTCTCTGCTTTTTAATATGCGGTCTAGATTGGTCATAATTTTCCTTCCAAGGAGTAAGCGTCTTTTAATTTCATGGCTGCAGTCACCATCTGCAGTGATTTTGGAGCCCAGAAAAAAAAAGTCAGCCACTGTTTCCACTGTTTCCCATCTATTTGCCATGAAGTGATGGGACCGGATGCCATGATCTTAGTTTTCTGAATGTTGAGCTTTAAGCCAACTTTTTCACTCTCCTCTTTCACTTTCGTCAAGAGGCTCTTTAGTTCTTCTTCACTTTCTGCCATAAGGGTGGTGTCATGTGCATATCTCAGGTTATTGATATTTCTCCCGGCAATCTTGATTCCAGCTTGTGCTTCCTCCAGCCCAGCATTTCTCATGATGTACTCTGCATATAAGTTAAATAGGCAGGGTGACAATATACAGCCTTGACGTACTCCTTTTCCTATTTGGAACCAGTCTGTTGGTCCATGTCCAGTTCTAACTGTTGCTTCTGACCCGCATACAGGTTTCTCAAGAGGCAGATCAGGTGGTCTGGTATTCCCATCTCTTTCAGAATTTTCCACAGTTTATTGTGATCCACACAGTCAAAGGCTTTGGCATAGTCAATAAAGCAGAAATAGATGTTTTTCTGGAACTCTCTTGCTTTTTCGATGATCCAGCGGATGTTGGCAATTTGATCTCTGGTTCCTCTGCCTTTTCTAAAACCAGCTTGAACATCTGGAAGTTCACGGTTCACATATTGCTGAAGCCTGGCTTGGAGTTTTGAGTATTACTTTACTAGTGTGTGAGATAGGGGGTGGACTTTATTCCTGTCCCCTTTTAAAACGTGGACTGAATTTAGACATAGAATATGGAAAGGAAAAACAAGAACTTTTCAGTGAAGAAGTGTGGCAAGGACTACCTTGCTCCATCAAGGTTAATATCAGGGATCAGTCACGTTGATGGCATGTGTCTCTGATATGATGTAACGACAAGGGCGCTTCACATCCTCAGAACCTATAACCCAGTCTAGTCTGAGCAAAACACCAGGTTAATTTACACTGAGGAACGTTCTACAAAAGACCTGACCAACACTCCTCAGAACTATCAAGATCGGGAAAAACAAGAAAAGACTGGGAAACTGTCAAAGACCAAAGGAGAGTCAGGAGACCTGGTAACTAAATGTGGTATGGTATTCTGGACAGGCTTTTGGAACAGACAAAGGATCTCAGTGGAACAGTGAAATCTGAATATGCTCTGGAGTGTAGTGACTAGTAACATATCAAGGTGGTTTCTTGGAGGTGACAAATTACCATAGTAATGAAAGCTGTTAAAAGGAGAAACTACGTGAGTATACACAAAGTCTCTGAACTGAGAAGGACAAATATCATATGATTGTTGCTTATATGCAGAATCTTAAAAATAAAAAGATACAAATAAACTTATTTACAAAACAGAAGCAGACTCCAGACTTAGAGAACGAATATTATGGTTACCAGAGGGGAAAGGTAAGTGGGGAGGGATAGTTAGGCAGCATGGTGTTGACACAGACACACTGCTATATGTAACGTGAATAGCCAACAAGGACCTACTGAATAGCCCAAGGGGAAAAAAAATATCTGTAGCTAAAAGACATCAGCAGCTGTTTGGCTGCTCTAGTAATCAAAGAAACTTAAATAAAAATGATGAATGTCTAAAAAAACAAGAAACAAAAAAAATTCTCTGTACTATCTTTGTAACTTTTCTGAAAGTATCAAATTATTTTGAAATAAATTGTTTGTTGAAATATATACATAGGTACTTACATATATACACAGATAGATAACAAATGACCTGGGAATTAAGTCATTAGGGAGTGACTAACTGGAGTGAGGGCCCTTCCCCAAAATGTTTATTCATCTACAAACCACCAGGTGGCGTTAAGGACTCAGGTTAGGCCTTGGCCAGGCCAAAGGAGGGAATGGGATTATTTCTTACATAAGTGGCATCATGCCTGTCTCCTTCAAAGACTGGAAAATTTCTCAAGGCTTTATGTGGAAAAAATATTTAAATGCTCAATCTGGAACTGTGACTTCCTCTCTATGTCCATGACCCTTCTAGAAATCTTTTTTAAAAAATTTGAAGTATGATACTGGGGCTTCCCCGGTGGCTCAGCAGCAAAGAATCCGCCTGCAATGCTGGAGAGGCGGGTTCTACTCCTGGATTGGGAAGATCCCCTGGAGAAGGAAATGGCAACCCACTCCAGTGTTCTTGCCTGGAGAATTCCATGGTCAGAGGAGCCTAGTGGGCTGCAGTCCATGCGGTTGCAGAAAGAGACAGACAGGACTTAGCAACCAAGCAACAACAACATCGCTGATTTACAATGTCAATTTCTGCTGTGCAGCTAAATGATTCAGTGATATATATATATTCTTTTTGTATCTTCTTTTCCATATGGTTATCACAGAATTCTTTTTCTTTTGGCCACATCATTTGGCTTGTGGAATCACTCCTTGGAAGAAAAGCTATGATCAACTTAGACAGCATGTTAAAAAGCAGAGACATTACTTTGCTGACAAAGGTTCGTCCAGTCAAATCTATGGTTCTTCCAATAGTCATGTATGGATGTGAGAGTTGGACTATGAAGAAAGCTGAGTGTCGAAGAATTGCTGCTTTTAAACTGTGGTATTGGAGAAGACTCTTGAGAGTCCCTTGGTCTGCAAGGAGATCCAACCAGTTGATCCTAAAGGAAATCAGTCTTGAATATTCATTGGAAGGACTGAGGCTGAAGCTGAAACTCCAATAATTTGGCCACCTGATGCGAAGAGTGGCCTCCTTGGAAAAGACCCTGATGCTGGAGGCAGGAGGGGAAGGGGATGACAGTGGATGAGATGGTTGGATGGCATCACTGACTTGATGGATGTGAGTTTGAGCAAGTTTCAGGAGGTAGCGAAGGGACAGGGAAGCCTGTCATGCCACAGTCCATGGGGTCACAAAGAGTCAGACTCGACTGAGTGACTGAACTGAACTGAACTGACCAGGGATTGAGCCTGACCAGGGCCACCTTGGTGAAAGCGCCAAGTCTCCTCACCACTGGACCACCAGGGAATTCCCCGTCACAGGACACTGAATACAGTTCCCTGTGTTATACACTAAGATCTTGTTGTTTATAGAATCTCCTATGTTGGCAAAGAGGCCTGGCCATGACAAATGGAATGATCCATCTGTACAAGTGAAAAAGACCTTTGGTGGGACTTCCTGGTGGTGCAGTGGCTATGACCCTGAACCCCCGATGCAGGGAGCCCAGGTCAGGGAACTAGATCCCACAAGCTACAACTAGAGGTACAGCATGCTACAAGGAAAATAAAAAATCCTGCATGCTGCAACTAAGACCTGGCACAGGCCAAATAAATAAATATTTTAAAAAAAGAAAAACATTCTTCATGATTCCTCTTCAGTCCCAGTCAGAGCATTTCACAAATTGAAAAGCAGCTGGTTTCAGAGATCAATTTCTGAAAATCTCTTAAAAAGAACGACATTTAGGCCAGCAGCACTAATGCTTAGCTGTCATAGGTTCCCATACGCTTTCCTGCCTCTGCTACCAGCAAGCCTGCTTTCAGAGGTCTTCGTTTTCTTATGTTCATGGTGTGTGTTATCGCTCAGCCGTGTCCGACTCTGCAACCCCATGGACTGTGGCCCGCCAGCCTCCTCTGTCCATGGGAATTCTCCAGGCGAGAATACTGGAGTGGGTTGCTTGCCCTCCTTCAGGATATCTTCCTGACTCAGGGATTGAACCCGTGTCTCCTGCATTACAGGCAGATTCTTTACTGCTGAGCCACTGGGGAAGCCTACTATGTTAAATAATTCAGTGTAAAATAGGGTAGTCAGGCTCTTAGTCACCACCCAGAGAGGTGGTTTGGAAGTTGGAAGGCTGGGGTCTTGCCAGTGAAGCGAGGGCGGCTCGGGGAAGGTGACTGGTTTGCTCAAGAACACACACTAGTTAGTGTCAAAGCCCAAACTTGAGCCCAAATCTGCGCCTACTTCTCGTTTGCTCTATGACCTGAAGTAAAAGCACTTAATTCCTCCTGGACTTCAGTTTACTTTCCTACAAAAGCTGTGATCCCTTGGTTTAGTTGCTAAGTGCTATCTGACTCTTGCAACTCCATGGACCAAAAAGCCCACCAGGCTCCTCTATCCATGGGTTTTCCCTGGCAAGAATACTGGAGTGGGTTGCTGTTTCCTTCTCCAGTTATATGATCCCTTATAACTCTAATACTGTGTGACTCAAAAGACATTCTAATTATCTTTATTTAAATATCCTTAATGTAAAAAGTGACTCTAAATTCTTAATTTAGACTTAATTTAGACTCTAAATGCCTACTATTTGTCACTTAACATGTGTTCTCAAATATTATCAGGGTATCTTTTGATGAGTGTGCTAACTCCCTAACTAGATTCTGTATTTTCCCTGATATCAAGGTGCGTTGTATTCTCATATAGGCCCAACCTGGTGTTTCATACTTTGAAGGTTATAAATATTTCTTAATTAATCATAGCATTCTGATGTAATAATACCTAATAATTGTAGTATATACAATGATATATATAATGCTGTATAATAATTAATATGATGGCATATATAATATCATTTGTTAAACTCTTCCTATGTACCAGTCAGGGCTTCCTTGATGGCTCAGTAGTAAAGAATCTGATGGTCAATGAAGGAGACGCGGGTTCAATCCCTGGGTCAGGAAGATCTCCTGGAAAAGGAAATGGCAACCCACTCCAGAATTCTTGCCTGGGAAATCCCATGGACAGAGGAGCCTGGCGGGCTACATTGCATGGGATTGCAGAGTCAGACATGACTCAGCGACTAAGCAGCAAGAGTAACATCCATGTGTCAGGCATTGTGCTAAATGCTTTACATTTGTTACCTCATTTAATTCTGACCACAACCCTTATTGGCATATTTCTATGCTTAATTTCAAAGAAGGAAACAGACCTTTGGATAGGTAAAATGACTCGCCTGGAGTCAAACAACTGGGAGCTACCAAGATCTGTTTGTTCTAGAGCCAAGGATCTTAACCACTGTACCAGAGGGCCTCCAGAGTATCTTGGCTCAGAGTGGAACTAGCACTTCTTCAAGAGTGGAGATGAGAACAAGAATATAATCACTGGTAAAGCAGGTTCTGACCACTTACCCTGAAGCCCTATCCATCACCACTCCCCGCTCCCTCCCTCCAAAATAATAATAATAATGCAACCCAGCTTAGGCTGCAGCAGAGACAATAGTTAGCTACCAGCCAGCAACCATTAGCCCTTCCTCCTCTGTACCTAAATCCAAATGTGTTCTCCCAGTTTACAGAACTGTGAACTTCAGGGGAAACCTAGCTTTTCCCTAGCCCCTGCAGGCAGTGGAGGTGGTAAATCTTGATTTAGTTTAAGATGATTCAGTCCTCTTTACCAAACTGCTCTTTTTAGGCACGGGCAAGTAATGCAATTCTATCCAGTGAAATTTGAGCAGCAGTTTTAAGCGTGACTCTGGTCCCTGAGTACTTCAATTCAGATTCCAGCTTCACCATTTTCTAACTCGATGGGTTTGGGCAAGTTTACTAACCCTTTCTTGGACTTCAGGTTCTTCGACTGAAAATGGGAATAATTATGGCACTCACTCAGAGTCATTGTCAGGACTCATAATGGGACGTGCAGGGAAAGGTACCTGCTGCATACTCAGGGCTCAGCAAGCAGCTATTGCATTTGTTCTCCTTTGTTGCACAACTAACTGCCTCCAGAGGCTGAAAACAGTGGATCCGTGGATGGAGAATCTGGGAGCGACTGGGAGGTTTGGGCTGTCTGACAGAGGTGTTGGTCAGGGCTCTGGTCGTTGCCTGGGAAATCTTCAGACTCACCCATGCGGGCCTTGCCACATAGCTGCCCGTGACACAGCAGCTGATGTCCACCATTTCCACAGAAGCAGGCGATTCAAAAGAGATAGCACCCAAAACGGAAGCCACAGTCTTTTTTTATGATTTTTGTCTCCAAAGTGGCACCCTATTACTTCTGTCCAATTCTACTCAAATTTAGAGTAGAAGCAAGGCAGTAAGTCCAGCCCATTTTCAAGGAGACAAGATGGCACAAAAGTGTGAATTCTAAGAGGTGAGACTACTGGGGGCCATTGCAGAGGCTATGACAGCTCCTGGTTGGTTTTTGTGTTTGTTTTACAGAGTCTACACTTTTGTTACTTCTCCTTTGTACTTTCTCTTTAAATGATACAATTCCTCTATTAGATCCAAGTTAAAAAAAAAAAGATCCTCCATTACATTGCTTGTCTCCAATTTAACTCTTTCATGTATCAGAGTAATAAACAGATTTGCTCTTTGTCCCTTCTAAAGCCTGCCATGTGTCCTCTTAGGTTTTACAACCAGCGTATGTTCAGCATTTTAGAGTTACAAGCATAATTGCCTCCTCAGTCTCTTTCTACTCCAAGCAGTAAATACCCAGCTGCTTCCCTGTCTCTGATTTCCTTCTGATCTCACCTTCTTCCCTTTAAGGGAGAAGCAATATCCTCCAGGGCCCTAACACTCCCATCCTCCTGGGAGTGGAGAGGAGACTTTGTCCCGCCAGCTCTGGCTTCTCAGAAACTATTCCTTCAGTATTCAGCAAAAGCACTTTTCTTTTTTGTCATGAGCAGCAGGTGGGATCTTGGTTCCCCAACCAGGGATGTAACCGACACCCCTTTGCAATGGAAGCTCGGAGTGTTAACTACTGGACC
This sequence comes from Cervus elaphus, assembly GCF_910594005.1. Classification (NCBI taxonomy): domain Eukaryota; kingdom Metazoa; phylum Chordata; class Mammalia; order Artiodactyla; family Cervidae; genus Cervus; species Cervus elaphus. The sequence goes on along the minus strand of NC_057827.1, from coordinate 59,857,846 downwards.
ATTAGGAAAGTCCAAAAAAATCTTTTAAAATGTGCATTCTTTTGTGGTTAGGGATAAATTGGTAGATTGGGGTTGACATATACACACTACCATATATAAAATAGATAGCTAATAACAACCTACTGTATAGCCCAGGGAACTCTACTCAGTACCGTGTAATGATGATTATGGGATAAGAATCAAAAAGGAGTGGAGGGACTTTCCTGGCAGCCCAGCGGTTAAGACTCCACACTTCCGTTGGAGGAGGCACAGGTTGATCCCTGGTCAGGGAACTAAGATCAAGTAGGATGCCCAGGGGCGTGGCCAAAAAAAAAAAAGAGAGAGAGAGAGAAGTAATATTATTTTAAAAAATAAAAGAGTGGATATATGCATAGGTATAACTGATTCACTTTGTTGCACACCTGAAACTAACAGAACATTGTAAATCAACTATGCTCCAATAAAAACTAATTTAAAAAATAATAAAATGTGCATTCCTTCATTCCTTTAATCTAATGTATTCCATTTATAGAAATGTATCCTAAGATACTAAGAATGGCCACAAAGAATGGTTTTCCATTGCAATAATTTTTAATTATTGTGAAAAAAAATTGGAAACTAAATGCATCAATAAAAAGTGATGTGCATGTGTGGGTGCTCAGTAGCTTCAGCCGTGTCTGATTCTTTGTGACCCCATGGACTGTAGCCTGCCAGGCTCCTCTGTCCATGGGGATTCTCCAGGCAAGAATACTGGAGTGGGTTGTCATTTCCTCCTCCAGGGGATCTTCTGGACCCAGGGATCGAGCCCACATCTCTTATGTCTCCTGCATTGGCAGGTGAGTTCTTTACTATTAGCACCAAGTTGAGTACATTAAGCCATGTGCAAAGGGCTATAGAATCTGCAGTGATTAAAACAAAATTGTACTGGGTGAAGCCATATGCAATTGTTTTTGTAGTTCAAAACTGGTTAAATTTTGGTAATTCATATGGTTCAGCCAAACAGAAGAATGTTTTTTGATATACAAATAGACTTATAGCCTACTGAGTGAAAAAAAGTTGAGTACCACAGTATTTATGGAATGATCTCATTTTTGTGTTGACCAACACACACACATATATTTGTAAAGAAAAAAATCTGGCAAAGCATACATGAAAATGTTAACAGCAGTTGTCTTTGGGTGGCAGAATTATCCTTGTTCCAAAAATGAAGTTTCTGCTTTTTTCCAATCAATACTTCCTATTGGTGTAATGGTTACAGATTTGTAAATGAGTAAACTAGAACCTCAAAAAAACATAAGATGCTAAACTCCAAGAGGCCAACCCTACATTCTTATTTTTCATAGTAATGGGTAATGCATTAAGCACAGTAGAAGCTAAACAGCTTTCCCGCAGGGAGCGGATGTGCCAGGCCCAGTCGGCCGGAGCGGAGTCTTCCCGTGCAGGGATGGCCGAGCCTCGGAAGCTCCGAGCACAGGCTTCTTCTCTAAGTGACTGCTCCCGGTTTGGGAAAGCAGAGAGACAGAAGAAATGTGCATGTCCCATACCGCGTTTGCTCTCTCTTCTTCCAGTCATAGCCCGGGTTTTGCTTGGGAATTCTCTACGCCATAGCTTAGTCATAGTCTAGGGATGGAGGCATGACCCAGACTTGAACTAACCAGTGAGTCACATTCGTGCAAGGTGAGCACGTGACCCGAGAGAAGCCGCGAGAAGATTAACTCCAGTTCCTCAGCGCCCTCTGCCGGCCTTTCTGTTGAATTTTTCTTTATCCTTTATTTTAAAAAATTAAATTTTAAAATTGGCGTCTAGTTGGCGGCAGGTCTTCCCTGGTAGCTCGGTTGGTAAAGAATTCGCCTGCAATGCAGGAGACCCCAGTTTGATTCCTGAGTTGGGCAGATCTCCTGGAGGAGGGCATGGCATGCCTGGAAAATCCCCACGGACAGAGGAGCCTGGTGGACTACAGTCCATGGGGAAGCAAAGACACGACTGAGCAACTAAGCAAAGCACACAGTTGTCGGCTCAGTGGTCAAGAACTGGCTTGCCAACGCAAGCTCAATCCCTGGGTTGGGAGGCTCCCCTGGAGAAGGGAATGAATGGCTACCCACTCCAGTATTCTTGCCTAGGAAATCCAATGGACAGAGGAATCTGGAAGGCTGCAGTCCATGGAGTTGCAGAGGAATCGGACACTGAGCAAGTAAAACAACAACAAATAGTAGATTTACAATGTTGTGCCTGTTGAATTTTAAATTCAGTTATATAGCATCACTTTCTTCTCATTACCTATATTGTGTGATTATTCCATTTTTATTCATTTTCTGTTCTTTTTCCATGGCTGTATTACTTTTACTACAATGATCTATTCCTGCCTAATTAATCACCTCAAAACCTGGTGGCTTGAAACAATAAAGATCACATATATCTTTCACAGTTTCCTTAGGTCGGGGACTCAGACAGGTCTGAGCAGGTATGGCATGTCTCTTTTACATGATGTCTGGGACCTCGGCAGAAAGACCCTGAGGGTGGGAACCTAGAATCATCTGAAGTCTCATCACACCCTTGTCTGGCCAGTGATACTGAGGTCCGCTCAGGGCCGCGTGGGCAGGCGGTGGCTGGTATCTGCCAGAACACAGCATTTTGTCTGCCAGGCCTTTCCAGGTGCGCGTCCTCGAAATGGGAATCAGAACCCCAGACAAGACCACATACAACCCTTGGTTGTGATGCCTCTGAAGTCTCTCTTTTTTAAAATTCTTTTAGAAAATATTTACTTTAATTGGAAGATGATTACTTTACAATATTGTGATGGTTTTTGCCATATATCAACATGATGCCTCTGAATTTTCTTAATTAAAGTGCCCCCTCCCTTTTCTCCATGCCATGGCCTTGTTGAATCTCCAATGTTAGAAAGACACATAAGAAACACTTTTATATTCCTCGGACTATTTCAGCATGGCTTGTAGAGAGTCTAATGGGTGGCACGAGTCTTTGCTAGAAAGGCTGCAGACGTGACTCTGAGTCTAGTGGAGTCATCTTAGGTCATCCTCAGATGTCAAACTGCAATCCTTGACGTTTCATCCCCACAGCAACCCCTGTACTCTGAAATATAGGCTTTTTGTAGAGACATCTGTTTTCCTCCCAGACTTTTGAGTAACCCTATCCATGCAAAGTTATCTTTGGGTCAAATGAGATCCAGGACAAGGCAGGGACCCAAAATACCGAATTCTTTCTGCAGGGGCCATGGTGCCCAGGGGACGCCCCGTGACACTCCCTTAAGCTGACATGCAAAGTGCTTCTAAAGCAAAAAGACTGAAGAATTCTCTGCTTGAATTATTGTTTCAGAGTATTACTGAGGTAAGTATGAGAAAAGGGGATTCACCTTTGGTGGGGAGCGTTGTACCTCCTTCTTGTATGAGAATTTGCCCACTGATAGCTCAATTGGTAAAGAATCTGCCTGAAGTGCAGGAGACCCTGGTTCAATTCCTGGGTCAGAAGATCCACTGGAGAAGGGATAGGCTATCCACTCCAGTATTATTGGGCTTCATTGTGACTCAGTTGGTAAAGAATCCACCTGCAGTGCGGGAGACCTGGGTTTGATCCCTGGGTTGGGAAGATCCCTGGGTTGGGAAGATCCCCTGGAGAAGGAAAGGCTACCCACTCCAGTATTCTGGCCTAGAGAATTCCATGGACTGTATAGTCCATGGGGTCGCAAAGAGTCGGACTTGACTGAGTGACTTTCACTTTCACTTAGTTTCCTAGGACAGCTGGAACAATGTCCTAAAACAACAGAAACGGATTCTCTCACAGTCTGGAGGTGAAAAGTCAAAAGCAAGGAGTCTGTAGTGCCAGCTCTCTGAAGCCTTCAGAGAAGGATCCGTTGCATGCCTCTCTCTTTCTTTTTTTTTTTTTTTTTTAAATTGTATTTATTTTTATTTTCGGTTGTGCTGGATCTTCGTTGCTGTGCGGGCTTTCTCTGGTTTTGCTACCGACTAGTTGTGGTGATGGGCTTCTCACTGCAGTGGCTTCTCTTGTTGTGGAGCATGGGCTCTAGGGTGTGTGGGCTTCAGTAGTTGCTGTTCTCAGGCCTAGAGCACTGGCTTGGTAGGGGTGGCTTAGTTGGGCCTAGTTGCTCTGCAGCTTGTGGGATCCTCTCGGACCAGGAATTGAACCCGTGTTTCCTGCACTGGCAGCTGGCTCTTCCACTGAGCCACCAGGGAAGCCGCATGCCTCTCTTTAGCTTCTGGTGGTGTCCAGCAGTCTTCAGCGGTCCTTGCTTGTAGACACATCACCCAATCTCTGCCTCTGTCATCACATGGCCTTCTCTCCATGTACTTCTCTGTGTCTTAGTTTTCTTATCTTATAAGAACACCAGTCATTGGATTAGGGCCCACTCTAACCCAGTATGACCTTATTCTAACCAATTACATCTTCTTATTGTTGTTCAGTGACTGAGTCATGTCCAACTCTTTGCGACCCCATGGGCTGCAGCATGCCAGGCTCCCCTGTCCTTCACCATCTCCCGGAGCTTGCTCAAACTCTCATGTCCGTCGAATCAGTGATGCCATCCAACCGTCTCATCCTCTGTCGCCTCCTTTTCTTTTATATCTGCAAAATCGCTATTTCAAGTAAGATCACGTTCTGAGATTCCAGGTGGACATGAATTTCTTGGAAGACCCTGTTCAATTCAGAGCCCCAACCCTGAGTCTGATTAGAATGCAAAAGATATGGAACCCACCCACTTTTATAGAGTCTGAGAACACCTGATATGCACTTTCCCAGTCTCCCTGCCAGGTACACACAGGTGTGTGACCTGAGCTTTGTCAGTGGACACCCCCACAGAGGATTTTGTACCTGGAGCTGGAGTTCTTTTGTAAAGAATCACAGGAAGAGAAATTCTTCTAGCTGGTCATGTGTATTTGTCAGCTTCTACTGGTAACAAATATTGGGCTTCCCAGGTGGCTCACTCGTAAAGAATCCATCTGCCAATGCAGGAGATGCAGATCCGATCCCTAGGTCAGGAAGATCCCCTGGAGGAGGAAATGGCAACCCACTCCAGTATTCTTGCCTGGGAAATTCCATGGACAGAGAACCCTGGTGGGCTACGGTCCATGGGATCAAAAAGAGTCAAACACGACTGAGCAAGTGAGCAAGCACATAGGCATGGATAACAAGTACTGGTGCTTAGTCGCTCAGTCGTGTCCAACCTTTTGCGACCCCATGGACTGTAGCCCACCAGGCTCCTCTGTCCATGGGGAGTCTCCAGGCAAGAACACTGGAGTGGGTTGCCATGCCCTCCTCCATGGGTAGGGGATCTTCCCAACCCAGGGATCGAGCCCAGGTCTCCTGCATTGCAGGCAGATTCTTTACTGGTGTCTGAGCCACCAGGAAAGCCTCAACAAGTACCACCCGCACCCAACTAATCTCAGGGGTTTCCAACAGCCCCAAACATGGGTTTCTCATTCATGGCTCTGTGGCTGGACTGTTGGTAGACTGTGCCTTGGCTGGTTTCTCCTGGGAGCCCCCGGGCTGGGCTCCAAGGTGTTGGCTGGGATCAGGAGTACTCCATGTTTTTCCAGAGCTTGGGCTGGAGGAACAGCAGCTCCCTGGAGGAGGCTCTTCTCGTACAAGAAGGCAGGAGCTCAAGAGCGGGGCAGAAACGCTGCTCAGAAAGGGCACACCGTCAACTTTCCCCAGTTCCATGTGACCGTGCAGGTCACACAACCAAGCCGCAAATCAGCAGGGCGGGCAGGCATAGGGTGGAAGAGGGGTGAAGGAATTCTCCTGGAAAACAACAGAACTGGACTTCCCTGGTGGTACAGTGAATGAGAATCCACTTGCCAATGCAGGGGACACAGGTTCAATTCCTGGCCTGGGAAGATTCCATGTGCTGCAGAGCAACTAAGCCTGTGTACCACAACTACTGAGAGCTGCCCTGGTGCCTCAGATAGTAAAGAATCTGCCTGAAATGCAGGAGACCTGGGTTTGATCCCTGAGTAGGGAAGGTCCCCTGGAGAAGGGAATCGCAACACACTCCAGTATTCTTGCCTGGAGAATCCCATGGACAGAGAAGCCTGGCAGGCTACAGTCCGTGGGGTCGCAAAGAGTCGGACATGACTGAGCAACTAACACTTTCCTTCCACTTTCACCACAACTCCTGAGCTGGTGTGCTGCAGCTACGTAGCCTGCGTGCTGAGCTTCTAAAGGTCATGTGCCTGAAGCCTGTGCTCCATAGCAGTGAGAAGCCTGCGCACTGCAACCAAAGCCCAGCCCCCTGCTCTCTGCAACTGGAGGAAGTCTGCATGAAGCAACGAAGACCCAGCACAACCCCAAAAAAGAAAATAACAGAATCTACCACACCAGGGCAGCAACATAAGATGCTAGATGGCAGCGGTGTCCTTTCTGGTCTGGTTCTGGGCTGTGATCCTGCCAGTATTTCTGGACCAATTTCTAATTTTGGCTCTCAAGCCAGTTCTGTGAGTCTCTGGTTGGTTCCTTTTCAGTTTCAATCCATGGCTTCTGTGGCTTGTGGCTCAGGGTACTGGATGAAACACAGCTTCATCCAGTTAACTCCTCCCTGGCCTTAAACATGGCTTGGTGGTCACCAGCCTAGTGTTTCTCAGTCCCAAGCCCACCCATCTGCCCGCTCTGGGGATGGAACTCTGAAAACCACATTGCAGATCTTGCCAGCTGACTTTCTGATGGGTCCAGCCCATCTAGAGAAAGGTTGGCAGGGAGGAAGAGAGGAGGGGTGTCTTTCCTCCTGCTTGAAGCCCTTGTCCCAGTTGTCTTGGAACTGCGATTCGTCCCAGCCTCTGCCGGATTTCTCCAGCACCTCTGAGCCTGCTCCCTTGTGTCCTGGCCTGTGTCCCAGCAGTGGTGGGGCAGTGCCCCCTCCTGGGGGATGTTTTCTGATGTGGTTTATTGGCGCTTGGATCATCTCTAATCATTGCTCCAGGTTGCAAGCCTCCACTCGAGTTTGTCATTTCCCAGCTAAGTACAGCCATGGAACTTCTTCCAAGCTCTGCCTCTGGGTAGCCAGGCATGCCACCCTGGGACCTCCAGAGTTCCTGGGGCATTTCAAGAAGGCATCGGCAGTGCATAGTCATCAGGGACAGAGCACAGTCCTGTGGCATTGCTGGGCGTTGTCCCTGCTGGGAACCTGATTGGTCCTGCGTGCAGACGACAGAGGCGTCTGTATCCAGAACCTCCCAGGAGAAGCTGGTGAGGTTCCAGCAAGGCCCCGGGGACTCAACAGGGTTTCACATGCAGCCCTTCCCACTTAATCGCTTTGCACAAAAGCCCTAGTCTCTCTCCCTTTTCTGGTAGAGCCTTGATAGGCCAATTAAACTGGACACTAAATCATTACCCACTGAAAAACAAGTTTTCCTTGCCATGAAGGCTGGAAGGACTCATTCTTCATCTACTACTGGAAAGGGAAGGGAAATATTCAGAAATATTTGCCCCAACGGGATGTGCTTGGGGTGGGGGTGGGGGGAGACTCCCTTCCTAGACTGTGTTGAATCCTTCCAAAGCAGGGAAGAAAAACAAAACTGTTAAATTTTCCTATTTAGAAAGTTCATATGCTGCCCCAGCTTTTAAACAAAAATAAACTTAAAAATACAAACAAAAAGTCATGAACTTCAAATTAACATTAAATCAACGTGATGGATGATGTTTTACCAACACTAGATTACTGTGAATCACTGGTGTGTGGTTTACTGGGAGAAAGCTGTTTTTTCAACTTGACTTTTTTTTTTTTTTTTGATAATGGACCATTATTTGAGTTGCTGACATTTTCACTGTCGATTTTTTCATTCTGAATAATAAACTCCTTTTTAACCACCACTCCTTTTTAACCACCTATCTATTATTTTATTGAGTCAATCAATTTAATTGTGCACTCTGCCAAATATAATCAAAAAATATTTTTTAAAGTATTTAACGAAATTCTTTTATTGTTTTTACCACATTTAACTGCTAATGCATTTTGTTGCAAGTTGGATGGGAAGAAGATGAGAGCTGCAAAGTCCATCATCTTGTAAGATCACACAATTCTCTTGCCATCTTTCTCTCTTTGAACTCTGGTGAAGCATTTGCCTTCAGTGATATAGCACACTGATTCATCTGCCATGAACATGACCTTAATCCAAATGGAAAAGCAGGTTTAATATGGTGAAGTGGCAGTTGGTTCTGGTGTGGTCATCTATGCGATCCAAAAGTGAAAACAGAACATTCAAAGCTTTTGGCAGAACTCATAAACCCCCAGGAATATGTCTGTGGACCCCAAGTGGAGAAGCACCAGCCAGAATTCCATAGGGGAAAGAAAAGAGGGATTGCTCAGTGTCTACGTCCATGGGTCTGGGAGATTCTCCCGGCAGAAACAGCTTAGGAAATGCCCAGTAGGTGGAAGGATGTGGGGGTGAGTTTCCAGCCACACGTGCAGACACCTCCTATACATCTGAGGAGAAGGCAGCCTCCTCCAGAAAGCCCGATGCAATCCTGGCCAGAGTAACATTCCTTGTGCAAGTAAACACCATAAGATACATGATTGCCTTTCCACTGTCCTTCCTTGAAACTTGAGCTCTAAATTTCCCCAAGAAGGCTGAAATGAGTATGGTCTGAAAAAAAAGAAGAAGAAGAAGAAGGAAAATAAACAGTAAAGGCTGCCTTGACTCTCCATGACCAATACTTTCCAGAATGACAGGCAAACACATATGTTGGATTTTCTGGTTCAGCTCCGGTCTGTTCTTCTTTCTATGAAGTGTCCTCCCAGGAATTCCCCGGCGGTCCAGTGGTGATGACTCTGTGCATTCACTGCCAAGTTCCTCTGGTTGAGGAGCTAAGATCCCATAAGTCGTGCAGCCAAAAACAGAAAAAAAATTGAAGAATACTTCTTGATTAGAAAAGTCAGATTCATCATAAAAAATCTGGAAAACACAATAAAGTGGATAGGAATCAAACAAATTTCTACAGCTCAGAGATAATCATCACCAACATAAAAAAATTTTTTTTACTTGAAGTACAGTTGATTTACAATATTGTGTTAGTTTCTGGTATACAGTCAAATGATTCAGTTATGCATATGTTTATCTTTTTTAGATTCTTTTCCATTACAGTTTATTACAAGACATTGAATATATTTCCCTGTACTATACAGTAGATCCTGTTGTTCATCTATTTTACATATAGTAGTTTGTATCTGCTAATCCCAAACTCCTAATTCATCCCTCCCCTGCACCTTTCCCCTGAGGTAACTATGTTTGTTTTCCATGTCTGTGAGTCTGTTTCTGCTTATCAAATAAGTTCATTTGTATAATTTTTTAGAATTCACATACAAGTGTGATATCATGTGATATTTATCTTTCTCTGCGTGACTTGCCTCACTTAGTATGATAATCTCTAGGTCCAATCCATGTTGCTGCAAATGGTATTATTTCATTCTTTTTTGTGGCTGAGTAATAGTCCATTATAGGGCTTCCCAGGTGGCTCAGTGGTAAAGAATCCACCAGCCATTGCAGAAGACACAGATTCGATCCCTGATTGGGAGGATCCCCTGGAGAAGGGAATGGCTACCCACTCCAGTATTCTTGCCTAGAGAATCTCATGGACAGAAGAGCCTGGCAGGCTATAGCTCATGGGGTTGCAAAGAGTCAGACACAACTGAGCAAGCCTGCAGGCATATGTATATATCTATATCTATATCTATATATATCTCACATTTTCTTTTTATCTGTTCAGTTGTCAGTGGACATTTAGGTTGCTACCTTTTCCATGTCTTGGCTATTGTAAATAGTACTGCAATGACCACCAGGGTGCATGTACCTTTTAAAATTAAAGTTTTCTCCAGATATGGGCCCAGGAGCGGGATTGCTGGGCAATTTGGTAACTCGAATTTTAGTTTTCTGAGGAATCTCAATACTGTTTTCCACAATGGCTGTACCCAATTACCTTTCCACCCTTTTCCCTTTTCTCCACACCCTCTCCAGCAATTATTACTTATAGACTTTTTGACGATGGTCATTCTGACTGTTTGGAGGTGATAGCTCACTGTAGTTTTGATTTGCATTTCTCTAATAATTAGTGAATGTTGAGCATCTTTTCACGTGCCTATTGGGTGTCTTCTTCAGAGCAATGTCTGCTTAAGTCTTCTGCCCATTTTTCCATTGGATTGTTTGCTTCGTTGTTACTGAGCTGTTTGTATATTTTGGAAAGTAGGCCCTTGTCAGTCGCATCATTTGCAAATATTTTTTCCCAGTCTATAGGTTGTCTTTTCATTTTATTTATTGTTTCCTTTGCTGTGCAAAAGCTTATATGTTGAATTAGATTCCATTTGTTTATTTATTTAATTTCTTTTTGCCTTGGGAGACTGACCTAAGAGAACATTGCTGTCACTTATGTCAGAGAGTGTTTTGCCTATGTTTTCTTCTAGGAGTTTTATGGTTTCATCTTTAAGTCTTTAAGCCATTTTGAATTTTTTTGTGTGTGTGTGTATAGTGTGAGGGAGTGTTCTAACTTTACTGATTTATGTGTGGGATGTCCAGCTTTCCCAATACACTTGTAAAGAAACTGTCTTTTCTACATTGTATATTCTTGCCTCCTTTGTTGACGATTAATTGACCATATGTGTGTGGATACCACTAACTTTCCAAAGTATGTTCCTCCAGTCCTCTGTGGTATAAATTTCCTTTCCTAGAATATAGTTATAAATCATACCATGAGTACTATTCGATAGAACTTCCCCCTACCCCCACCAAGCACTATTATGACATAAACGTTTCTCCCATGATTCACTAGGAAAGCACTCACATTTGAAAGTATATTTTGGGGATTCTATCTTTGTCAGTTCATTACGTAAATGCCAAAAAATGTTTTCATTGAGAAATAATCATAATCTCCCAAGAAGTTGAAAAATAGCACAGAGCGTTCCATGTTCTCTTCACTGCTGCTGCTGCTGCTAAGTCGCTTCAGTCGTGTCCGACTGTGCGACCCCATGGATTGCAGCCCATCAGGCTCCTCCATCCATGGAATTTTCCAGGCAAGAGTACTGGAGTGGGGTGCCATTGCCTTCTCCAGTTCTCTTCACCAGCTTCCCCAAATGGTGATATCTTACGTAACTACCAGACGATATCAGGAAATATATTGCCATTGGTACAAATCTACAGAACTTATTCAGATTTAACCAGTTTTTTTCCATGTGCATGTTATTACCTCAATTTTCCTTGACAGATAGAGAAAAGCAAGACTCAGATTGGTTTAGCATCTTCCCGAGCCGCCCTGCTCCTGAAGCTGGCATATAAACCTACATCTGTCTGATTGGAAGTCTGCATATTCTGACTTATTCTGAGGAGTAGAAGGAGCATCATGAGACAAATAATTTTTAGCAGCTGAAACACTGAAAACTTAAACAGTATCTCAGAATTGGTCTTAGTAACAAGGAGATCCAGGCTTGGTTCTACCACTAACTGTAAGATACTGGGAAAATTAAATTTCTATCGGCTTCTGGTCATGAGCTACTGTAAGATAGACACGGTGCCCACAGAAGGACAAATATATCAAACACACACACACACACACACACACTGTTATTTTAACCCCTAAACATAGTAGCCCTCCTAAAAATGTTCTGGATGGAAAAACTTTTATAGAAACTCCTGAGTCTGGAGTTAAAAGGCTTAAGTAAATTGATTATATAGTATGGTTACATTTGATGTGAATTCGGATTGTGGAAATCTGAAATAATGGGATAATAGGAATAAAGCCTGACTCTATGCCCCATAATAGAAATACAGAATCCCATCCAATTAAAATATTAATATTAGCCAAGAATCCCTTCATTTCAAAACTGATGGGGCTGGAGATTGTACACCATTCATGACTTGGCCACAGGGTGGCGCCACGTCAACGGGTAAACAAGCACACGGTCTGGGTTAACAGGGTGGAAACCACAGCGGTGTGTGCAGGTGTATTGGGACTTTGGGTTCGAGTGGTCTTAAAAGGGCTGAAGCTGAACAATACATTGATGCTGTAATCACTTTTGTGGAAAGGTTAGCTGAGATAGGTTGCTATGAAGAAGGCCAGTCACTGTGTGTGTGCATGTATGTGTGCGTGCTAAGTCGCTTCAGTCACGTTCAACTCTTTGCGACCCCGTGGATTGTAGCCCATCAAGCTCCTCTGTCCATGGGATTCTCCAGGCAAGGATACTGGAGTGAGTAGCCATTCCCTTCTCCAGGGGATCTTGCTGACCCAGAGACTGAACCCGCGTCTCTTAGTCTCCTGAATTGGCAGGCAGGTACCACTTCCCGCCACCTGGGAAGCCCCAGTTTATGTGCAATAACAGAAATGGTGCAGAGGGCAAAGGTCCAATGAAAGCCCAAGACTACAATGGTTGTAAAATTTGTTTTCTGAGAATCATGCCCCCAACTTTAGAATGACTTATGTGGGAAAATAATTCTTAAGAGTACTGAGTGTTAAATGATGTGAGTTTTTAGAAACCCATCATTCTTAGGAAATGTGATAGATCAGATTCTAATACCTAAGTGTGGAATCAGCTCAGCTAGAAGGGAAGTTCTGACCTACGAGTCTGTCCCAGAAAACCTAATTCCCTTCAAGATACAAGAGAAGAAGCAAGAAATTCCAGTGGTTGGGACTCTATGCTTCTACCGCAGGGGGCATGGGTTTGATCCCTGATTAGGGAAATAAGATCTTGAAAGCCACAAAACCAAAAGAAAAACAAGCCTAAAAACCGCAAGAGAAGAAACAGGTTTTAGCTCCATTTTGTGCTAGATTGGGCTTATGCCCCTTCCCTCTACCTGGCTCTCTTTTCCACCCACCCATCCACCTCCACGACGGATCTTTCGTCAGTGTCTTTTCCTTACTTCAATAATGAGGAAACTGAGGCTCAGAGAGGTTAAGTAATTTCCAGAAGACCTCACAGCTAGCAATCAGTAGAGCTGGAATTTGAACCTAAGTCAGGTGATACCAAAGCCTGATTTGTTGCCTCTACACTGTGCTTGTGCTGTTACCTCCACCATCAAAAATTCGGCAGGAGTAAACAGGTGTCTGTCTGTGACGGAGGTGGACGGAAAGTATTTCTCAGTAAGATATCATTGCTCTTTTGTAATCTATTTCAATGAGCCAAGCCTCCTTGGACGGAATGGTTTTGACGACTGTTTAGGTGGAAGCGGTCACTCCTTTTCTCCAGACGTAATGCCACCATCTGTAATTATCATAGCAATGGTACGTCTATCAGCAAACCTCTCAGTCACTTGTGAGATTTTATTTTAGTTAAGTCAGCAGCCTTTATTTTAGTTAAGTCCAGCAGACTCCTCTTCCTGGAGTCAAGAAGAGGTTGATGTAGGCGGGGCAGAAAGGGTAGAAAGAAGATTGTGACACAGGGCAAGGGCTGAAACTGCAAATGCTTCCCAACTCTTTTTTTTGCTTCCCAACTCTTTTGGAAATTGTAATGTTATTTTTTTCCATCCATTCACCAAACACAGATGAGGAAAGAGAAAGCATGAGACCCTGGATAATTTACTCATTGCCTGATCACAGGCCAGCACCTGCCTTATAAAAACAGCATCATTCTGAAAGTGGGATGGCTGTGTTCCTGACTGAACTGAAAGTAGAAATGCAATTGATTCTCCTAAGTATGATTATAGGGGATGTACATAACACGTTTTTCTTCTCAAAATGCTTTTACATTTGTTATCTTAATTTATCTCTGCACAACATCCCTGCCTTGAACAAGCTTATTATAGCACTTATCAGCCTGTAGTTAATGTTTAGTGTGTATGTCCATCTCTCTTGCTGGTTTATGACCTTTTTCAGGGCAGGGACCCTGACGGATTTATGCATCTAAATAGCTCGAGCACTTGGCAAAGTATTAGTCAGGGCTTGTACGTGTTCAGTCGCATCCGACTCTTTGTGACCCCATACACTGTAGCACGCCAGGCTTCTCTGTCCATGGAATTTTCCAGGCAAGAATACTGGAGTGAGTTGCCATTTCCTGTTCCAGTGAATCTTCCCAACCCAGAGATCAAGAACCTGCATATCCTGCATTGGCAGGCGGATTCTTTACCACTGAGCCAACTGGGAAGCCCTAGTTAGGGCTAGTTTCATTGCAAAAGATAGAAACACACTGGAGGCAATTTAAGTAAAAGGGGGGCTTTGTTTCAAGGCGCCCCAGGGTAGGTGTTCAACCACTGCTTGGACTAACAGGAATCAGGCTCTTTGGCTATTCCTCATCTCTTGCCTCAGTAACACCTCCTCTTTGAAGGAGTACCTTCCACTCCTTCCTGGTTCCCTGACTGAGAACCTGGCTGCCAGCATCTCCCGAGTGGCGGTGTAACTTGTCCAGTCCTGAACCAAGAGCCTTATCACTCTGTCCCAACCTCGCCAGTCTCCAGGAGTCAAGACTCTGATTGGTCCAGCCTTGGCGAAGTGTTCACCTCTAGCCCAATCAACTGCAGCCAGAGGGGTGTGGTCCAATCTAGGAAGGAGACGGTTGGCATGGTAAGGCGCCTGATAGGGGCAAGAAGGAACAAGCACAGTTCCCTGAAAAAAGAATCGATAGGGGGCCTTATCTCCGTATCCACCTGATGCTCTATAAATGCTTACTGATCTGCCTGGCTCTAAACGCGGCAGAACGCTGGGTTTCTTTTAGTTCCTCAAGCCTGCGGAGCTCTTTTTGGATACCCGGCTTCCGGATGGCTCTTTCTCACCATCATCTCCATGGCCCCGCTAACTCCAGCTCCTCCTTTGGATCTAGATTCGGATTTGCCGCTTCTTCATTAGATTGCCTTTCCTGACCCCGCCCAGAATATCCTGCTCTATTTCTTTAGAACACTCAACACCTTGCAGTGACTTGTTTAATTCCTGCCCTCCTCCCCCACCTCCCCCCCCCAAGGTTGTAAGTGCCAGTGTTCCCAGAGGTCCCAATAGCTCCTGCCCCAATGGATGGCCCTGCAACTTGGAAGTGGGGGCAGCAGGGGCGTTCATGCCCTGTTGTTGAGCAAACCTCTGACCAATGGGAGGTGGGAGAAGTGAATAAATTCTTTTCCTTTTACCCTCCATGGACTGTCCTGAGATGAAATTTGTGTAGTTTTTGAGAGGATGGCCCTGGAAGATTAAGTACCCTCACCCACCTCTCCTGTGGAGGGACAAGGATTTCCAATCTCTGGAATTTCACTCCCTTTTGAATAGTAGCCAAAGCCTTCCCCTCAGACTCTGCTTTCTGGGGAACCCAGGCTACTTTGCTAACTCTAGCTGGCATACATGAAAAAATTAAGTGTAGTGGCCTTTGGTTAGCACAGTGCTTAAACAATGTATCAGAAATCCCATCCGCTCCATCCCTAGGCCCTGCTTTTCTCCATTTTAGTTGTCTTTTTTTTTTTTTTTTTTCCTTTTGGCCATGCAGCATGGATCTTAGCTCCCCTGCAAAGGGATGGAACCTGTGTCCCCTGCAGTGGAAGCTCAGTGTCCTAACCACTGGACTGCCAGGGAACTCCTTAGTTTTCTGCTTATTCAAGATTTCTGAATGGAGGCAAGGTTGCCACCTGCAGCTCCTGCTTGTTCTCATGCAGAGAGTGCTTCTCTTACCTCCCGGCTTCAGGCTGAGTCCAGAGCTGACCCTCATGGTCTTGGATGGGCCCTGGTAGGGTCACGTGTTTTCCTCTGACCCAATCACTGTGGTGGGTAAGGACCAAGATCCTTCTCTGGGTATCCTCTCCTATCAAGCAGTGACAACGTGGCAGAAGGGGCAAAATGAGGCCCATAAAATACCATATGGGCTGTGGCATTGGAGAGAGGAGTACCACAGATGTAGATTGCAGGGAGTCTATGACCCCCCTCCCCCTCATCCAGTACACACTCAGGGGAGGAGAAGAAGAGATCTGGGTGGTCAGGTCCCCAAGCAGTCAGGATGGGAGGCCAGAGCTGGGGTGGGCAGGCTCACTTCTACAATGGGCTCTCCCCAGAGCAGGCTCTGCTGTCAGGGCCCTTGAATAAAGCTCAGGCCGCCCTCCACCGCACCGCCCCCCCCCAACCATGAGGTCCAAGCTGGTACTGGTCGTCTGTATTCTCCACAGCAGCAGCAGGGCCTGTCTGCCCTAAAGCTCCCAGATCGGAGGCTTCCCAGGGACCCAGGCTCACCTCCACCAAGGGCTGAGTTCACACAGGGTTGTCGACCCCAGGTAGAAGCAGCCTGGAGGTTCCTCATTCACTACAAGCTTTCAGCCTGGTAAACCCTCCCCTTCCCCTTGGGGAGACACCATCCTAGAGAACTTACCTTCTAGAGGTCAGCCAGAGCTTTCCAGACACCAGGCCAGAAGCTCCCTCTGGGCCGTCTGCTTGGCCATGGGGTCACCATCCTCCACCATGAGAGCCTTCTGGGCCTCAGTGCTGCATCTCATGACACTCTTATCCCACTGAGATACAGGGTCTGCAGCCCCATGAGACCTGGGGCCCTGTGGAGTTGGCTCTCAGCCCCTGGTGCCTGCTGAGAAGTGTCAACACTCACAGAGCGCTTACCACCCCAGGAACCGTCTAAGGAATTCACGATTATGGATTCATTTCACCCTTATGGGAAGATCCCCAGAACAATGTATATTGACCTTGACTGGAACCCAATTTGAAAAAAGAGATCAGTAAAAGACATTTTGGTGACCTTTAGGCCAATCTGAATATGAACTGAGGATTAGATGATGTAAAGAATTATTGTTACTTTTGTGAGATATGATAATAATGTGGTTCCTGTAGGAGAAAAAAAGTCATTTTTTTTTTGCATAACAAATCCCTTAGAGGTAAAATTTGATGATGTCTATGCTTCACTTTAAAAATTCAATTAGATGACAATTAAGTGAAACACATATGGCAAAATATTAAAGACTGTTAAATCTGGGATAGTGGTATATGGGTGTTCATTATACTCACCTCTATTTTTCTGTACATTTGAACATTTTATAATAAAAAACAAAAACTTGGGGGTACTTCCCTAATAGTCCAGTGGTTAAGAATCCACCTTCCAGTGCAGAGGATGTGGGTTGGATCCCTGGTCAGGGAACTAAGATCCCACATGCCGAGGGTGGCGCAAGTGAATCGGCAAACCACAGTGAAAGATCCTGTTTGCTGCAACTAAAACCTGACCTGGCCAAATAAATAAGTGTTAAAAATGTTTTTTAAATAGGAGGCAATTAGTAATCCCATTTTACAGATGAGTAAACTGAGGCTGGAGAGGTCAGGCAGAGAGTGGCTGAGCTGGGATTAAGCCCCACCTTACACACCCTGTTTCTCAACACACTGGTGCATGCTCATGTTTGATAAATATTTGTTACAACAGTGGTCTTTAGGGTTTGAGCTGTTCCACCTCAGAGGTGTTCCTGGAATAGATGTTCTACTTTGGGTCCCACTTCACACACCCAGAACTTTCCAAGTGGCCTCTGGATTGACTGGGCTCCTACCTAACTCCTAGTCTCCTAACACAGTTTTCCACAGGGCAGCCAGAGGGACTTTTCTGCACTGTAGCCCGCCAGGCTCCTTTGTCCATGGAATTTTCCAGGCAAGAATACTGGAGTGGGTAGCTATTCCCTTCTCCAGGAGATCTTCCCGACCTAGGGATTGAACCTAGGTCTCCTGCATTGCAGGCAGATTCCTTTCTGTCTGAGTCACCAGGGAAGTCCCCCGATTTTTTGTTTTTTATTATAAAATGTTCAAATGTACAGAAAAGTAGAGATAATAGTACATGAGTACCTATATATCCATACTTCTCTGGATATACAATATCTATGTATCCGTACTTCTCTAGATATATAATAATGCACACAATTTAAAATTCAAATAAAAAAAATAAAACTCAAATAATGCCAAAGAAAATACAGTAAAAAATGATTCTCCCTGGGAATTCCTTCATAGTCCAGTGGTTAGGACTCAGCACTTTTACTGCAGGGAATCCAGGTTCAATCCCTGGCAGGGGAATTAATATCCCACAAGCCACACGGCACGGCCAAAAAAAAAAGTGATTCTCCCTGCCATTCAGCCACTGGTTTCCTGCATGGAGGCCAGCAGTCTACCCAGTATCCTTCCAGAGCCAGTCTACGTGTTTAGAAGCAAATAGGAACAGGGGAGGAAAGGCAAGACCTTCTTCTGCGCCATCCCCTACCCTACCTACCTCTAACCAGGGGAGCTCCGTGTCACCTTTTTTACAGCTTGGCCTCTTGTATAAGATTTTATTTGAAGAAGGGGTTCCTAGGGCTAAAAAAAGGCTGGAAGTCACTGGCTAAACTGACATAGCCCTTCCCCCGCCTGGTCCACCTTTACAGCCAGTGGGCCCCCCTCCCAGCCAACTCATGTTCAGCCACACCAAGCCACTGTCCCCCATTCACGCCCTGCGCTTTCTGGTCTATCGCTTTGCACATGGCATTGCTGGGATGACTTTGTCTCTGCTTGGTGAGTTCATCCTTTAAGATCCACCTCAGATATCACCTCCTGCATTAGTCGTCTGTCACCTCAGTCGTGTCTGACTCTGTGCGACCCCGTGGACTGTAGCCCTCCAGGCTCCTCTGTTCATGAGATTATCCAGGCAAGAACACTGGAGTGGGTTGCCATGCCCTCCTCCAGGGGATCTTCCTGACCCAGGGATGGAACACGCCTCTCTTATGTCTCCTGCATTGGCAGGTGGAGTCTTTACCAACTGAGCCCCCAGGGAAGTCCGGTCATCTATCATGTTGTAACAAATCACCCCAAAACTTTGTAGCTGAAAACAATAAGGATTTATTATCTCCCTCCCTTTGTGAGGGTCGATCTGAGAGTGGCTTAGCTGGGTGATTCTGGCTCAGGGTCTCTCACCAGGTGGTAGTCAAGCTGTTGACAGGGCTGAGGTCTCTGCTGAGGGCCTGACTAGCTACCACACTTGCCTGGCTGTCGGCAGACAGTCATGGGCCCTGGGTCCTTTCCTCAGGGCTGCTCATGACCTGCTAGCTGGCTTCCTCTCGAGCAAGTGATCCAAGAGAGCAAGACAGAGGGGTCCCAGCATGGAAGCCACGATCTTCCATAACCTGTGCTCGGAAGTTTCCTATCATCACCTCTACTTTATTCTATCGGCCACACAGGCCAACCCCAATGCAGTGTGGGAGGGAGCTACAGGCAGGGTGTGAATATCAGGAAGCGAGGCTCCCTGGGGCTGTCTCGGAGGCTGCCGGCCTCAGCTCTCCCATGTGTCCTTGGGGGATTGGCACTTTGAATAGCCTTCTGTGAAGCTGGTGTTGTAGGTGGTGGTGCTAGTGGTAAAGAACCCGCCTGGCAATCCAGGACATGTAAGGGCGCGGGTTTCATCCCTGGCTCTAGAAGATCCCCTGGAGGAGGCCATGGCAACCCGCTCCACTATTCTTGCCTGGAGAACCACATGGACAGAGAAGCCTGGTGGGCTATAGTCCATGGGGTCTCAAAGAGTTGGACAGGACTGAAGTGACTTAACATGCACACACCAGTCTCACTCCCAGATGGCAAACTCTTCGGGGACAATTACTAAACCTTATTTATCTTCCCCTTCCTTTTTAGGCCCACATATTCTCTAGCATAGAGTACACATTCAAAAAATGTCAAATTAACCCTGAAGGCATGCGTAGATGAGTAAATGAATGAATTAGTAACTCTCTGGGTGGATAATTCAAAAGACTAGAGAAGACGGCATGAACATATGATTCATTTCCCCCATTTTCTGCCACAAGATACCTAAGATGTTGGTTGCTTAGAGCTTGCTTTCTTTTCCCCTGGTTACTTCTCCTTCCCCAACACCTTATGGTTACAACAGAGGGCTTGCTCAACATCTTGGTCTAACAACGGTTCTGCCTCTCATCACAGCTGATTGGATCAGGGCCAAGCACCTGACCCAAGATGGGCCAATGGGCTCCAAGGAACTTGAAATGGGACTAAGAGAGGCCAGGCTTCAGTCTGGCTGCTTCCTTGCCAAAAGGGTCCTGGAAATCTGGAAACTGTTTGCAGTGGCAGTTCTTTGATCCATGGACTGGGGAGCAGAGAAAGCCAGTCTGCCCCAACAAGCGTGAGAAGGAAGAGAGAGGGGAAGGGTAGCTGAGTTTGCAAAAACCCACAGTTCCTGCTTCCTGTCCAATCTGAACCTGGCTGCAGCTCCAGCTTGATCCCCATGAGACACACGTGTATATTTTAAAAATTTGTATATGCTTTTAAAGGTTGCTTTCTGTTTGCAGGTATTACAAGATATTGGCTGTGCCCATGTTACAAATACATCCTTGAGCCTATCTTATACCCAATACTCTCCCATCCCTAGATTGCCCTCCCCCACTTGTATTCTTATAATAAATGGGGCTCAAGCAATGGTGTGCTGGAGCTGGTTTACACTGGCTCCTGAAAGCTAATGTACATCTTTCTCCATGGGAGCACCTGGGGAACTTGACATAGGCCATAGCTGCAACAGTTACACCATAGAAATCAGAAGATGCTACAAATCAGTACCCCCAGTAATAAAAACTGGTTATTAAATATTAACAAGCACATCACTGGGTTTAAGATAATTCCAGGGGGCTTCTGTAAGGTACAGCCCAAACAGTCTTTCTGACTAAAGCCTCTGCTGGATAAGCTCCTACTCAGGCTCTGTGGCCCAATGCATCTCCCATGAGAAGCCACCTCTGGTGTTTGTGGCAAGCTGGTTCCCTGTGTATTCCCAGAGCTTATGAGACACCATGAGACTGTCCAGAACTCTGAGGGCTACGTGACATAGGCCAGGCATGAGACAGATACCCCACCTAGGCAATAATCGCCTATTGCCCTTGGAGTGAAGTCCAGGCTCCCCAGCAAGGTCGACTGTTCCTTTGAGCCGTGGCCCTTGCCCTCCTCGCATCTCGTTCCTGCCCACTCCATCCCCACCCCATCGCCGCGCCCTGGCCTCCTCAGCTTTCTCAACCTCTAGCCCAGAGTCCCTACCCCGTGAGCTGTCAGCCATTTGGAGAATATGATAAAGATCATGGACCTTCGCTTTGAAGGAAGCACGCATACAGACACATAAAGACTTGCCTATAGTTTCAGGGCCTTTATGGACCAAACAGCTTCTTTCCCTTTTAAAAAAATTGTATGTAGTTCTTTATTTATTTTTGGCTATGCTGGGTCTTCGTTGCTGCACAGATTTTTCCTACTTTTGGACAGTGAGGGCCACTCTCTAGTTGTGGCGCTTAGGCTTCTCTTGTTGCAGAGCACAGGCTCTAAGGTGCAAAGCCTCAGTAGTTGCCGCTCTTAAACTCCAGAGCACAGGCTCAGTAGTTGTGGCGCATGGGCTTACTTGCTTCGTGCAGTGTGGGGTCATCCCAGATCCAAAGGTCGAACCCATGTCTCCTGCATTGGCAGGCAGATTCTTTACCACTGAGCCCCCAGGAAAGCCCCTTTTCTCTGAAGCCTTTCCTGACTCCTACATCCCACGTGCCCCACTTTACCCCAAACATAGCTCTATGTCAGCACCTTCAACGCTCTTAAATATTTATGTTTTAAAAAACATTTATTTATTTGGCTGTGTTGTGTCTTACCTGTGGCACACAGGATCTTTGATCTTCATTGCATTATGAGAACTCTTACTTGTGGCTTGTGGGATCTAGTTCCCTGGGCAGGGATCGAACCCCGGCCCCCTGCATTGGGAGTACAGAGTCTTAACCACTGGGCCAACCACCAGGGAAATCCCACGTAGATTTAACTTTGAGTCTTGTGCTTCATTGGCTGCTCCTCAGGGAAGCATCTGTCGCTGTCTTGGTTAGAGTACATGAGTGACCAGGGGATGCCCGAGGTGTGTCCTGACACCGAGTTTTAATCATGAGATCAGGGTGTCGCTACAGACACAGGCCCCTGCCTAAGCACAAACATGCATCCTTTGAGGCTGGTGTCAACACTGCTAAAGGGAGAAGATGCCAACCAGAGTCAGGCCAAGGCACATGTGGAGGGTGAAAATCAGGCATCTCTGTGGCTGGTGTATTCCTGGCAACCAGGGGTCTGGGGGCATGCCTTGGGCGAAGGAAGAGTGCCTCAAGTGTGGCACCACGGGAAGAGCCTGAATGCTGGGTCTCAGAGATCTGCGTTCAGGTTCTAGCTCTGTCACTCATGGCTTTCGGCCGTGAGCAGGTCACTTTGTCTCTCTGAGCCTGTTTTCTCACCTGTCAAACCCTACTTGACTGAGTGAGTCACTGCTGAGAAGAAAAGAGATCATCTGTAGGTTGTGCCTGGGACACAGGAGCTGGTCAATAAAAGTTAGTGTCCTCCTTTCCTGTATTTCTGTCATGTTGGTCATGTGTAATAGAAATCAACTCTGTTAACTAAAGCCAAATGAGGAATTTATTCGTAAGAGTGGCAGAGACTGCTTAGTGTCCCCGAATTTCTGTTATCCTTTTCCCACATGGTAAAGTAATTTTTAGCTAGGAACATAGTTGCTTGGCTGAATTCTACCTTTTCTCCCCCAACCTCCCTTGCAGATTGGCCTGACCTGGTGACAGTATTCTCTAGAGGATGTGATGTGACCAGAAGTGATTTGTACAATTTCTAGGTCATGTTCCTAAAGGGAGGACACATACTCACCTCTTTCCTCATTTCTTCTTTCCTTCTGGCTGGAACAGGGATATGCTGGCAGGAGGCAGAGCAGCCATACTGACCCATGAGGTAGCAACTGAGTGTTGAGGATGCAGAGAAAAAAGATGGAAAGAGCCCGGGTTCCTAATGAGTTACTGGAGGGAGGCACTGTCCCAGCTCAGGCTTTTAAGGGCAAGAGAATTAAACTGCTATTTGTTCAGCCATTGTCAATCTTTGGATTTTGTTATAGCAGCCAAACCTATACACTATCTAATACACAGTGCCTTAGACTATATACCCCTAAAATTTGTATGTTAAATGCTAACTCCAATATGGTGACATTTGGGGGTGGGGCCTTTGGGAGGTGATTAGGTCATGAGGACAGAGCTTTCATGAACTGGATTAGTGTCCTTATAAAACAGACCTCAGAGAGCTCCCTTGCCCCTTCCATCATGTGAGAAAACAGTGAGAAGACAGAAAGTAGGTTCTTGCTAGAAACAGAACTGGCCAGAAACTTGATCTTGGACTTCCCAACCTCCAAAACTGTGAGACATAAATTTCTGTTGTTTACAGGACACTCAGTCTATGGTAATTTTGTTTTAGCAGGCAAATAGACTAAGATACTTAGTAAACCATAAGGAACTCATGGTATCCAAAAAAGAGCCAGACAAACGTTTACATTGTTTTGACTTTAACTATTGCCAGTTTGACAGTGTCTTTGTGACAATTGTCTTTGTGACAATTGTCTTTGTGACTATTCAGCTGACTCTTGTGTTACTTTGATAGACACACATCATTTTGTTTGTTTTCAGTATATCCTAACATTTGGCACAAGATATTCCAGGCTCTTCTTGTAATTCCCATGCCTTAGCCTTGGACTTATTCATTTGAATAATGAGTTTCAGTGGTTTAGTGGAGAATGGTGATTAGAAACCATGACCTATGTGCTATGTATGCTTGTTGATACCAAGCTGACACTGCTTCCTGGCTTTCTGGCAGACCAAACTAGGCAATATACATGTATATATGTGTGTGTGTGCATATGCATGTATAGGCTAATATACACATCTAATGCAAACTCTTCCATCTACACATACTTTTAAAAACCATGAATTTATACCAGCATTTCTAAATCCAATTCAACACTCAGAATTTAGTCTCTCTTTCTTTTATTTTCTTTTAAAATATGGAATGCTTCCCAGCATTCCTTGCCCAGGGGCCATGCTAATTTTCTCTATATTGTTGCAATTTTAGTGTATGTGCTGCTGAAGTGAGCACGCCCTCTTTTCCAATAGGACGTTACTCTCTTCTCTGGTGTTGAGCAGCTGGATCCCAATATCTTCGCTCTATTTCCGTGTTTGCTTGCTCCCCTGTTTGTACCAATTCCCTGACCACCGAAACTCCCCGGCCCTGCCGTGTTCTCAGCTTGACCGAGGGAAAGGGGGATAGACCAGAGGCACATCTTAAGATATTATCAATCCCTTTGCTTTCCTCCCGCCGCACCCCCTCCCCATCAAATGGCCTCCTTGTTACAATTTGGGCTCCCGTTTAGCTTGCTTGAAAGAGAAGAGAAGTCGCTCAGTCGTGTCTGACTCTTTGCGACCCCATGGACTGTAGCCTGCCAGGCTCCTTTGTCCATGGAATTTTCCAGGCAAGAGTACTGGAGTGGGTTGCCATTTCCTTCTCCAGGGGATCTTCCCAACCCAGGGATTGAACCTGGGTCTCCCACATTGTGGGCAGACGCTTTACCATCTGAGCCACCAGGGAAGCCTTAGCTTGCTTCTAGGTACTTATTTCCCAGGTGGCACTAGTGGTAAAGAACCCACCTGCCAATGCAGGAGACATAAGATGCTCGGATTTGATCCCTGGAGGAAGATCTCCTGGAGGAGGAAATGGCAACCCACTCCAGCATTCTTGCCTGGAGAATCCCATGGACAGGGGAGTCTGGCAAGCTACCATGGGGTCGCAAAGTGTCAGACACGGCTGAAACAACTTAGCGCGCACACACACACATGTACAGAACAAAGTAATCTCTAGGCCACGGGGAAGCTGAGATTGGATCTGCCTTCTGCTTGAAGAAAGAAGGTGCTCATCAAAGGGACTGGACTGCAGGAAGCCTTTAAAGGAGGATGCTGGAAGCACAAATCCTGGACAATTCTCTAGCACGAGCCCTTCTGGGCAGCTGGGCACTCAGAGAGCTGCTCTTCAAGAGTATCCAGCTAATGCCCTTCTCGTCTTCTGATCCCATCCTCAAGTACCATCGCCACCACACAAAGAGCATCCCTGCCAGGTATCATGCTGGCAGCTTTGTGTGTGTTATTTCTTTTCAGTCCTCACAGTAATATTAGGGGGAGGCACCATAATGGTCCGTATTTTACAGATGAGGATAATAAGTCTTAGAAAAGTGAGTGAACCTGCCCAAGGTCACGTGACAGCATCAAGGCCATTACTTGAGCCCTTGAAGTCCAGCTCTGCCTGTTCCGCCAGCCTGCTCTGAGCCCTTGACCTCTCACTTCAGTCTTCTCTTGACCTCCACCTGTCGTTCCGACGCTGCCCATGCTCTGACTAGTTCTAGCTTTGCCCAGGAGACTGAGTCCTGGATGCACAAAAGCTGTCAGTGCCAAGCTTTTAAAAAAATACCACTGTGTGATATTTAACACAAGCCTCCCCAGATATGTAACATACATATGCATGTGTGCTAAGTCGCTTTCGTTCTGTCTCACTCTTTGTGACCCCATGGACTGTAGCGCGCCAGGCAAGAATACAGGAGTGAGTTGCCATGCCCTGCCCCAGGGGATCTTCCTGCATCAGTAGGTGGGTTCTTTACCACTAGCACCACCTGGGAAGCCCGATGTAACCTGTATGTGTAAGTCATAAGACAGTAATAAAAGAATCCCAATGCCCCCAAACTTACTGCCAACTTAAACATACACTAACAAATGCTTTTTAATTAGGCTTAATCTTTTATATTTTTAGAGAGCCTTTGTGTTTTCAAATTGCAAAACCTTTTTCAATTTAATCTCCTCACTGCAAAGCGGCATATCCCCCATGGATTAGCCAGCTCCCTGCCTCTGTCATCTTTTCTCTGAGGGGTGAGTCCTAGGCTGCTGTGTGTGTTTTTTCAATCACATTTCTGACAAGTCCTATGGGTCTTGTCCAACTTTACTTTCAGATACATCACAAATCTGGCCACCTCTAGCCTCCTTCCTTAATCCAAGCCACAGGCAAGGCTGGATCCTGGCAGTAGCCTCTTAGCTACTGTCTATCAGGCAGCCACAGTGAGCTTTAAAAAAAAAAAAAAAAAAAAGAATCAGATTATGTCCCTTTCCTGCTCGGACCTGGTCCCTGGGACATGTCTGTCTGCCGGCTCAATCCTGAGTTCTCGCACTGACCTAGGGATAGGGTCAGAGCCACGGTCTTTGCCAAGGCTCGCAAGGCTCACTTCCATGGCTTCCTCTTCGCCCCCCCCACCCCACCCCCGCTCTGATATCTGCACACACGACACCCTGTTCCCTCTGCCTGGGACACTTTTCCCCAGGTGCGCTCAGGGCTCCTTCCTTCCTCCTGTAGGGCCGCTGCTCACTGGCATCTTTGCTTCCTTTGATCACTTTTTTTTTTCTTTTTTTTCTGAATGGCATGTGGGATCTTAGTTCCCTGATCAGGGATTGAACCTGCATCCCCTGCACTGGAAGGGCAGAGTCTTAGCCACTGGACCACCAGGAAGTCTCGCCTTTTATCACATTTTATAAGCGTAAGATAAATTCACAGATAATAAAACCTACCTAAGCACATACTTGAAAAAATTAATAGGATGTACTATAATGTAAAGGAGAAATAAAAGAAAATGAATGTTTAATCATTTAATATGTATTTTAACAAGCAGATCCTCTGGCAGCTCTCTGCACTTATTATACCTAGAGTTCTTATAAATGTGACAACCACAAAGATGCAATGTGTTGACTCAAATTCCACAGAGATGTGATTTCTTAAAACAGTGAACAATTCCTGGTGGAGTCCCAAGCAAGACAAAATGTAACCTTCTCTCTGTGTATTAAATACATAGTTCTTGAATTCCTGAAGATGCAGTGAGTGATAAATCTGTGTACAAAATACTTTCTGCTTATTTATAAAACCATTTTAGGTTCTAGGCTCATATAATTATAAGCAGAGTTTTCAGCTACAGATGTCTGCTCGGACACTCCAGAGTTGCACGAAGGAAGTCAGTTTTCAGCCTCTCATTCTTTCATTTGTCTTGTGTACTTCAGGATGTCTGGCGTGCCTGCTTGTTGTTCAGTTGCTAAGTTGTGTCTGACTCTGTGAACCCACTGACTGCAGCACTCCAGGCTTCCCTGTCTTTCACTAACTCCCAGAGTTAGCTCAGACTCATCCATTGAGTCAGTGATGCCATCCAACCATCTCCTCCTCTGTCCACCCCTGGCTCCTGTCCTCAATCTTTCCCAGTATCGTGGTCTTTTCCAAGGAGTCTCTTCTTCACATCAGGTGGCCAAAGTATTGGAGCTTCAGCTTCAGCATCAGCCCTTCCAACGAATATTCAGGGTTGATTTCCTTTAGAACTGACTGGTTTGATCTCCTTGCTGTCGAAGGGATTCTCAAGAGTCTTCTCCAACATCACACCTTGAAAGTATCAATTCTTCCACGCTCAGCCTTCTGTATGGTCCAACTCTCACATCCATACATGACTACTGGAAAAACCATAGCTTTGACTCTATGGACCTTTGTGGGCAAAGCGATGTCTCTGCTTTCTAATACACTGTCTAGGTTTGTCATGCCTTTCCTTCCAAGGATCAAGTGTCTTAATTTTATGGCTGCAGTCACCGTCACCATGATTTTGGAGTCCAAGCAAAGAAAATGTGTCATTGCTTCCACTTTTCCTCCACTTGCCATAAAGTGATGGGACTGGATGCCATGATCTGAGTTTTTTTTTTAATAATAATTTTATGTATTTATTTCTAGTTTTGGATGTTCTGGGTCTTTGTTGCTATGAGGGCTTCTCTCTAGTTGTGGAGAGTGGGGGGGTTGCTTTCTAGTTGCGGTGCACGGGCTTCTCACTGCGGTGGCTTCTTGTTGCAGAGCATGGGCTCTAGCGTGTGCGGCTGCAGTAGCTGCAGACTGCAGGCTCTAAGGCACAAGCTCAGTAGTTGCGGTGCTTGGGCTTTGTTGCTCTGAGACATGTGGGATCTTCCTGGGTCAGGGATCGAACCTGTGTCTCCTGCATTGGCTGGTGAATTCTTTACTGCTGAGCCACCAGGGAAGCCCGATCTGTTTTTTTTTTAAATGTTGAGTTTCAAGCCAACTTTTTCACTCTCCTCTTTCACCCTCATCAAGAGGCTCTTCAGTTCCTCTTCACCTTCTGCCATTATAGTGGTATCATCTGCATATCTGAGGTTGTTGATATTTCTCCCCGCAATCTCGATTCCAGCTTGTGCTTCATCCAGCCCGGCATTTCACATGATGTACTCTGCATGTAAGTTAAATAAGCAGGGTGACAATATACAGCCTTGACATACTCCTCTCCCAATCTTGAACCAGTCCATTGTTCCATGTCCGGTTCTAACTGTTGCTTCTTGACCTGCATGCAGGTTTCTCAGGAGACAGGTAAGGTGGTATGGTACTCCCATCTCTTTAAGGATTTTCCACAGTTTGTCGTGATCCACACAGTCAAATGCTTTAGTGTAGTCAATGAAGCAGAAGTAGATGTTTTTCTGGAACTCCTTTGCTCTCTCCATGATCCAATGAATGTTGGTGCGCCCGCTAAACATCTGGTGTGCAAAGCTGCCCGCTCCCCATTATTGTGACAGGCAGAAAAAGCCCAGGAAATTGTCAAAGTGTCCACTAGGTGGAGCTACAATCCAGGGTGAGACCCATAGGTGGTCCCCCGCCCCACCATTTTGATTTTTCCTCTCCGCACGCACCACTCCCTTATCTTGTACAGTGGTCTACACTTTTTGTCTGTGTCTGAGACTAAGGCAAAAGCCGCGGGAGGGCAGGGCTTGTGTCTTTCGACGCTGCATCCCCAATGCCCAGAGCAGCGCCTGGCACGTGGAGGGCACGCAGAAAGGGAGTGGATACATGAGTGCAGCCCAAGACCACTCTGATTTCCATCTCTGGAACTCGGCATTAAAGTGGGTGCAGAATCGTCTCAGGAGAGAGGCTGGGCAAGGTGTCACACATCCACGGAGCGCAAGGCCTGGGTTTTGAAAAGCAGGCACTCGCTGTCCACACGCAGAACTGCCGGGCTGTATTGTCCACTCACTGAGTCGTGTCCGACTCTTTGCGACCCCATGGACTGCAGCAAGCCAGGCTCCCCTGTCCTTCACCATCTCCCAGAGTTTGCTCAGATGCACGTCCATTGAATCAGTGATGTTATCTAACCATCTCATCTTCTGCTGCCTGCTTCTCCTCTTGCCCTCCTCAGGCTGTGTACCCCTCCTGATACAGGCTGGGCAGGGCTGCGTGTGTGACAGCTTAGGAGCCAGAGATCCAGGTTCAAGGTGTTGTTTGACCACCCACTTGTTGTGTGACATTGAGCAGGCCACTTGGCCTCAGCTCCTTTATCTATCAAAGGAAGTGGTGGAACCAGTCAAAAAAGCTAATTTGGTGCAAGGCCAGGTAAACAGACATATTATTGTCTGTCTCAAGGCAAGAGATTTCGACTCTGCCTTGAGGCAGCCAGGAGGACCCAGGTGGGCCTGGGAGAGCCTGGAGCAAATTCTAAGAGAACATCCAGCAAAGGTGTGATGACCATCCGCTCCTCTCCGAAGAACAATCAAAGCACAGAGTCCTGTTAGGTGTCCCAGCGGTGCCTGGTATGCCTCACCAAGGGTCAGGGTCCGGAGGGGAGGCTGATGTCCACAGTGCAGTGGTCAGGAGAGGGGGCTCCTCATGGTGAACTCTGTCTTAGGTTAAAGATGAAAACTTCTAAGGAGGGAGTCAGAGGGAGTCTGAGGCTGGGTACTAAAGACAGAAGGGCTTTCTGGAAGTTGGGGTGTGGGTGTAACATGAAAATGAAAGTGAAAGTTGCTCAGCCGTTTCTGACTCTTTGTGACCCCATGGACTATACAGGATTCATGGACTATACAGAATTCTCCCGGCCAGAATACTGGAGTGGGTAGCCTTTCCCTTCTCCAGGGGATCTTCCCAACCCAGGAATCAAACCAGGGTCTCTTGCATTGCAGGCAGATTCTTTACCAACTGAACTATCAGGGAAGCCTGGATGGAACGTGGGCACTGTGAATGAGCAGAAGTCAGCAGGAAAGGAGTCCCAGAGAGCTTCTGGCAGATTTTGAGTATTTTCATACCAACGTGTTGGAGAGACGGTCCCTGACTTGTCTTTAAGCTTGGATACCCCCTTCCCATGGCCCCTGACTGTCTGCTCTTAAGGCTAAACTGCTCCTGTCTCCTCTTTTCTCTTGCCACCGGGCCTTGAAAATCCACGAGAGGCTTTCCTCAAGGACAGTGTGGAAGAAGCTGCTCTGACCTAGTCCATCAGCCCTTCGGGAGCCAGGCCTGCCTAGATATTTCTGGCTCTCCCAAAAGAAAACAAGCTCTTGCCCACTAATATAAGCAGGCAAAATCTTTACCCAACAAAACAAACCCAGTTCCTCTAGGCCATGC
This sequence comes from Cervus elaphus, assembly GCF_910594005.1. Taxonomy (NCBI): domain Eukaryota; kingdom Metazoa; phylum Chordata; class Mammalia; order Artiodactyla; family Cervidae; genus Cervus; species Cervus elaphus. The sequence continues at coordinate 59,827,669 of NC_057827.1, read as the reverse complement.
CCAGCCTTCCTAATATGGCATCGGGATAGGACCCTTGGCATCCGATCAACATGGATAGTCCCATTCCCAGGAGAAAAAAAGGAACTAACCCCAGGTGACAGATAAAGGTCACATTCACACTGGGTTGGCTTCCAAGGTTGGCTTGGAAGGGCTCGGCTTCCAAGGGCTCTTCACGGGTAGGGTTAAATATACCTGGATAAGATACAGGAGGCTGAGTTAAATTTGAATCTCAACCACAGATACTTTTTTAAAAGTATGGACTGCCCTGGTGGTACAGATGATAAGAATTCACCTGCCGGTGCAGGGAACACAGGTTTGATCCGTTGTCTGGGAAGATCCCATGGGCTGCAGAGCTATTTAGCCCGTGTACCATGACTACTGATCCTAGCACTGCAACTGCTGAAGCCTGCAAGCCTAGAGCCTGTGCTCCGCAACAAGAGAAGCCATCACAATGAGCAGCCCTCACACCGCAATGAAGAGTAGCCTCTACTCGCCACAACTAGAGAGAGCCCACACACAGCAATGAAGACCCAGCACCACCAAGAGTAAAATAATAATAATAAATAAAGTATAAGTACATCTCACAGGCCATTTGGGACATACTTATGTCAAACACTTATCCATTGTTTATCAGAGATTCAAATTTAATTGACCTCCAGTATTTTTATTTGCTGGATCTGGCAACATTTGGGGGCTGCATGTAAATACAGTGAAGAAAACTGGAGTCTGACTGGTGTCTTTAAAAAAAAAAACAAACACCAAAAACATTTTGTATTGGGATATACCCAGTTAACAATGTTGTGATAGTTTCTGGTGAACAGTAAAGGGACTCAGCCATACACATACACACTCAGTTGTGTACGACTCTTTGCTACCCCGTGGACTATACAGTACATGGAATTCTCCAGGCCAGAATACTGGAGCCTTTCCCTTCTCCAGGGGATCTTCCCAACCCAGGGATCAAATCCAGGTTTCCCACATTGCAGGCGGATTCTTTAGCAGCTGAGCCACAAGGGAAGCCCAACCATGCATCCATTCTCCCCCAAACTCTCCTCCCATCCAGGCTGGCACATAACATTGAGCAGAGTTCCATGTGCTATACAAGAGGTTTTTGTTGGTTATCCATTTTAAATGTAGCAGTGTGTCCATGATCTTCCCAAAGTCCTTAACTATCTCTTCCTGCCAGCAACCATGAGTTCGTAAGTCTAAGAGTCTCTTTCTGTTCTGTAAGTTCATTTGTAACGGAAGGAGCCCCTTTCAAAGAAGGACTTCGTGCAGGTAACTCTGAGAGTTAGTACCTGATGTCATTTACATATGAAAACTCAGCCTCTTTGCACTAAAAATAGCTTTCACCATTTTAAAAGCTACCCTGGAAGTTTGAAGTCAGTTTCGGCCTTTGGGAAATACGTTTGACTTTTTGTTACCGAAGGAGTTTGAACCCGTCATTGCCCTCTGAGGAGTCATTTCCAAGGACAAAATCATAAGTAAGCTTTAGGGATCCAGCACTATCTATAATAATTGTAACATGTTCATAGCAGCGCTGTACATAAGAGAATTGCCGAATCCTCCCAGAAAGATTGAAAACCAGAGAACAACTCAGGTCCAATATCCGGGGACCAGTTATGTGAGTTGATGGTCTAGTTACTAGACAATTAGGCAGTCATCAAAACCAATGCTTATTAAAGCTGTTACAACACAGAGGGTGCTTAAAATCTGATGATGAGAGGGGCCAAAACAGAACACGAAATTAAAATAAAAGCTTGTTAGCTGTCGAGAGAAAAGACACTGGAAGGAAATAATGCTAATTTATTAGGATTGTTTTATAGGATTTATAGGATTGCTAATTTGTTAGTGATTGTTAGGTAATTTTTTCTTCCATAGTTTCTTTTTCCTAAAGGCACTTTAAAGAGTGTGTATTCATTTTATCTCATTAAAAAAGACCCTGATGCTGGGGAAGGCAGGAGGAGAAGGGGATGACAGAGGATGAGATGGTTGGATGGCATCACCGACTCAATGGACATTTAAGCAATGGAATTTAAGTAAGCTCCGGGAGGTGCTGCAGCCCATGGGGTCGCAAAGAGTCGGACACCTCTGAGCGGCTGAGCAGCAACAACAATTCACTTTATCATTAAAACAAAACAAAACTGAAAAGGCTTCCAGGACCCTCCCTGTCTTCCCAGATAGACATGCAGAACCCAGAATCTGCCCAAGGTTATCTCACAAAGGTCCACACTGTGATTCTCTTGCCTTTCCTCCCTGCCTTCCAGGGAATCAGAAGCACTTAAGAAATGCCTCTCGGGCACAGCCCTGCAAAGAGAGTAGTTGGAATATTGAGCGGAGAACACACCAACCTGCCCTTGAGGGTCTTAACAGCCACACTGTTATGCAGCACCTGCTAATTAACCCCCAGACTCGCTTCCTCCAGAATGTCTGCCAGGATACTCTCTTCCTATCCTCTCACAGGGCTCTACGGCCTCACCTGATTTCCCAGGTGAAGATCATGAGCTTCTTAAGGTCAAAGACTCCGTCTCTTTCTCCTGACTCCCTAGAGCAAGTAATTGGCCTCAAGATAGGTGAGAGTAGGGCTTCCCAGGTGGCACTAGTGGTAAAGAACTTTCCTGAGATGCGAGTTCAATCCCTGGGTCAGGAAGATCCCCTGGAGGAGGGCCTGGCAATCCACTCCAGTGTTCTTGCCTGGAGAATCCCTCGGGCAGAGGAGCCTGGTGGGCTATGGTCCAGAGTCGCAAAGAGTTGGACACAACTGAAGCAACTTAGCAGCAGCATGTGTCTGCTAAAGGAATGTTTCCTGTATCCTACAAATGCATGGAAATGACTTGGAGCGTACTTCATCCTCTTTGGTTTGTCATTTTGATTTTCTTAGCTGCTTGCCTCTTCCAGGCCTGGTCTAGCCTCCAGTTGCTACCTATCCATATGTGAGAAAGGTTAAGATTTCCTTTTGTTGTAAATGTTTTTATGGCCTCACGCATCTGAACACTCACTGACTTCATTCATTTGCTTGAATTGATCCACCAGAAATCTCAGACGATTAGTTTATTGTTATATGACCCTATAAAAGCAACTTTATACATGCTCGAATTTTGCAATTTTGGGGATAAAAACAGTGCTTGTTTAAGTATAAAAAAGAAAAGTGGAGAATTTATAAACTGTGTAACCATTTAGAGCAGGGGTCAGCAAACCTTTTCTGGAAAAGGTCAGATGTAAACATTTTTGGCTTTGCTGGCCATGCGGTCTCTGTCACAATCACTCAACTCCATTGTTGCAAGAAGGCAGGCATGGACAAGACAGAAAAGAGTGGGTGTGTCAGGAAACCTTGATGTGTGCACGCTGAGATCTGAATTCTGTGTCATTTTCACTTCTTTGGATTTCTCCCTCCCCTGCCCCCTACCAAACATTTAAAAACGGAAGAACCATTCTCAGCTCTTGGGCTGTACAAAGACCAGTGGTGGATTTACTTCATGGGCCCTGAGTTCAGCTCCAGCCTCATCAGTCACTTACACTTACCTTTTTTTTTCTCTTCTCTCTCTAATTTATTTTTAGTTGAAGGATAATTACAATTTTGTATTGGTTTTTGCCATACATCAACATGGATCAGTCATAGGTATACACATGTCTCCTCCCTCTTAAGCTTCTCTCCCACCTCCCACCCTGACCTTTAAAAAATATATATTTTATTTGGTTTCATCTGGTCTTCACTGTGGCATGCAAACTCTTAGGTGAGGCATGTGGGATGTAGTTCCCTGACCAGGGATTGAATTTGGGCCCCCTGCATTGGGAGTCTTAACCAGTGGACCACCAGGGAAGTCCCTGCATTGACCTCAGGGCAATTTCTGAGAGGAAAGTAAATGTGAACTTAGCACAGGGCTGTGATAAGGATAGACTGTGATTCCTCCTGCACACTGTAGGAGCCTATAAACGCATGCTTGGTAGTTCTTTCAAACTGTAAAGAATACCTGATTTAAACTGTTAACTGTGCCTGATTATAAAGAATGATGATAATATTGTGATTCATGTCTTCCCCGTGTTTTGGAATAGTGCTCAGTCCCCACATGCATCCAAATATTTGGAAGAAGACCCTTTCTCTGTCTCTCTCTCTTTCTCTCCCTGTCTCTCAGGAAGATTCTTATTTCTGGCATTTCTTTATGTTGGTCTTAGAGGTAGATGATTTTAAAAGTATACTCTTCATTTCAGGACTTCCCTGGTGGTCCAGTGGTGAAGAATCCATCTTGCAATGCAGAGGATGTAGGCTCGATCCCTTGTCAGGGAACTCAGATCCCATGTGCCGTAGGGCAGCTAAGCCCCTGAGCCCCAGAACGACAACTAGAGAACCTGTGCACCACGACAAAAGATCCCGCGTGACGAAATGACGGTCCCACGTGCAGCAACTAAGATCGATGCAGCCAAATACATACATCAATTAACACTTAAAAAATAAAAGTATACTCTTCGTGTCATTGCATAGTATCACCCACGCTAGGTGCCGCTCATTTATTTTTCGGTCTCACTCTCTCTCCATGTTCCTCTCTCCCTCATCAAGAATTCTGATCCATTGGTCTGGGGTGGGGAACAGACAGAGGTATTTGTTTTTGAAAGCTCCTCAGTGATTCTAAATGCAGCCAGGGACCCACTGGTCTGCATTTTATTACAGTTTCTAATGTCTTGCTCCTCCAGCATCAGGGACTAGACCTGTAGGGTCTCAGGCACCACCCTGGGCCCCCTGAACCAGAACATGCACTTGAACAAGATTCCAGGGGATCGTCGGCTCAGTTATTAATAAGTTAAAAAGCACACAGCTCTTGCGTCGTGCGTGTATGCCCCCCTTTAAGTAATTGATGTATACTTGGAAGTGGTGTCTGAGGCTCAATGCTGTAGACAGATCTGTGTTCTAGATCCGAGGTGGGGCTGGGAAAACGTCAACTGCTGAGGCACATGGGTTTTGTGCTTGTTTATTTTTTTCCTTTTTAAATCTTGGTTTCTCGTAAAGCGAGGTCCCTTTGTCGTCCTCTGTCTGGCAGAGTGCAGGGGGCGGGACTGTGCCAGGAAAAGCAATTTAGGACCCAAGAGGCCGCCAGGGGCCTCTTTCCCCATGACCCCAGAGGGTGGACGTCACCGGGGCTCATGGGCTGTCAGGGGTGGGCTGTGGGTGGCATTTCTTAATATAGTTAGTCAATAGCTGTATTTTCTAAGTGCCACAGAGGACTAAAAGAATGTCACTTAAATGTCTGGCATTGAGGTTACTGATGACTTTGAGAGGGACATTTCCCAGGCCTTGGAAGGAGAACAGATGTCACAGAAGGGGCCATCATGGAGACAGATCCCTGTGTTCAGGCCTGGTCACTGCTTTTTCACCACTTCGGCTCTGGGCACGAGTATAATGCTGTGAGCAGAGAGCTGGCATCACCCAAGGAGACTTTGACCTTGCAGTCCTTGGAACTTGGCCTTACTCAGGTCAAAGGAAGAGCTGAACACTGCTGGCTTTCTCCCCTTTCCTCGGTTTATTGGCCTGTACAAAGGGCACGTTGCTGCAGCCAGCTGCATTGCAAAACTCAATAGTACAGCCTTGTTTCTCTGGGCCTTTCCTTCCTTCTTTCCACCTGAGGTCTTTTGAAGAGGGTTCCTGTCCTAGACCTCCCTGCCCCTTCCCAGGGAAACAGGGAATGGGGGGAGAGCGCAGCAGGAGGCAGCAGGTCCTACTCTGCCCTTACCCTGTGACTTTCCGCTAAGCATTTTGCCCATCCGAGTCCTCATTCAGTGTGAAAATGGGGAGAACACATCCCTCTTTGCAGGTGGCTATAGAAGTCTGTAAAGCAATGTATTGAAGAGTTCTTTGTGGACTTCCCTGGGGGCTAAGAATCTGTCTTGCAATGGAGGGGATGAGGGTTTGATCCCTGGTGAGGGAACTAAGATCCTACATACCGTGGAGCATCTAAGCTGGCGTGCAGCAACTACTGAGCTGGCAAGCCACAAGTTGCTGGGCTCTGCAATGATAGATCCCAGATACCGCAAGGAACTAAGACTTGATGCAACCAAATAAATATATAATTTTTTTAAAAAGCTCTTTGAGAACCAGGTTCATGGTATCAGTAGCTGTGTATAGTCTAAACGAACATCTCTTGGATTGAATCATCTCTCTCCTACTAGACCTGTGATGTGAGTTTAAATCTCTTCCTTGCCACTTTTTTTCTGGGAATGACAGCTGACTTTAGAGTCTGATCAGTTCTGCAATCTTCAAGGAAATCAGCTCAGGCAAGATTACTTACTGGTGTTAAAACTATTAGGAAGTCTATCAGCAAGGGAATGGAGAGCACAATTGTGGCATATTCATCTGATGAAATAAGACAATCATGGGGAAAAATCTTGATACCCATAACAATATGTGTGCATCTCACAGACAATGTTGAGTGAAACAGTGCATATCATAAGGTACTACTTATACGAAGTACAAGTATATCAAGATTGCCGGGAGAAATATCAATAACCTCAGATATGCAGATGACACCACCCTTATGGCAGAAAGTGAAGAAGAACTGAAGAGCCTCTTGATGAAAGTGAAAGAGGAGAGTGAAAAAGTTGGCTTAAAACTCAACATTTAGGAAACTAAGATCATGGCATCCGGTTCCATCACTTCTTGGCAAATAGATAGGGAAACAGTGGAAACAGTGGCTGACTTTATTTTTCTGGGCTCCAAAATCACTGCAGATAATGATTGCAGCCATGAATTTAAAAGACGCTTACTCCTTGGAATGAAAGTTATGACCAACTTAGACAGCAATATTAAAAAGCAGAGACATTACTTTGTCAACAAAGGTCCATCTAGTCAAGGCTATGGTTTTTCCAGTGGTCATGTATGGATGTGAGAGTTGGACTATAAAGAAAGCTGAATGCCAAAGAATTGATGCTTTTGAACTGTGGTGTTGGAGAAGACTCTCGAGAGTCCCTGGACTGCAAGGAGATCCAACCAGTCCATCCTAAAGGAGATCAGTCCTGGGTGTTCATTGGAGAAACTGATGTTGAAGCTGAAGCTCCAATACTTTGGTCACCTGATGTGAAGAGCTGACTTATTTGAAAAGACCCTGATGCTGGGAAAGATTAAGGGCAGGAGGAGAAAGGGACGACAGGGGATGAGATGGTTGGATAGCATCACCGACTCAATGGACATGAGTTTGGGTAAACTCTGGGAGTTGGTGATGGACAGGGAGGCCTGGCGTGCTGTGGTTCATGGGGTCACAAAGAGCTGGACATGACTGAGCGACTGAACTGAAATGATATGAAGTGTAGAAGGGGCAAAACTCACCCGTGTGAAGAAAGTCAGAAGAGTTTTCCTTTGCTTGGGGGCTATTATCTGGGAGGGGGCATGAATGCGAGCCTGCTGGGGAACTAGGAATGTCCTCAGTCTTCATTTGAGTTGTGATTATGTGAGTGGAAACATACATAAATATCTTAGCACAACAGGAACCTAATGCATTTTCTGGTAAACAACACTCTATTATGTAATTTAGTTGAAAACTTTTAACGAATCTTATCAAGACTTTAGATCTAACTTCTGGTTTCTGAGAAATGTAGGGACAGATGGACGAGCTAAATGGTACCGCGAGGAAGCAACTGGACAATTCCAGAAGGCTGGCCCTTCTGCAGGACAATCAATGCAGTATCTTTCTCGAGGGTAGTTGGTTGAGGTCAGAAGAGCTCAAGAGACGTCCCGACCTATGGCCTTGGTCTGGATCCTGGTTTGGACAAACCAGTTGTAAAGGAAACTTTGAGAGGCACACGCTGTGTGCTGTGTTTAGTTGTTCAGTCATGTCCGACTCTTTGCGAACTCATGGACTGTAGCCCGCCAGGTTCCTCTGTCCATGGGGATTCTCCAGGCCAGAATACTGGAGTGGGTTGCCATGACCTCCTCCAGGGGATCTTCCCAACCCAGGGGTTGAACCCAGGTCTCCTGCATTGCAAGTGGATTCTTTACCGTCTGAGCCACCTGGGAAGCTTGCTTCACAGTATACAATTAATTAAAATATCAATATCTGTAGAAATTTTTTCTAAAAGAAAAATCTGTTCAATTTTTGATAGAGATTACCAGTTTGCCTTCTATGGAAATTGTAACAATTCAACTCATACCCATAGAGGCACATAGGGGTATTTAAATATGGATCAAGTTCTTGATGTCAAGGATTTCCACCCCCCCCCCCCGGTTTTGTTTTAAAGTATGATAATGCTAAATTGGTTCTATTAGAAAACGTTATTTTCAAAAGATTTTTTTGTTCAGTCACTCAGTTGTGTCTGACTCTTTAGCCACCCCATGGACTGTAGCATGCCAGGCTTCCCTGTCCTTCACTATCTCCTGGAGTTTGCTCCAACTCATGTCCATTGAGTCAGTGATGCCATCCAACCATCTCATCCTCTGTCACCCCCTTCTCCTCCTGCCCTCAGTCTTTCCCAGCATCATGATCTTTTCCAATGAGCAGGCTCTTCACATCAGGTGGCCAAAGTATTGGAGCTTCAGCTTCAGTCCTTCCAGTGAAGACTCAGGGTTGATTTCCTTTAGGATTGACTGGTTTGATCTCCTTGCTGTAAAAGGGACTCTCAAGAGTCTTCTTCAGCACCATAGTTCGAAAGATGTTTACTGCCAAAAAATTAGGATTCATTTTCAGGTTGGTGAAGACAAGTCAACCCATGGGACCTCCTTGGAAGTTTCCCTTTCTGTCAATAAACCTTTCAACGAGGAATGGACATTTGCTGGACTTCTGTTGTATGCCAGCACTTTATGCATCTTCTCATTTCATAATAGCCATGTGTTTTTCCTTTTTATAATTAGGGTTAGTGGAAAAGTAATATAAACTTTTTAAAAAGCAATATAAATTTGATGAAAAATATTTTAATCACTTAACAAATAGGCAATGAAACACGATTCTCCACCCAGTAGGAAACTCTTCTTTCCAGTTCCTCTTCCAAAAGGCAGCCACTGTTAATGGTTTCTTGTGTATCTTTTCAGAAACGAAGTATTCTTTTCCACACAAGTATCTCTATGAATATGTGGTCCCCTGTATCAGTGGTGTATTATACCTGGGTGCTTTGATTTAACGTATCTGAGAGACTCTTACGTATTTGTTCTTATGAAGGCCACCGACGGTCTCCCCGTGGTCAGATCCAAGGCCACCTGTCAGTCTTCCCTTACCCCACGACTTCCAGGGCTGGCACTCTCCTGGGTTTCCTCCTACCCCCTCAGGTCTTTCGCTGGCTCCGTCACGCCTCCCTGACCTCCGAACGTCATACCACTGGCCCCATCCTTGAACTTTTCTCTGCCTACACTCACACCCTGGATGATCTCATCCGGGCTTGATATCACCCCTATACTGACAACTCCCGATTTTATATCTCTAGCCCGAGTCATGCCCTGAACCCCAGATGTCTTATCAAATTGCCTGCTTGAGTCGCCATCAGATGTTTGACCAATGACTCAAACGGAAACTGTCCAAAATGGAACTCCTGACTTAAGCCCCTACCTCTTCACCTCCTGTCGTCTTCCCCATTTCAACTCCATTTTTCCCCCAGTTGTTCAGACCCCAAACCTCAGACATCCACGAGTTCTTTCTTGCTGTCAAATCCCATATCCCACCCACTAGCAAATCCCATCGACTCTTCCTTCAAGCAATATCCGACCAATTCTCACCATCTTCACCGCCACCTGGGTCTGAGCCACCATCAGTCACTACCTAGATTATTGCAATAGAAGCCTAACTGGTCCTCTGTCCCCTAGCCTTGCTCCCTTACCCAGTCTCCTCCATACAGCAGCAGAGTAGTCATGGTTAAGCAAGATGAGGTCCTGTATCCCTCCGAGGAATCCTGTCTCTCTTACAGTAAAAGGCAATGTCTTTGCAGTGGTCCGGGAGCTCCATGTGATCTCTTTGTGGACTCCTCCTCCACCTGTTCCTCCTTCGTTGCTTCTTCTGCTCCAGCCTGTCTAGCCTCCTGACTGTCCCTTGTCAACACCAAGGCTGTCTTAGACTATTTGCCTTTTCTCTGCCTGAGAGCTCTTACCCCAGATATTTGCATGGATTTACTTGCTCACCTTTGTCACATTTTTGCTAAATGTGGCCTTCCAGTGGGATTTACCCTGACTAGTGGATTAAGACGGTGACCTGCCATTTCCCATCTTCCCTGTCTGCTTTATTATTAATTTTTTGTAGCATGCATCACTTACTAACATACTAGATCATTTATGAGAATATAAGCTCCACAAGGACAGGCAGGAGTTGGGGAGGCATCCATCTGCCTCCCACTTTTGAACTGTTTTCATCATTGCAGTATCCCTAGTGCCTAGAATAGCTCCTGGCACATAGGAGATGCTTAATAATTATTTACTGATTGAATGATGGAACAGATCTCATTCTATTTGATTGTTTAAATGGCCACAGGAGTCCACTATATGGATGATGTAATGACAGCACAGTGGTGGCTAATATTCACAAGGCATGTCTGATCAGGTCCTTTATGAATTCAGACTCATTTATGCTTCTCACCAACCTTGTGAGCTAGGTTTGATAATCACTTCCACTTGATAGATGGCGAAACTGAGGTTTAGTTTTATCATCTGTTCCCCCAGTCACACAGACAATACATGATCATGCCATTCTGGCTGTCTTGAACTAGCACATTTAATTTCTGTGCCAGGCTGTTGCAGAATGGGTTTACTTAACCAGTTTCCTACAAATGGACACCATCTTTTGGTTCTCAGATGAGGCAAGCAAAGCTCAGAGAGGTTAAGAAGCTTGCACAAGGTCACACAGCTAGAATTCAAGTCCATCAGTTGAATCCTGGGTTGGAACTCTCAATGACTACATTGTCTCATCTCCCAAAGTTGACTTCTCCCTAAGGAAAAGGATTGGGGTTAGGAGGGCAGTCCTACAGCAAATTCAATAGCAAAGATGTCACTTTGCCGACAAAGGTCTGTATAGTCAAAGTTATGTTTTTTCTAGGAGTCATGTATGGTTGTGAGAGATGGACCATAAAGAAGGCTGAGCACCTAAGAATTGATGCTTTCAAATTGTGATGTTGGAGAAGGCTCTGCAGAGTCCCTTGGATAGGAAGGAGATCAAACCAGTCAATTCTAAAGGAAATTGACCCTGAATACTCATTGGAAGGACTGAAGCTGAAACTCCAATACTTTGGCCACCTGATGTGAAGAGCCTGCTCATTGGAACAGATCATGATGCTGGGAAAGATGGAGGGCAGGAGGAGAAGGGGGTGACAGAGGATGAGATGGTTGGACGGCATCACTGACTCAATGGACATGAGTTGGAGCAAACTCAGGGAGATAATGAAGGACAGGGGAGCCTGGTGTGCTGCCATCCATGTGGTCTCAAAGAGTCGGACATAATGGAACAACTGAATAACAAGAAGGGTGGCGGCCAGCTTCTGCCCCTTGGCAGTCTTCTCCCAAGGCCGTCTCCTGCAGTTCCCCTCCTAGGTCTGGCATCCTCTCCCAGCTCTGGAATCCTCTCCCTGACGGCCCTTGGCCATGAACACACAGAGAAGCCCATTTAATCTCTCTTATTGTCTGCCTCCCAAAGGGAATGTAGATGATTCTAGGCTTCCATTCCGGAGTCTCCCACCTCGGAGAGGTCAGTGACCATCTGGAGGGCCTTACCTGATGTTCATTTAGTCACTTTTATTGAGCGTATCTGCGTAGGGCACTGTTGGAGGCAGTTTGGCTTCCTTTAGAATCCAGCCAGCACCAGCCAGCATTATCTACCGCTGTGTTACGAGAACAATAGCGAGCAGAGAAAAACACAGTCCCTGCCCTCAAGGGGCTCACATTCGTCAAGCACTCCACTCACAGGGGCAGCTGGATGGCTGAGATGCCAGGAAGGGACACTTGGGTTGAAAGCTGCTGGGTGAGTGAGGGTGGAACACTGCAGAAAAAAATGACTGGATGTCTAAAGGCTCTAGGGACTGCAGGGGCCAGAGGAGGCCAGGGTGGCAGGGGACCGGTGAGAGGGAGGTGGTGGGAGATGAGGGTGGGAGGCCTTGACCATCTCAGGGAGTTTTGATTTTATCCCAAGCACAGTGGGAAGTCAGCCGGGTGGGGTAGGGGGAGCGCAGTGAGGAGCCTGATTGGACTGATCAAATCTGACTTGCCGTCTGAAGTCTCTCCTGGCTGAAGTGCAAAGAACAGACTGGCCAAATTGAGGGGACCGACACGTGGGCAAGGGGTGCGGGGAAGGGTTGACAGGCTCCGTGGCACAGAAAGAAAGGAGCGAGGAGTGAACCTGAGGAATATTTGGTCTGAGGTCATGCCCCTCCCTCGGGTCAGCCATACTCAAAGTCTGGTTGATTGAGCAGGGGCGGGGACAGCAGAAAGGCCCACTCCCTTGGTCGAGGTGGGGCAGCTCTGAAGGATGGTTCCAACCCCGGAGCTCCCTGGGGGATGACCAAGATCTTAAAACAGAGGTATAAATGCATAATTTCCCATTCTCATGGAGAGGAGGTTTGAGGCCAGGATCTGCCCAGGGTTCCAGAGACGTGTGGGTGGGTCAGTGGGTTGGTGGGTCCCTGGTCTTACCAATGCATGGGAGGAACTTGATTTTCCCTGGGCAGGCGTCCTGGCCCTCAAAACACATTCCTCTCCTCTCACATCCCTCTCATCTCCAAAACGGTGGTGGGCTACGGGGGTGAGGGAACTCTTGATCTTGGAATGCTGGTTCAGGCTTTCCCACTTTTCTGCTCTGTGACCTGGGGCAAGTCCCTTTCCTTCTCTGGGTCCATTACTTCATTGATAAGACAGGAAGTTGGAGTAATCAGTGACTCAGACTTTGAGGGTTTGTTGAAGCTATGGTCATGATGCACGTGATTTCTGGCAGCTTCAGGGGTTCCTGAAGTCCTGGGGTGGGGCAAGGAGGGGACTTAATTAGACCTCAAGTTAAGAATCCTTACATATACACACTACTATATATAAAACAATCAACAAGGACCTACTATATAACACAGAGAATTCTCCTCAATATTCTGTAACAACCTATATGGGGAAAGAATCTGAAAAAAAATAGATATATTAATACTATAGCTGAATCACTTTGCTCTACGCCTGAAACTAACAATACTGTAAGTCAGTTATACTCTAATATAAAATAAAAATTAAATTAAAAAAAGAATCCTTGTATGGAAGCAACTGAAGAGTCACAGATGAATGGATCAAGGTGTGGTACAGATCCACATACACGTATATCACTCAGTCACAAAGAATCTTACCATTTGTGACAACACAGGCGAATGTAAAGGTTATTATGTAAGTGAAATAAGTCAGAGAAAGGCAAATACCATATGATTTTACTTATATGCTGAATTTAAAAAACAAATGAACAAAACTAGAAACAGACTCACAGAACAAACTTGTGGTTGTGGGGCGGGGTCAGGGGGCAGGAATGGGCAAAATAGACGAGGGAGATTAAGAGGGACAAACTTCTAGCTATAAAATAAGTAACAGGGCTGTAATGAACAGCACAGGGAATATAGTCAATAATACAGCTGATAATATTGTAAGCACTTTGTGTGGTGACAGATGGTAACTAGAGTTACTGTGATCATTTCATAATACATTGAGTCATTATGTTGTACACCTGAAGCTAATATAATACTGAAAGTCAATTATACTTCAATTAAAAAAAAAACAAAAGAGTTCTTGGTGAGACAGTAACAAGCTCCATTTCTGATGACCTGATAGGAGGATCAGTCTAATACCCTGTCCTGATCCTCCCCACAATCTTTTAAGGCAGGCGTTACTTTCTCAACACGGAGATCAGAGGCAAAACTTACATGTCTTGTCCAGGCTGGGAGGAACTGAGCTGGCACTGCCCCCCAAGGCAGGTCTTTCTGAAGCCAAAGACTGTTCTTCCCAGTACAATGAGCGGCATTGCTCCTTCTGTCCCTACTCTGCACCAGACCCTCTCATAACACCACACATTCTAGGCCTCAGAGTCACTGCTCTTCTGCGGTGCTTTCAGGAGGCAGGGCTTACCTCCTAAGGGAAGAGGGAGGACCTGAGGCCCAGAGAGGCTAAGTGGCCTGCAAGGTCACCCAGCCAGGGTGTAAGGGGAGGGGAGACGGGTGAAGGGTGGAGCTAGCTGAGAGTGGAGACGAGGACCTCTGTGCTTCCTCCTGGAATCTGGTGTGGACAAGCTTCACCTATGCAGCTCGGAAGGCCTGCAGGAAGAGGGATAGGGAAGCTGTAATTAGGGGAAGAAGGCAGGCCCGTAGGGCTGGGCCTTAGAGAATAAGCTCCAGCCTGGTCACCCCTAACCACTTGGTTCTTCCATTTCTCCCTGCCTCTATTCAAGCCACCCCCAATTCTCAGGCCTGTCAGCCTCATCCTTATTTTCCAAGGTCAGCTTAAATGTCTTCCCTGAAAACCGGAGACCCTTTCCACTCCACCCCACCCATTTTTCCTGCTGTGGCCTGGGGAGTGATGCCCACTTGGCCCAGACTCTTTGAAGGCAGGATGCTCCCCTAGGGCCCTACAGGGAAACCAAGGGTGCTAGCCACTCTGATGCTTGAGCTTCTAGTTTTTCCCCTCCTTGCCTCTCCGTTGGAGGGAACCCAGAGTGTGTCTAGTGGTTAACCTCCTTAAGCCTGAGAAGGCCCCTGGGAGTTTATGTCCCCAACCCCAGGGGCCCCCATCCTGGGCCTGGGTCTGTCCCCTCCGGGGAAGACAGATGATCTCATCGAGTGTCTGCATCTGCCGCGCCCCCCCGCTCCCCCCCCCCCAGCCACGCCCCCCCCCCCCCCCCCCCCCCCCGCTCGTCCCGCGCCCTCTGCTGCAGTTGGGGCTGAATACTGCTCAGGATACAGAGATGGTTTTGATGAATGAAATTCAAGTGGCTCGATCACTCCGAAAGGACAGGCAGAAAGTGCCCACACCGCGACTCCTCCCGTTCCTTTAAAAAAGTAAAAGCACTTGGCAAGGATCGCCGTAAATCCAGCCCTGCTCCCTCCGACCCCCAAGCTCCGCCGCTGAGCCTTTCACAGAAACACGCACCAAAGAACCAGACCCGGGGGGAGGGCGCGGCGCCTTTAAGAGGCGGCGGGCAGTGCTGCCCCCTGGCGGCCGGCGCTCACGCGCTTCCTCCGCCCCGGCGGGGTCCAGCGGGCCGGCTGGCCTGGTCAGTGCGGTGGTGGCCACGGCGGCGGGCCCCGCGCCGGGGCGAGGACCGGGACGAGGAGGAAGTGGCGGCGGCGGCGGGTGAGGACGGCGGGGGCGCGGGCGCGTGGGGGGCGGTGGCGCGGGCGGCCGCGTGCGCCCTGCCGGGGTCCGAGCGCGTCGGGAGGGGCACGCGCCCGGCTCGGATCGGCCGAACTCGTCGCCGGGGGCTCGGAGGGGAGGGCCCCCAGCGATCGAGAGCGAGAAGGAGGGCCGGGAGGAGGGACTTGGGGGCGGCGCGTAGCCCAAGCTCGGGAGCCGATCGTCGGTGGCCGCCGCTGGAGGGCGTGCGGCTCGGTTCCGAGCGCCGGGAGGGCGGCGCCGGCGAGGGAGGGCCTGCCTCCTCTCCTCCCCGGCCCGGCCCGGCGCTCGCGAACTTGCGCGCCCGGAGCCCCGCAGGCGGCGGGGGCGTGGGCGGCGGCGGCGCGGGCGGCCCCCGCGCGGTGGCAGCCAGTGGAATGCCGCGCTGAGCGCCGCTCCCTCCGCCCGGGCGCCCGCCCCGCCCCGGCCCGCCCCTCCCGGCAGGACTGCGCGCCCGGAGCCCCGTTCCGCGTCCCCGCCGCCGGGAGGAGGTGCCCGCACGCTCGCGGCGCGCGCCGGGCCGCCAGACTCGGCCTGTGGGCGATTTCCTCCGGACCCGAGCTCCCCGCCCGAAGAGGAAGATGCAGACCTTTCTGAAAGGGAAGAGAGTTGGCTACTGGCTGAGCGAGAAGAAAATCAAGAAGCTGAATTTCCAGGCCTTCGCCGAGCTGTGCAGGTAAGGAGGGACGGGGCTCCGGCCCCCCCACCCCCCGGGGACCCCCGGCCTGAGCCCCCGGTTCAGCCTCGGGGGGCGGGGGGCTGTTTCCGGAGGTTAGAGCGAAACGGGAAGAAACGGTGCGCGGGGACACTGAGTCCGAGTAGCCAGGTGGCTGTGGTGTTCGAGGGAAGCGGTGGGCAGTACGAGCGGTGTGGCACGGACCAGGGCTCTCACGTGCACGGGGACCCCGCGTGCGGAGACCCCTGGCTCCCCCGGGCGTGACGGGAGCGCTGCTGAAGGTGGCAGAGGGACCTGGGAAATGGGGGGAATCCACGCTGTCTGCCCGTGGCTGGAGGTTACTTTTGGACTGGAGTGGTCCTCTTCCTTCGTCCCCGTTCTCTTCGTAGAGGAGGGCACCCATGTTTGTGTGTTTGCGGAGCACCTACTAGGTGCCCCGCCGGCGCAGCTCTCTTTGCAAGAATCTGTCATTGCATGTCACTGGATTAAGCCTCTTTGAAGCGAGTAGCAGTACTTGGCGTGTAGGTGATTTGCTGTCTCATTAGAGCCTCGCACCAGCCTTGAGAATCGGCTGGGTTGGTGATTCTGGGCCACGTGTCTGAGAGGGGGGGAAATCCATCCGCAGAGAGGTGGGTACCTGGCCCGGGGTCCCACAGCCAGGGAGTGGCTGGTGCAGAATGTAAACGTTTGTGTAGAATGGCCTTCTTCCCTCGAGGTCCCCACCCCCCACTCCATACAGTTCCTTAGTGGGGGAGACTCCAGGTGTTTTAATAAGATGGGGTCACGTTCTTAGTCCATTACAGATGCATCCAGTCTTGGGTTGGCTTTGCCTCACCTTGTTCCTCTATGGTGGCTTTGCCTCTGAGAAGCCCTTAGTTAAATCCTGGTCTCAGTGAAAGCTTCAGAGAATCTGGCTCCCCAAGCCTTTTGCAAACTCCAGGTGGAAAACCTTTTGTTATGCCGTGTCTACACTTGGTAGATTTGATTCTCAAAAATGGGCCCCCCTTGCATTTTTGTCCCTGTTGGGTCACCAAACATAATGATGAATTGAACAATTGAGTTTCCTTATCTCCTGGCATGCGGAGCGAGTGGCTGGTCTGAGCTGGCCTGTGCAGGCTGGCACAGCACCTCTGTGCCCCTCTCATGCCTGTCCCCAGGGCCTGCTGCTCCTTGGCCTGTTCCAGCCCTGCAGGCGCCCTGCTCCCCGCAGCCAGAGGGGCGCACCTTGTCTAAAACAGCTCCTGGTTGCGCATCCCTCGGTCTGGGGATGGAGTTGGCTGCTGCCTCTCCTGCTGGCTTCCCTGGGAGAAAGCACGCTTTTCATTTTCAGGAGGGCATGCCAAATGACCGGGAAATTCACAAGGAAACGGGGAGGAACTTGCAGCCAGAGCCCTGGAAGTGTGAGGACTTTTGCAGCCTTAGAAAGGGGCGCTTGAACACACACATGTGGACGATGTGCCCTAGACACTGAAGACATGTGCAGAAACCCCTTTGACGTGTTCTTGAAATCTGGTTCTGGTGTTGGGTGCCCGAGCTCCCCCTGCAGTCATCTGAGACTTGGGAAATCCCCACTGATACCTTGCACCCTTTCTCCTGAGGTCTTTCTCTATTTGTGTCGTCCTGTGCCTGCAGCTGAAGCACGAGGCTTATCATCTGGTTGGTATGTTTTGCTTGGTAATTAGGAGGCTCTCGCAACACAGTCCCAGCCGAGACTGAGACTTGTGGCTGGGTCCTCAGGCTGTACTTGCAGACTGCCTTTCCCTCCCCAGAGACCCCCCTACCCTTAAACACTGGGGGGTTCAGGGCAAGCTGTGATGTCAACCGTTCCGGGGAAGCTCCAGCCTGGAGTGTTCATTTCTCTGAAAGAGTGGTTGCGTTCAAAGTCTAGTTGCCTTCTTCTGGCCAAAATATTGACTTCAAAGAGGGGAAGGGAAATATCTGGGTCATTCTAGAACCTCAGGAAACCCAATTTGTGTTTTCATCAGGGGAGCCTTAGCTATTTTGTCGCTTAAGCTTAGGAAGGAAAGGAAAACACCGAAAAGAATTTTTCTGTTTCTTCTCTCCTTTATTATGGATACTTTCAGGGCGGCGCCCCCTGGTGGCCGCGTGTCTGTACTGGGTGCAAAGTACTCCCACCCTCTAGAGTGGCCAGAGTCCCTTGCCCGCTGGTGGGTGTGATGAGAGTGCTGATGCAGTTTCAGTGGCCGAGACGGGCTGTGGACGGACATTGTCACGTGGGGTTCCCATTTGGATGGGTGAAGAATCATCCCCGAGTTCCATAGTGAAAAAGTCCAGAGATGTTTGAAAATGGCTTGAGGCCCTGCTGCAAATGTTTGGGGCAGTATCAGCAGCGGGGAGGATGACCTGAACGCAGCAGGGTGAGTTGTTTAGCCAAATGTCAGGCCTTGTAAAAAAGAAAATCTTAGGACGGGAAGGGAGATCTTGTCTACCCAGCCCCTTTGTTTCACAGGCGCGAGACGGGGCAGGCTCCATACTCTGTTCCTTTTGTTCGGCTACTAGAATGGCTTCACCCCGGGCACCTCGAGATCCATACGGAAAGCAAGCCCTTTCTCCATGGGCGCCTCTAGCAGTTGGGCGGACCCCCTCATCATCGTCAGGGGCATGCTGCCGTTTTGTCGTGGAGATTCTGCCTTGCAATCCTGAGCTGTGGCCTCAGCAAGCGTATTGTCTGCCCTCCGAGGAGCATCGCCCCCTGCAGGTGTCCGTGGGCCGTTGGAGCAGGTCCCACCAGGACACTTAGCAGGCGGGAGGGCCGCCCCTTCACACCCTGGTCCTGCCTTGTTTATTAATAAGTTCTTTGCCTACAATAGGCCAGAGCTCTGGGAGGCTCCAGGAGGAGGGAGCTGGGAGTTTGCTGTTAACAGTAACTTGGCCTCTAGGGTGGCCCATACCTTCAGGGCCTACATTCCTTTATTTTAATTTCTTTTAATTTTAAAAATTCTATACTTTTTGACTGCGCTGGGAGGCATCTGGGATGTCAGTTGCCTGACCAGGGATCGAACCTGCGCCCCCTGCAGTGGAAGCAAGTGTCTCAAGGAACCTCCCTCTGGCTCCTTGACAGATGCGCCTCGACTCGGCTTGTTTCTGGCGGGATTGTTCGTTCCCGACACTTGCCCGTGAGTCTCCCCCTCTCCACGGGGATGGCTCTGCTTGTGTCCTCTTGGCCTCCCGCCTGCCTGCCCCTTCCCCTCACCCTGGAGCAGCCTCAAGGCTTTCTCACACGCAGAAGGGACTTCAGAGGGGAAGCCGAAAAGTAAAGCTGTTAGTTGAAAATGTCGGGTGATTTTTTTTTTTAAATGCGCTCCGTCCTCCACGGTGGCCCGTGTGGACGTGCTGGCTGACCCGGTTCACTGTGTCCACGTTTTCTGTGTCAGCCCTCCAGCGCCTCGCATCACCGTTCCTCTTTCCTGTGGCTGAACTTGTGTTGGAGGCGGTGGTGGAAATACACAAGACGTCGCACAGCTTTTTGGTGTAAAATGTGTCCTCTGTCCATCTTTACCGTCACGTCACCTGACCCGAATGCTTTCTTTCCTGGAACCTCATCTCACGTCATCCTCTCAGCAGCCCAGGGTGGCAGAATGGGGAAACTGAGGCTCAGGCCACATGAAGGACTTGGATTTGAAGTGGAGGGCTTCCCTGAGCCCAGACCCCAGGCCTTTACACCTGAGGATGTGGCTGCCTTGTTTATTAATAAGTTCTTTGCCCAGGTTAGGCCGGGGCTCTGGGAAGCTGCAGGAGGAGGGGGCTGGGAGTTTGCTGTTAACAAGAACCTGGCCTCTCAGGTGGCCCATACCCTCAGGGCCTGCATACCTTTATTTTTATTTTATTTTTTTAATGTTTAAAATTTTTTGCTTTCTGGCCATGCTGCGAGGCATGAGGGATGTTAATTCCCTAACCAGGGATTGAACCTGCGCCCCCTGTGGTGGAAGCGCTGTGTCTTATCCATTGGCCTGCCAGGGAAGTCCCCATTCCTTTCATTCCTTTCTTTAAATGGAGGACTCTAGAAGGTTCGTTTTTTTTGCTGGGAGGATTTAGCATGGTTCTATACTGGTATTCTTTTGGGAGATTCATAGTGGGGAGGAAGGAGAATCGTTTCCAGGGTTAAGTGATGCTGGTCTGTGAGTGGGTTTTTTTTCCTTTCTTTTTCTGTTTCTCTTAATGTTTGGATCTGGTATGATTTTGGGGGCATGGGGGTGAGAGGAGGTACTGACTTAAGTATCCTTTGTAGCTGCTCACTGGGACTGTCCATACTCAGCCTTTCAAATAAACACGTTCCACCAGTCTCCGGCGGGGGTGAACTGGGCTTCCCGTGGGAGAAGATGGACCGTAAGGGCCACTGCCGTCTGCCACTGCCGGGCCTGCCTCGACAGCGGGCCACCCATGTGACCTGGGCTTCTGTCTCAGTGTCCTCACTTGTAGAGTGAGGCTGATGACAATATTCTCTCAGGGTTATGGGGGACCCCGACCGTGCCTGGAACTCTGTGGGTGGTGGTTGCTGCTGTTACTTTTTAATTGGTCCTTGGGGAGTGGGTGAGTGGGCGTCTGCCCACAAATGTCTGTCTATTCCTGGATCTTGGGCATTTGCAGGTTGAGTGTTCCTGGTTGGGGCCGTTTTTGAGCGACCTTGAAGTCCAGGAGGGAGGCTGACTGCTCATCCTGCCTGGGTGTGGGTCTGGGGCAAGGCTGGGGGTGCAGGTGGGGGGCGCCTACCGTGCCTGCTGCCCTGCCAGCATCTGCCTACACACCCAGCCCGCGGGGATCCTACAGCCCCTGGGAAGTCGGGCCTGCTGTCTTCACCTGTTTTATGGATGTGGAGCCTGAAGAAATTTTGTTAACGCAAGATGACACTTTTGTTTTTTCAAGTTTGGAGATTTAAGAGGAGTTTGTACTGGGTTTCCTGAAAATGCCCAAGAGTCTCCATGCCAATCATGCTCCTGTTATTATTAGCTCACATTTATTGTTTTATCTTTTTGAATATTTAATACATGCCTGTGTTAAAACCTAGAGGACTCAAAATACACAATGAAAAGGACTCAAAATACACAATGAAAAGTCAGTCTATTTCCTTCTTGTTCTTGAGTTCCGGTCACTCAGGGACACGCGCTGTGGGCAGTCTCTTTCTCTTGAGGTGGTTTTTTTTTTTTTTAAACTTAAAAAAAAAATTGAATGATTCTTGAAATTCTGTGGTACTTTACAGTTTTCAAAAGTTTCACACATGTGATTTTGTATGTGTGTGACAGTCGCTAGGTCATGTCCGACTCTTGCGACCCCATGGACAGTAGCCCGCTAGGATCCTCTGTCCATGGGATTCTCCAGGCAAGAATACTGCAGTGGGTTGTCATGCCCTCCTCAGGGGAATCTTCCCGATCCAGGGCTAGAACCTGGGTCTTCCGCATTGCAGGCAGATTCTTTACCGTCTGAGCCACCAGGGAAGCCCCACATGATTTTGTATGATCATATAATAACCTTTTTAAAAAATCCCCTATTCCTATGCCCCCCCCCCCCCCGAGGGTTTTGTGCAAAACACAGGGCACATATGTATGGGTCTCTTCCACACGTATTGTTCTGTCCTTGACTCTTTTCATGAAACGCTGTGTCTTAGAGAAGCTGCCTGTCACTGCTTCTCTGGGGACACTTCTTCTGTATCACTTACCTCCTTTCTTTAACGGCTGTGGATTCCAGGTGTTAAAACAATGGACCCTATTTCTTGCCCTGTGCTTGGCATCTGCCGGTGTAGATGGTAGGCAGGGCGTGCTCCATCCCCTGGTCTGGGTGCTCATTGCCAGATGAGTGAGCCCTGGGTCAAAGGCACAGGCGTTTGACTTTTTCTGGGGCAGTTCTGAAACCACTCACCAGGACAGGGCGTTGCTCGCCAGTGACAGCCAGCGGAAGGACTTGTCACCCACTCCCTCCCCAGCGCAGTGGTGGACAGTTTTGATCTTGGCCACACACATGGGTGAGAAATGATACTGTTGGTTTGCATTTGACCGGAGGACTGAGTTCCCGTCAGCAGGGGTGGCCGTGCTTGCCCGGCAGAGCTCGGCTCACTTGTGCGTCAGGCTGGGGCCTCCCTCCCAACCCCTGGGCCCTCCTGCCTCCTCTCCTCGAGGTTTAGCAGGTTTGGGGCATTCAGCAAAGGCCCACTTAGCGAAGTGCCGCATGAGAGTTGGCTGTTAAAGAGGGTTTCTGTTCCTCTTTGTGTTTTGAGTTCAGTTGGTAAGCCGGCTTTTTGCAGGAATATTCTGGTACCTTCTTTTTAGAAAGCCAGATTCATTTAGAAAGCATGTGGTCATCCAGGAGCTGAGCACTTACTCCTTGCCTGGCAAAGCCACCGTGTGGGGCTCAAAGCACCATCCCTCTTGGTGCGGGAATCCTTCTCTGCTGGCCGGCCTGGGTGTGTGCGGCCTTGCTGGGAGGGGAGCGTCGAGCTCCGCAGGGGGGCCCAGGCTGGGTGGGGTGGCTGGTCCCAGGTCACACTGTGGGATGTGGGGCGTGGGGGGGTCACCTCACTCCTAGACCAGCGCCCTCTCCCCACCGCCTGCTTTCAAACAGCGCTTCCGGAGCTGTGAATGAGGCCGTTCCCACTGGGCTGTTTGAATTCTGCCTGCTGCTTTGTCTTGCCGGCTCCCAGCCACCCTGAGAAGGCAGCTGCCCCTGCGGCCCGGGGCCTCTGTCTCCAGCCGGGCCCATCATGGTGGCGGGGCGGAGGATCGTGACAGCCCCTGGGGGTGCCTCGCACCCCCACCCCCCATCTTGAGGGCTCGGGGGTGGATCTGATGCTGGCCGTAGGGATTTGAGAACCACTCCCATGAAGGAACCCTCCCCCCCCCACCAACTCCTGCCCCTTCCCTCCCAGGCCCGTGGGTGTGGGGTGCCCACCCTGTTAACCGCCCTTGGTGGTCCCCGCCGGCAGAACCCGCTGGGTCCACTCTGCACAGCCACCAGCCGCCCTGGGGGAGCCGCGGGACACACAGGCCAAAGTCCTCCCAAGGACGGCTTCTGAGAGATGCTAGGTTTGTGTTTCCCTTACTTAGGATCTCGAACCCTTAGTGCCTCCTGGCTGCCCTCGTTATTTCTCCCTGCTCCTTGTCTGTCTCTTTCCTTTGCCGGGTGGGTTCCATAAAGGTCGAGACTCGGGCAGTTCTGTTCCCTGGTGAAACCCCCCAGTGCTTACACCCGTGCACACAGTAGGCGCTCAGAGAGGGTGTCTGTTAGTGGGTGAAGGAGCTGACCGGCGGGCTTGAAGCCTTCGCCAGGTCCCTGTGGCTCAGCCAGAGTGGCTTGTGACCTTGGAGTGCCCTGGGCCAGGAAGGAAACCCCAGGCTGAAGGTGGTGGGTCCCAGGTCGGGTCATCGGCTTTATTCCTTCATTTTTTTTCTTTATTTTTTTATTGAAGGATAACTGCTTTGCAGAATTTTGTTTTCTGTCAAACCTCAACATGAATCAGCCATAGGTATAATATATCCTTTCCCTTTTGAAACGCCCTCCAGTCTCCCGCCCCATCCCACCCGTCTAGGTTGATACAGAGCCCCTGTTTGAGTTTCTTGAGCCATACAACAAATTCCCGTTGGTTATCTATTTTACATATGGTATTCTTTCATTAAAAAAAAAATATTTATTTACTTGGCTGTGCTGGGTCTTCTTTGCGGCATGGGCTTTTCTCTAGTTGCACCGAGTGGGGGCTACTCTATTTACGGGGTGTAGGAAGCCTCTTACCGCAGTGGCTTCTCCTGGTGTGGAGCACGGGCTCTAGGCCTCGAGGGCTTCAGTACTTGCTGCACGCGGGCTCAGTAGTTCAGGCTCTAGAGCACCGGCTCTATAACTGTGGCACTTGGGCTTAGTTGTTCTGTGGCATGTGGGATCTTCCTGGATCAGGGATCAACTCTGTGTCTCTTGCATTGGCAGGTGGATTCTTTACCACTGAGCCACCAGGCGCACCTCATTCCCTCATTCTTTCATTCACTCAGCAAGTCCTGACCCTCCACCCCGGCCCGCCCTGTGCGAGTGCTGGTCCCTGCCCTCCTGTGTCCAGAGGCTTGGTGGGGAGATGAAGGGAAACCAGCACACAGACACATTTAAAATGCTGCACGGTGGAGCTAGAGCCAGGAAGCCTGCGGATGGGAGAGCCGTGGCAGGAGCAGCTGCAGCTACTTCAGCACTGTGTGGCCAGAGAAGGCCTCTCTGAGGAGGTGATGTTAGTAAGAGCAAGTGCCCATTCCTCTGGGAGGCAAAGAGCTGCAGGGCAGGTGGGGTCTGCTGTCTGGAGGTCACTCGCCCTGGCCTGCCTCTGCTGTGGCCCTGGGTGCCCTGAGGACCAAGGGCAGCCGTCTGGGTAAGGGCCGGTCAGTTTCCATGTTGGACAGGTGGTGGTCAGAGGAGGCAGCAGTGTTTATTCCGGTGGCCTTGTTCCCTGACAGTGTCAAAAGGGACCAGGTGGGTGGCCCTGGGACCTTCCTCCACCTGAGGCTGTGTTCTCGGGACCAGACAAGAGGATGAATACTCCCCTCTGGCCTGGTTCAGTCCAGCCTTTGTGTTCGGGAATGAGCTCTTCTGGCCTTGAGGGTGGGCTGGTGTGAGGGATGGATGGGGGACCCTATGACCTGTGTAGACCCTAGGCCAGCCGACCTTTCCTGAAGTTCACCTTAGGCCTTGGGTGCCCAGGGAGCAGGGGAAGGATGCTTGTTCTCTTTTACACTCATTTACCTTCCTCTAGGGGTTTCCCTGATGGCTCAGGGGGTAAAGAGTCTCCCTGCAGTGCAGGGGACATAAGAGACACAGGTTCGATCCCAGAGTCAGGAAGATCCCCTGGAGGAGGGCATGGCTACTCACTCCAGTATTCTTGCCTGGAGAATTCCATGGACAGAGGAGCCCGGCGGGCTATAGTCCATAGGATCGCATGAGTCGGACGCAGGACTGAGTGACTGATCACAGCACCTTCCTCTAGGCCAATGTTTGCTGAACTTGCCCAACAGAAGAAGCACTTGGGGCACCAGTGAAAAGCATATCCTTGAGTCCACCTGTCCCCCCTAAAAACCCTCCAGGGAAGGGGTCTGGGAGCCTCCTCTTAACAAGTGGCCTGACGATTCTTCTGGGAAACAGACACTGTCACTTCCCGAAGGGTGTTGCTAGGCCTCACCCCAGAACCATCAGGCGTGTTTGGCGCTGAGTTAACAGGCTAGAGCAGCCTCTTTACTGTGGGGCTTCTCTGGGACAGGGGCCTCCAAGAAGGCATCTGGGATGTAAAGGTTCTTGGGCTGGTTTGTCCCCAGAACCCCTGTGCAGGACTCATGTTCCCTGGAGCCCACCTGGGTAGCTCTGGTGTGGCACCCGCCATCCACTGCCTTGTTTGATCCTCATCACGTGGGGGGGGATGGGGTGGTGGCACCAGGCTGCCCCCCAGCTGCCCTACCTGCTGGTTGCCACCTTGTGGGCAGTGCTCTCTCCCCCCTGATGGTGGGAAAGATGGAGGGCAGGAGGAGAAGGGGACCACAGGGGATGAGATGGTTGGATGACATCATCAACTCAATGGACATGAGTTTGAGTAAACTCCAGGAGTTGGTGATGGACAGGGAAGCCTGGCGTGCTGCAGTCCATGGGGTCACATAGAGTTGGACACGACTTGAGCGACTGAACAACAACAGCTCTCCCCTTTTAAAAATGGCTTGCCTCCGGTGCCTGTTTTGCACTGAAATTCCTTAGAGGCGGATCCCGGGGCTGGGGAGGAGCTGCTATGGTCTTTGCTCAGGAGACATTCCTGGGGACTGGCTCAGCCAGGTGCGCGCTGATTGATATATCAGGCAGGGGGCCGGGATCAGAGGCGGAGGGCGCAGCCCCTGGTCTGCAGTGTTGTCTGCAAACTCACTGGCTCATCAGCCTTCTGCCTGCTCGGGTCTTGGAGCCTGAGACCTAAAACCAGAACTGGGGGCTCATCCAGGAGGCCCCGATGCTGCAGAAGGGCTGTGTTCAGTGCCCCCTGCTCCCTCCAGTGACTCAAACCCAATTTCCGAGCAGGGGTGAGGCCTTCCACGGGCCAGGCACTATTGAAGATGGGGAATCTCCTCTCCAAGACGGGTGGTGTGTCTCCATCTGCCGGATGAGAACACAGAGGCATTGGGAGAGGGGAGATGACTTGCTGGTTCACCCGGCTGTGAGTGGCAGGGCTGGGACTCACCCTTGGGGCCCACTGACTCCTGAAACTGTGCTGTTTCCACCCTGCCAAGTGGCCTTCATCTTATCCGGGTACCACTGGCTTGAAACCCAGTTTCAGAAGAAAGTCGAGGCGTTCTTTTCTGAGCATCCTCTGAGGGTAGTGGTTGGGCCCCAAGGCGTGGCGGGTGGTGAGATGATTGTGCAGTTGGAGCAACAAGACTTGCCCGGTTGGCTGTGGATGACTGGTGAGTCATTCCACCTCCCCGAGCCTCTGTAAAGGGGGGCTTAGTACACCCACCTCCAGGGCTACTGAGCATGGAGCGCTTCATACGTGCTGGGACTCGCCCTCCCCACTGGCCCCCCCACCCAACCAGGCCAGGGTCTGGGGCCTCTGACACGTGTCTGGCCGGAGCCCCCAGCCCAGGGCAGACAAGGTATCCCCCCTGCCCCCTCCTCCCTCCTTTTCTGGTGTGGGGTCCTCCAGCACCCGTGACCAGGACACGGCTCTCTCTCTCTGCTTCCTGGGAGGGGCTGGGAGTGGTAGGTGGGTGCTGAGTGGAGGCCACTATGGGAGTTTCGCTTTCACTTCTACCTCGCACCCGTATCCATCCAACAGTCGAGGGCTGGGGTGTGGAAAACCCTCGGGCCCCTCCCTGGGGCACCCGTCCCAGTGCAGGTTGCTCTTCGCCCACTTCCCAGAGGGTGAGTCGGGGATGGCCCCAGGCGTCTTCTCTTTGCAGAGCACCCCATTCATTCCTTTGTGCAGTCACACGGTGTGTATTTATTGAGTGCCTGCTGAATGCTGGACACTCTTGGGATCCATGCAGCAGTGAGCGCCCCAGGGCAGCCTGGGGCCATGGAAGGCTCTTCCTCACTGTGCGCGCTGGGCTGGGTCTGAGGGAGGGAGGTGTGGTAGGGAGGGGTGTCCAGGTTGTGGGGCTCTCTTCCATTCTCCCAGAGGGGATCGGGGACCTTGGAGAGAACGGGGGCATGTTGGCAGGTGTGGGGGTATTTGTGAGTCCCCAGGGGCTGTTGGGTTGGCTCTCATCTCCCAGGGCCCTGGGCATCTTTCTGAGGACCGTTCAGTGCTGTGGGCCTCCTGGGTTCTCTGTGGATGGAGTTTCCTCTTTGCGCCCCAGCCCGGGTTACGAAGGCCCAGAAAGATGCAGAGTGAGCCCCGAGTTTTAGACCCAGTAGATGGGGCAGCTTGGATTTGAACCTTGCCTTGCTGACACTAAAGCATATCTTCTTTAAGATTTTATCCTAGAAGTCCTAGCGCTCAAGCCCTTTGCAAGGGCTCCTTGAACCGAAAAGGAATGCTGGCCATTTCATCAGAGATCTGTTCCTGCCTCCGCGTGGGCAGGTCTGGGCAGGGACGCCTGGATCCTATCAGGAAAGAGTTCTGCTTGTTTCGAAATCAGCCCCAAGCCCCCCACCCTCACCGTGACCTGCACACAGGCACGGTGCTGCCTGTGCTCACGGGGTTGTGGGTTCTCAGACCTTTGCTACCTGACCCTCTGGGCATCAGAGCCCCTGCTGGTGAGAAATGTACTTATTTTTCTTATTCCCTTGGAGGTGCTGCTGTGGCTGCCCTGGTGGGGAGGGGACAGTGGGCTCCTTTGCATGAGGCTGTGGATGTCGTGGCATTGTTTCCAGTGTTGTAAGAATAGTTGAACCCTGGGCATAACAGTAGCTCCCCATCCTCGAGCTCCGGTCACCGGCCTGATCCTGTGCTTTAAGGCTGTCATTCCATGTGTGGAAACAGCCTCAGAGAGAGTAACTGACCTCCCAGTGTTTCATAGCTGGTCCCTCCATAGCTGGAGTGTGAGTTGAACAGCACTTCCTGTGAATCCAGAGCCCAGACTTTTGACCATTAGAGTTTATTTTCTTTGTAAGTGATGGCAGAGGATGAGAGGATGGCTTTCCTTTTGTCTGAGCTCTTTGCTAATGACCCGTCCTTAGCACCCCTCAGTTTTTCACTTTTCTCCTTTTCATTTTCAGTTTCATTTGGATACATGGCTTGTCTGGAATCAGGAAATTTAGGTGCCAGCTCAGGTGATGTTCACTCAGGCTGGGCATCAACTGAGACGCCTTTCAACAGCACTGCCATCCGTCTGTGGATGCTGAGTTTGGGTCTGCCGGTTTGTGATGTGCTCTGTCCAGACGGCACCACTCAGATTCGCAGAATCGCCCCATTCCTGCCGCTCAAGCTCCTTCCTTGAAATGCTCTGAGCCCATGTGGATGAGGCCCCATGGCCTTGTTATTGTTCAGTTGCTAAATCATGTCCAGCTCTCTGTGACCCTGTGGACTGCAGCACATCAGGCTTCCCTGTCCAACACTAACTCCTGGAACTTGCTCAGACTCATGGCCATTGGTCAGTGATGCCATCCAACCAGCTCATCCTCTGTCACCCCCTTCTCCTGCCCTCAATCTTTCCCAGCATCAGGATGTTTTCCAATGAGTCGGCTCTTTGCATCAGGTGGCCAAAGTATTGGAGCTTCAGCTTCAACATCAGTCCTTCCAGTGAGTATTCAGGATTGATTTCCTTTAGGATGGACTGGTTTGATCTCCTTGCTATCCAAGGGACTCTGCAGAGTCTTCTCCAACACCACAATTTGAAAGCATCAATTCTTAGGTGCTCAGCCTTCTTTATGGTCCAACTCTCACATCTGTAAATAACTACTGGAAAAACCATAGCTTTGACTAGATGGACCTTTGTCAGCAAATTGACTTATACTTCCGTTTAAGTTGCCATGCGTGTCCCTTTCTGGGGTCACCTTGGGGAACCTTGGTGCTTTTTTTTCACTGAAGCTCGAGGGTTTCAGAAGCACCTTGGAAAGATCCCCAAAGCCCTGGAAGGCTCTTGGGAGCATTCTTTTTGGAGCCAATCCTTGGCTTCAGAAGTGGGAGATGCTTGTGAAGGAACTTGAAGAACTTGGAGGCAGAGGTGCTGGGTTCTCTCTGTGTGACTTTGGGCCAGGCCACTTAACCTGTCTGAGCCTTTCGTTTCTATACCCGAAATGGGAATTTTAGTACCAGCCTGCAGCAGAATACTTTAACAGACTGGGTGAGCTGAGGCCGCTTGAGTCTTTTTTAGCACAAAGCCTGGCCCTTGATGGGCAAATGGTAAATACCGTTGTTCGTGTTAGTCAGCCATTAAAGGTTGATGGACCTTATGTTTGAGCTTATGTGTGAATAGTCCTCATGTCTGGGAAGAAGCTGGGAAGCTGAGTTCCAGAAGCCTCTTAGGTGGGGCCATGCTAGATTGCTTATGATGTCCCAGGGACAGTGTGTATCTTGGTCAGTGATGGGATGTGAATGCTGACACAGCCTTTTACTGCTTGGGTGGCCCCTCCCTGGTTTCTTAAAGGAAATTAACCCTGACTATTCATTGGAAGGACTGATGCTGAAGCTGAAGCTCCAACATTTTGGCCACCTGATGGGAAGAGCTGACTTGTTGGAAAAGACCCTGATGCTGGGAAAGATTGAGGGCAGGAGGAGAAGGGGGTGACAGAGGATGAGCTGGTTGGATGGCATCATTGACTCAATGGACATGAATTTGAGCAAACTCAGGGAGATAGTGGAGGACAGGTTAGCCAGGTGTGCTATAGTCCATGGGGTCGAAAAGAGTCGAACACGACTTAGTGATTAAAGAAGAAGAATAACAACAACTGGGCCTTGATTTCCTGCTTGAGAGGAGTCAACCTGGTGTCTGTGCTCAGGAGGGGCTCAGCACACAAGGGTCTCCTTTCTTGTTTGGGCCAGAGACCATCTGTGCCAGAAGCAGGGAGGGCTGCCTCTCACTCCCCTGACCGGTAGTCAGGCTGTCTGTGTCGCCCGGTGATGGAGGGAAACCCCTCCGTTGCTGCTGAGATGCAGAGGTTCACCGTCGTAGAGCAGCAGGTTCCCCATGCCTCGGAGCCAGAAGGGGCCCGTGCAGGTGAGGATTTGCAGCTCAGAGCGCCAGGCCTTGCAGGTTCAAGCACAACGTGCCGGGCCCTCGTCCTGGAGTCCACGAGCGCGCCTCCTTTGGCCTCCAGGGAACTGCAGGTCGAATGCGAGGCCAGAGTATGTTCTGTTCTGTTCCGGGTCATGGTTGGCAGGCCCCTCCTTGACCAGGATGAATTCTTTGGTCCACAGATCCAGGTAGTTGGTGTCCCCCTGCCTCCATCCCGGTGGTCTTTCCTCCAGCCTTGCCAGGAATGCCAAAGGGGCGAGCTCTCTGAGATGCTCCACTGGGATGGGTGGGGGGTGGGTGGCCATGTGGGACACGGACAGTTCTGAGGGCAGGGGGGAGGATGGGGACTCCCCTGGGGGTGAGCCCGGAGGACTGGCCAGGTGCCCGCAAGTCTGTCTTCATCGGTGGAGGACACCACAGGGCAGCCGTATCCTCCAGGCTCTTGTCTCTCCATCAGCCGGCAGACGTGGAGAGTTATTGGGGTGAAGTTAATGATCTGAGCAGAAAAGCAGCTCTCTGGCTGATTCCTACGAGTCGCAGCAGTGTTTGTGTTTCGGTAGAAACCTCAGGGCCGACCAGGTTCAGTCGTAAAGGGGCTCCTGTGAGTGTGAACACCGTGCCGAGGCGGCTTCAGGTCCAGTGGATCCAGGGGCTCTCATGGTGTCTTTAGGACCTGGTCTCTCTCCCCCCTCAGTGTCCCTCGTGTGGCTTCGTTCTGAGGCCCAAGTGATGCAAGATGGGTCCTCACAGCTGACCTTTATTCAGAGTGCCGAGGTCCTCGTGTGGTATCACCTTTGATCTACATTACACCCCTTGGGGGTGGGGGCTTGGAGTGCCCCTGTTTCCTAATGGAAGGAGTGGAGGCCCCGAGGGGTTAAGGAACTAGCTCAGAGTCACAGCTAGCGGGTGGTGGGGCTGGGGTGGGAACCCGGGCTGGGGGCTTTGGGGCCTCCCCTCCACCTCGGAAGGGTCAGCCTGGGCCACACCCTCGTCCCTGAAGCAGCTGTGGGGGCCGGGGAGTGCCCGGTTCCTGACCCCATGGTCAGCATGTGGGCAGGGTGGGCCCACACCGGAAGCTGGGGACTTCCCTGCAGACAGCGGGCTGGCCACTGGGCAGCCAGGGGAGGGGGGGTGCTCCCCGGTTCTGGGCTCCAGGGCCGGCTGGTGGGAGGGTCGGGGCTTTTTGCCTGCCGGAGGGTTTGCAGCCAGACTCCAGGGTCAGGGCGCTGTTCCCAAGAGCGGGGTGACGGCCTGCAAGTGGGCCCCTGGCTTCCGCTTATCCCTGGTTTATCTCCACAGTCGGTCGGACCCAGGCAGATTCTGAGGGTGCTGGGCCCAGGGTCACGCCGGGGCGTCCTGGAGGAAGGGTTTATGTAACTCTTCCTGGAGGGATGGAGTTTGGGGTGTGGGGCGGAGCTGCCTGGAGGCCAGGGCGAGGGCTGGTGTCTTCCCTGTTCCGCCCGTCCGCGTCCCCGCGTCCCGTTGGGAGGAACTGTGGGTTTTGACACCAAGTATTTGGGGTGAAACAGTCTTGTGTTATGTAAACACGCTATTGCCCTGTGGCTGTTTGGCCCTGTCCCATGCTCACCGGGGAGCCCGCTGGGTTTCGCCTGTGAATTAGTGGGTGGGTGGGGGTCAGTCCTCCTGCAGAGGGGCGCGTCAGTGCTGGACGCGGAACCCCCCCGCCGGCCCCTTCACGTCCCGGGAGGCCTGGCCGGAGGAGTCCACAGGGAAGCAGAGGGGGTGACTGGTGACTGGCTGGTGGTCCCACACCCAGGCCCTTCAGTCCCGAGGCCCCCGGTGAAGGGGCTGGGCCAGAGATGGGGAGAAGGCTCAGGTGCTGGGAGAGGGGGTCTGGTTAGGGTCTGGTTTTGGTCCCACATGGTTCCTTTCTCAAAGGACCCTTGAGAAGCCAGCAGCCACCCTGCTCAGAGCCTTTGTCAGGGCCCGCCAGCCGCTCTTCTTGGCCGTTGCCGGACTCTCATGGGCCGGTGGTTCTTTTTCGGGGCATAGCCTTTGGTGGCAGGTAGATAGGGGTGATGTGGGTGGGAAAACAGTGGAAAGAGGGCTGTCCCGGGCCCTCCCCTTTGCCCTGGCCACCGTGGGCTGCAGGCCTGGCCTGACCTTTGTCAGCAGGGCTTTCTGAGGCTGTGTGAGGAGGGAGCGGGGTCAGGAAGCTCAGATCTCATTCATTCTCACTATGAGCTGTGCGGCCTTCACCAGAGTCCCCTTCTGCGGGCCCCCGGCTCAGAGGCCGCGGCGAGCAAATTTGTGACCCGAAGCGTCCGGTTTAGCTGCCAGGACCGCTGGCCCGAGCTGTCAGCTCGGCAGGTTTGTTACGCGAGGCAGCGAGGAGGGGTCACTTCAGTTTATCAGCTGATAAAAACAGCACTTGGAAACAAACTAAGCTGAGAAGGTCAGTCATCTGCATGAAATTCCGCAGTCTCTCTTGGGCAGGTTCGCATCTGACTTGTGAATACCACTAAAACACTCTTATTACAAAGGAGTAACGAACCTGATCAAAATTTAAACCACACCAAAGAGCTTGCTGTGGAAAGCTGGTCTCCCTTAGACTTCACCCCAGGCCCTTGAGGCAGCCACATTGCCTTGTTCTCGCCTGTCCTCTGAGATGTGTGTTGTGTCTATACAAGCCCATGTTTATGCGTGCACACACACACACGCACAGCCCCCGTTTTTGTTTCTGAAACAGAGATGATCCATTATCCATGCTTTCCTACGCTTAATGTGACTGGAGTGGGGAGGGGAGGAGGGAGACGGGAGAGCTGAAGAATCGTCAGCCATAGAAGACAGAGGGCAAGCTGCAGTTTTACTCACACCGACGCTGATGGAACAAGTTTGCATCTTAGAAGATTCGCAACTTGAAAGTTTGCCTGTAGGGGACTTACTGTAGCCTCACGTTGGGGGTTAGGGCTTTAACATGAATTTTGTGGGGACACAAACGCCGAGCCAGCAGCACCCCTCCTGGCAGGCGTTGTACAGGGGTACATCCACCTGAGGCTGGGGTCCTGCCCCGTCTGCATACATGTGGCCCATAGTGCAGATGCTCCCTGGGAAGGAAGCCGACAGGTGTGCTGGGCCAAGCCCACCAGCTGGCTTCTGAACCCAGTCCCCGTGCCCAGGGCATGACTGACCTGGGCAGGTGATGGGCCTCCCTTTTCTTATCTGTAAAATGGGTGCGCATCTAATTGGGCAGTTTGGGGGATCAGAGGCGGTGACAGCTGAGTTGATGGAGGTGGTCTTTGACACATAATGGGGGATCTGATTATAAATAATTTCTTCTCTTCTCCAAATAATTTTTTTTTTCTCCTGGTAGATAAATAGAGAGCTGAAAATCATCTCTGACCTCAAAACTGGTCAAAGAAAGGGGTATCTGATATGGTCCCTTAAACTGGGAAGGACCTCTCTTGGATGATAAATCCCCCAGCCCAGCACTCTTGCTGGGGCACATTGAGAGCAGGTGAGGGTCCCCTCGACGGCCCTGCTGAATCTGGGTTTTCTCCTGTGTCTTTCCGCAGAGCCCTCCCCCTTCCCAGCCCCACATGCTGCTGGGAAGGGCTCCCCACCAGCCAGCCCCTCACTCATGCTGAGCCCCAGCTGAAGGAAATGAAAGCATGTCATCTTTTTTTCTTGGAATTTTTGGTCCTCTGTAAAGACCATGTAATATCATGAAAGCAAAATTTGAAGAGACAGATCATTCCTCTACTCCTAACCCAACCATCTCTAGTTCCTTTTTGTATCTAAAGTTGCAGAGTTGAGAACATTGTGTGGGTAGCATTTTGATTTTTGCTTTCTGCAGGGCAGCCTTATAGTATAAACAGATTCCATGTTGCTACAGTCTTTAGAGTGATCTTTAAAAAAATTTTATGAACTTTTATTATGAGCATTTCCAACATATGTAAAAGAATAATAAAATGACCCCCCCCATACCAAGTATTAACCATAAGTTATGACTTCTCTTGTTTTATTTATTATTATTTTGGAGAAAAATCTCAGACATATTTCTTATGTAAATAATTCAGTATGATCTTTAAAAGCTAAGGACTTTCATAATCCATATGATAATATATTTATAGTTTCATTTTCCTTTTCACACATCAAATATCTTAAAAGATGATAAAAGTGTCAGCTCACCACCATCTACTCTACCCCAACCCTGCTAGAAAAAAAGATAGGGACTTAAAACTTAATCCCGGTGATGCTATCACACCTGAAAGTAAAGTACAATAGAGGATGATCCTTTTTCATTGCTTCGTGATAGCTCTGTTGGGCGTCTATGCTGTGATATATTGAGCTGTAATCTTATGATTGACTATTTAGATTATTTCCAGTTTTCTTGCTGGTGTAGATAATAATGCGTTGGATATCATTGTGAATGCAGTTGCCTTCCTACTTCGTATGTGTAGTTAAGATTTTTATCAATTCCATTACGCGTAAGAATCTTATCAGTTATCATTGAATAACAGAGCGTCCCCAGCGTAACCACTGCGCGCCCACTGCGCGGTGGGGTGGCGGTTTGGGCCAGGCTCCCTCGTGTGTCTGCGGTCAGCGGCCGGTCATTCAGGGTCTCTGCTCCTGGGGCTTGGCCTCTGGTCAGCCAGGGCGATGGGGGTGACCTGGCCACGTGTGTCTGATCCCCTGGCAGGCTGCCTGGGTGTGCTCTGGGGGGCAGGGGTCCAAGACAGTGGGCGCTTCCAAGGCCCCTGGAGGCATGGTCTCTCCACCGTGGTCTGTTGACCAAAACAAGGCTCAAGGCCCTGCCAGGTTCAAGGGGTGAGAAAGTGAACTTAACCTTTTTTTTTTTTTGATTGAGGCTGTCACATAAACCTGTTTCTGTAAAACGGTTGCTTCTTAACTTTTGTTGGATGTTGTGCAGAATTTTGAGTTTCTGATGAAAGCCATAGAGCCTATTCTGAAGAAACCACTTTGCATTATGCGCTAATATATATCCACCAAAATTCAGAGAAGGCCGCAGGTTTTCTGAAGCAGAGGTCCTATGGGTCCCAGGTGATAGCTCCTTGTTCCACACCTTTGGCCTAGATTTTCAGGAGAGATGGTATGTAGGTGTCCTTTAGAACATGGTTTCTACAAGTTCATCCTCCAGGGAGCAATTCTGTGGTCACGTGAATTTCTGGAGCATCGAATACCTGGAGATTTAAAGTACACAAGAGCGTATGAAAAATCCTGACGTCTTGCCAGAAAGAAACCTTTTGTCTTCGTTTGACTTAACACTTTGCCCTTGACATCAGAGAAGACATTTTAGGAGACACAACGTGGTTCAGTATCCACTCTGTGACTTTCTACAGAGAGCTTAACGGTGTGACCCTTGGCTTCTCATCTGTGAAATGGGGACAGTGATATGAATGCCACTCCATTGGCCTGGTCAGAGCAGCAGAGTCCTTGCAAAGGATGCAGACACCGGGAGAGGTCATGGACTGGGAACCCTTGTGCAGATGAGTGTATGATCTGGCCTTAGCATCAACAGGGCAGGCCATGGACCCTTCTTTAGGACCCAGGAGGTCCCAGCTGTGCTGTGCTTGGCGGGGTGAGGGGTGGCAGAGTCATGCCCTAGCTTGGGGGCCCTCAGGGTGCTCAGTCTGGAGCAGACTCCCTAAGGAAAGAAAGTCCATCCTTCATCCATCCTCTATGAGTGCCCACTTTATGTCCAGCTCAAGCCAGGCGTTCTGAGGCCTGGTCCTCTGGGAACGCAGCGTCCGTGTAAGGAGAGGAGGCTGGTGTGGCTGGCTGACCCGGGGAGCCCTGCAGGCAGGACTGCAGGGTGTGGGTGGGGGGAGTCTGGGCCCCTTTGGGAGCCTGGTGTTACCTGTGGCAGCCCCGCCCCCCACCTGATGAGCTTCACTTTTCTCAGCTGGAAAAAGACAAGCTTAGAGCAGAGAAGCCCCAAGTTCTTGACCGTTCCACCTGGGCGAGCCCTCGGGGTGTCCCAGGGGAAGCCAGAGTGAATCAGGCTGTAGCTCTTGCCACCCCCGCCCCGGCCCCCACACTGCTGGGGACCAGTCATTTCCAGAGCGCTTCCAGGCCACGTTCCCTGTTGTCGGTCTGCTTCTGTGTATATTCCCCAGGACAGCTCCTGTGGTCCCCCCTCCCTGCCCCCAAGTCAAGTGTTTGTTCGCTAGTGTGCGAATCCGTCTGTGGCCAGGGTGGACAGGACCCCATCCGATGAGCTCTGGTCTGTGGGGGGAGGTCTGTGTGGGTAACAGACGTATCAACCAGTGAGTTAAAGGGGGTAAGTCCAGGGGGAACAGGAAATGAAGTGAGAGCAGTGACGCAAAGGGGTCTGGGGACTGTCCCCAGAGTGGTCAGAGAGGGCCTTTCTAAAAGAGAGACTCCTCCTGTGATGTGACTGATCAGAGAGGAGTTATAATAGCTGCAGTGAGGCCGGAGCATCTCAGGCCGGGGGAGAAGCAAGTGCAAAGGCCCTGGGGTGCCTCAGGGCAGCGGGGAGGAGGGCTGGCCAGAGCCAGGTTTGTGCCTTGTGAGGGAGGGAACGATAGGGAGGGAGGCAGGGGCCATATTCTTCAGGGCTGCTCAGGCCATGCATGGGGTGCAGTTTGACTTTTATTTATGTGAGAGGGAAGGCGCCCATCAAATCACCCCACAAAATAGTCCTTGAACATCGATGACCCCTTTAAAAGCCTTGGCAAGTGTTCCGAGCTCCAGGCCAAGGTGTTGAGGCTGTCTGTGCACATCATCCTTGAGGATGTTAAATGTCAGCGGCAAAGCATCGTTCCCAGCGCCCCTGGGCTGCGCTCAGTCCTCACATGGGTGACGGCCTGCATGTGTGACTGTGTCCTGGAGCAGGCTCTCCTCCTGGCTGGGTGCTCCCAGGGACCCCCCTGTGTGCTTGGGGGCAGCCTGGTCTCCTCTCCCTCCAACTAAATAACAAAATGCCCACAGTAGGCTCTGGGAAGGAGGGACCTCGACTTCAAGCTGCTTCTCGCACTGTCCAGTTCTGTAATTTGGAGCAAGTTGTTGAGCTTCTCTGAGCCTCAATTTCTCCATCTGTTGGATAAGCAGAGCACTTTTTAACCTTCACGGCTGGCGTGTCAGTTGAAGTAATGGGTGTAAAGCCCCGTTGTTCACTGCCGGGCACATTTATTTATTTATAAATATCAGCAATACCCCATCACAGGTCCTTAACAACAGGAGGTAGATGGTGTTCTTATTGCGGGGGTGGGGTTAACAGGTGGTGCTGTGGGTCTGGGTCAGAGCCCATCCTCAGAGCTGGGAGCACCGGAGCTCACTTGGGTGGGGCAGATGGGAGTGTTGAAGGGTTAAACTGGTCATGTTCAAGTTTGGAACGGTGGTGGTGGTGGGGGACAGCTTTCTCCATCTAGGAAGACCAGGAAGGCTTCACCCTGCAGGTGACCTTTGAGGGTCCGGGCAAGCGCAGTGGACAGATGAGAGTGGACTTAAGGAAATAGGGTAGGGAGCTGGCACGTGGGAAGGTGTGATGCTCTAAGATCAAGGGTTCTCACACAGGGCCTCAGGATGTGTCGGGGTGGGGACAGAGGGGGGCTGCAGGGAGCCCCTGGAAGCTGGGCTGAGCATCTGGAGCGCACTGAGATGGGGTGCAGGGGAGGGAGCACCCCTGGTTCTCCGCTCTCTGAGTGGCAGGTATGTATGGCCGTGCAGGCGTACAGGCTGGACCCTGGAGGTGCCCCCGCACCCGCGGAGCCTGGCTGCCCCTCTGGGAGGTCACCGCACATCTCTGAGCTTCACTCGGGTTGGTGAGAGCTCCCCACTTGCAGGGCCAGCAGGGGGATGAGAGGCTCGTGGATGGTACTTAGCACACGGCAGGCTCTTGATGATGAAACGGTGGCTTTTAAACGGAGTCCTTGAAGCCGAGCCTGTCTGACAGCCTCTTGTTGGTTTAGGGGAGGGGTGGTGTGCAGGGTGGAGGGACGTCCCTCTCAGCCTTCTGAGCTGTAGGCACGGAGCTGATACAGCCCTGCTACTTGTTTCCTTTCTTTCTTGTTCTCAGTGGCTGCAGGGCAGCTCCCTTCCTCTGTCTGCCTCAGCCCCTTGCCTGGCAGCTCCCCATCCCCCACCCCCACCCACCGGGCAGTGGAGGGATGAGGGGCCCCCCCAGGCCCTTAGACAAGAAACAAGGAGGCCCTCGCTGAGGTTAAGTGGCCTCTGTCCCAGTGTGAGAGCTGGGTGATCCCCCCAGACCCTCCCCCTGGGAGGGATGAAGCGAGGCCATGGATTCTGGACGGAGCGTCCCAGGAACCCAGTGCAGTCCAGTCCATCCGGACTTGGCATTTGGGGTGCGCTTGAGTGGAGGCCGGGTGCCTCGGTGAGCCCCCTGTGGCAGTTGGGCTTGTCCTGAGGACTCTCGGAGCCCAGCAGGCGTGTGAGCTGGGCAGGTGGAGGCCAGCTCGCCTGGAGGACCTACAGGGATGTGTCATTTTTATATCTTCAGAGAATATAAATGTACGGGAATAGACAGTATAGCCACAATTCAAATCGAGAGGCAAGTGAAAAGGTCTGGTCCTAGCCGTGCCCTTTCAGCCCTAGCTTGTCTCTTGGAATTGTTTTTTGTTTCCAGGATATTTCAGCAAACGCAAGCAAACACGTATGCATACCTATAACCATATTTACATTTGTGTATTTGGACTGAAAGGAGATCAAACCAGTCAGTCCTAAAGGAAATCAACCCTGAATATTCATCGGAAGGACTGACGCTGAAGCTGAAGCTCCAGTATGTTGGCCACCTGATGCGAAGAGCCGACTCATTGGAAAAGACCCTGAGAGAGACTGAGGGCCAGAGAAGAGGGTGGCAGAGGATGAGATGGTTAGATAGCATCACTGACTCAATGGACAAGACCTTGAGCAAACTCTGGGAGATAGCGGAGGACAGGAAAGCCTGTTGTGCTGTAGTCCATGGAGTCACAAAGAGCTGGACACGACTTAACAATTGAAAAGTTTTTGTTTTTTTTTTAGTATATGTGCTGCCGAAGCGAGCACAACAATTGAAAAATATACCCGTACATATTTATTTATTTGAAAGTCTTGTTGTTTTGACCCAACCCCATGTCCAGGCAGATCCAAATCCTTGTTCTCAGATTTCTGTAGCTCAGGGCTCCTCAGCCTTGGCGCGGTTGACATTTCAGGCCAGATCCTCTGCTTGTTAGGGGCTGTCCGGTGCGTCATGGGATGTAGCGGTGTTCTTGGCTTCCACCCACTGGGTGCTACCCCTTCCATTATGACAACCAGAGATGTCTCCAGGCGTGGGCACATGTCCCCCGGGGACAAAATCGCTTCCAGTGAGAACCACCACTAGGCTGGCTTTGTGGCCACCCGGCCACCAGGTGTGGGTCTGGCCTGCCCTGGTGGCCCCTCTGGGGGCTCCCTGCCCTCACACATACAGTCGAGGCCCACGTGGCAGTGTGCTTGTGGGCACTTCACGTGACTGGTTCTCTGGCCTGGGGGTCATGGCTCTCCTGTTCCCTTGATGGAGACCCTGAACCTGTCCCTTTATGCTTCCGCAGACCTCGATTTTCTCATCTTTGAAATGGGGCTGACACAGCCTTTCCCTTCCTTGGGTGCCAGTGCAGACTGGGGAGGCCAGGGTGTGATGCCCCTACCCCCCAGTGCCGGGCTCATCCTGGGTGAGACCTCCGTGTGACCTCAAGTCCCTCTCAGTTCCGGACCTAGGTTCTCGTGTATAAAATGGGAAGGCCCCTCAGAGGCAGAGGGCCCAGGGCTAGAAGGATCCTGAGGGGAGAGGGGAATAGTGGGGGTCAGCCCTTCCGTCAGAGGCTGCAGTGTTTTAAAACCCTGAGTCCCCGAGAGGGTCGTGGGCTGAGGATGGGGAGGGCCGGGCTGCAGGCTGAGGTCACCGTGCATACAGGCCTGGCAGCTATGCCAGGAGGGCACGCTGAGAAGCTCTGAGTGGCCCCTTCTCTGCCGCAGCCTCCCAAGGCCAGCTGAGCCCCCAGGGGGCCAAGAGTGTGGAGTTCGGACCCAAGCCTAGCTGGGTGTGCATCCCTGCTCCTCTCCCACTAGCCAGATGGCTCGTGTAGCCTTTTGAGGTCAGGTTCCACGTCTGCAGAGCCAGCAGTGCTGTTCTGAGGCTTAATGGGAGGCGGATACCTGTTGACTGGCTCCCGGGTCGTCATTCAGTCCCCAGCATGCTGTGGGTTAAACTCCATCATCATGCCCGATTTACAGATGGGAAAACTGAGGCCCAGAGTACAACACCTGGCTCTAGGAGGCATACAGAGACTGAAGCCGTCCTTGTTATTATGAACTGGCTCTTCCTGGGATTTGAGTCTGAACACCAAAGACTCTAAAGACAGAGAAAGACGAAAGATGTGCCTCTGGCTTTCTTGGGAAAAGGCCCTGAGCCAGCTGCGGAGGGGAGCCAGGCTGGTTCTGGGCTGGGTTTCCTGGGCTGGTGCTTCCCCTGGGCAGCTGCGGGCCCTTCTCGGGGAGCTGCTTCACGCTGGTGCCCGGGTTGGCTTTGTTATTTTTTGCCTGCAGGGGCCTGCCTGGTCTGTGCCAGCGATAAAACATTCCTCGGTTGACGCTATAATCACACTGCAAGGGACACTTGAAATTACATTCGCATTTGGGAAGCTAATTTTAAAGAGCGTTTTTCCTTCATAATTATATGCAATCAGCCAGCCAGTGTTGATGGGGGTTCTCTTTTTCCCTCAGCCAAGAGACCATCTGCGATTCTCTTCCTGGCCCCTCCTTCTGTCATGCAGTCGCCTACCTCCCTGGGAGGGGGACCCCCAGCCCTTGGCTGCCTGGAGACCCAAATGAAACCTTTCTTTGGTGACCGATGGGAGAGAAGTGGAGTCTGCTGCAGACTCTGGGCTGGGTAGCTGGATGGGTGGCAGTGTTTGCTTCCAAGATTGAGGCCCAGGTTGTCGGAGAAGGTGATAGAATATGATGCTTTGGTTTGGATATTGTAGGAGCCAGGATTCTCGTGGATGCAAGTGACGGGAAAACCCAATTGCGACGAGCTTAAGCAAAGCGAGGATTTCTTGGACCAGGGAAACAAATGGCACAGAAGCAGGCCCTCAGGGCCCCAGACATGCCTCCTGCCCTTCTCGCTCCTCACCCATGATCAGCCTCCATGATCTTTGCTGAGTTCTTTAGCTGCTCCAAATTCCTTGCAACCTCAGGACCT
The DNA here is from genome assembly GCF_910594005.1 of Cervus elaphus. NCBI lineage: Eukaryota > Metazoa > Chordata > Mammalia > Artiodactyla > Cervidae > Cervus > Cervus elaphus. The sequence continues at coordinate 59,786,393 of NC_057827.1, read as the reverse complement.
TTGCATGTGCTATTCCTGCTGCCTCACAGGCTTCCTACCCCCCACGTCTGGCTGCTCCTTGGCCTTTTGACCTCAGCATAGTCCCCCCCACTTCTCTGTCAGTCCCTGGAGCCTTCCTTTCAGAACATGTCATACCTCGTTGTATTTGATTCTGCGGTTTTCTTGTTCACCCTCCCTTCTGTGCTGGAAGCTCCTTGAAGACAGGAGCCATTTCTGTTGTCCTCACTGTGATGTGTCCAGCATGCTGGGCACTCGGTAGGGGCTCAAGAAACAGGCATGAAATAAACGAATGAGTAAAAGGTGGCCTCGGGTGTAAAGGTGGTTCTTGAGAAAGCAACCATCAGGAGGAATTTAGTTTAAGAAAAATCTTGGCTAAGAAGAGGCTTCGTCTCCCCACTTCCTGCAGCTTGGACCCGTTCTTCTCTATCTTGAGTTCTTACCCTGCAAATTAAGGTCATCCCTGGAGAATCGTCCAGCGGGTTAACATCCTGAGTCAGGGAGGTAGGGGCCCCCCCGCCACCCCAAGCCTCCCCGCCAGGGTTGGAGCAGGGTGGGTTGTATGCAGGGTCTTTAGTTCCGGGGGCACCCAGGTCAGGAGAAGCCACGGTGTACTGGCCCTTCTAGTCGGGGTTTGACTCTGCAGGCTCCTCGGCCACGTTCCTCATGGGCTGCCCTCTGAGGGGGGCCGTGCGAGGCAAGAGGCTTCCGCTGCTGTGGATGGTGGGCAAGGGGCGGGGTGTTCACACGAGGGGGCTGACAGCGAGGGCAGGTGGGGGGGAGGGCATGGAGCCAGCTGTGCTGGGAGCGGATGGGGTGGTGAGGAGTGGGCACCTGCTGCGGAGGTCTTGAATGCTGGGGGGCAGGGATGAGACACAGCCTAGGTGTAGAGGGTCACAGGCCAGACCCCTGGGGGTGGGCAGGGTCGGCGGGTCCGTGGCCGGTGGTCCTGGTGGCCCTCAGGACCAAGGCCTGTGTCTGGGGTCGGGAGGCTGCCCTTTGCCGACCCAGAAGCCTTCTTCTCCTCTGGCCAGATGGGGCTTCCTCTTTTCGGTGTTTTTACTTCTGCCCGGGCCTGGCTCCCCTTAGCCTCGGGTTGGCCGCTGCCGTGACACTCTGCGTGGGGCTGACTGAGGGATTTCTTGGGCTGTTTGGGGCCTGTTGCTATGGTTGCCAGCTGCAGCGCCTGGCTGGGTGGGATGCCGGGCAGGAAGGAGGTGTGGTGCATGCCTGCCGTCTGGGAGGAGGCTCTGGGGCTTCAGCTTTCAGTGCTGGGGTCCTCTGAGGCCCCAGGCCTGTCCTCTCCTCCCTGGGAGGCCCAGAGGACCGATTGCTTCTTCTCACTGGGGGTCAGAAATGCTTAGAGATGGGGAAGCCCTCCTGAGACGTTAGCCCGTCCCCTCCCCTGTGAACCTGTCTCCCTTCCATGACTCTGGCATCCGACCTCTGCTCGAATCTCTCCCACCCCTGGGCAGTCACCACCTCCCTACCTGCCTGGACAGCCTTCCTTGGGGGGCTGGACGCCCCTTCTACAGCTGAGCCTAAACCGGCTTCCTCCTGCTTGGGAAGTGTGGCTTTGAGCTGACCTGTGGTCAGAAGGTGGCGTCAAGGGGAAAGCAGGCCTCCCCTTGCTTCTGGGCCTCGGGGGACCCAGGCGTGTTGGGTCGCCACTGCGCAGAGGTCTCGGGATGCCTGCGGCCAGTCACGGCTCCCCAGGAAGCCCCTTCTGGGCTGTTGACCCGCGGGCCTCTCAGGGGAGATGGCACTCCCTCCTCCAGCCTCTTGGGGGTCAGGGGTCTGTGGAGGGACTGCAGCTCAGACTTGGGGCAGTGGCTGGGCAGTGGGGGGCAGTTGAGAGGCAGGTCTGTCCAGAACAAGTCCTTCCCCGGAAATCCCAGCAGCTTCACCCCTGACAGACCCGGCTGGACCCCACCCTCATAGGTCACTGGACAGGTATGGTCTTTGCTGACAGACCAGACTTGAGACTGTGGTTCCGCTGTGGCTGATTTCCTATGGGTCTTTGGGTGAGTTCCTTTTCTTTCTTTCTTTTTAATATATATGTATTTTTTTCATCTTTATTGAGGTATAGTTGACAAATAAAATTCTAATATATTTTTAAAAAGGCGATATGACCTGGAAAAAAAAAACAACAAAAAACCCAACAAAACCCAGAGTAGAAATCGTGATGTAGTTGAAGTCTCTGGTGTGATGACTCAGCGTGTGTGCGCACTGTGGAAGGATTGATCGGGTCTGTTCCCTCACATATTTATTTACTCCCCCTCTTCCTTTCCTGGGTGAAAGCGATTAAGTGCTACTCTCGGCAGGTTTCAGTCATATGGTACAGGGCTGTCAACTGCCGTCACCGTATTATTCATTAGATCCTCAGGCCGTTTTCTTTTAGCTGACACTTTTTCTCTTTTACCAACCTTGCCCCATTTGCCTCATCCTGCCAGCCCCTGGCAAGCATTTTTCTATTCTCTGTTTCTTTGAGTTTGATTTTTTTTTTTCCAAGTTTCCACTCAGAAGTGATACTATGCAGTATTTGTCTCTCTCTTTCTGACTTTTTTTCACTTAGCATAATGTTTTGGGTGAGTTTCTTGACCTCTTTAAATGTCCGCGCTTGAAAAAAACAGGACAGTCATACCCCCCTCGTGCAGCCTTTGAAAGTTACGCTCAGCGGCCGTTGTTGGGCATCTCTTAGGCCCCGCCTGGCCCCCACCTCTTCCCCTGCCTCTCCCCCCACCCCCCTTTCCCCTGAGTGGGGAGTGAGGGGCTCAGGATTTACTCATGTGGTCAGTCCTTTGTGTTGTGTCCAAGCCCTTGGAGCCTTCCCTGAAATCTGAGGGTCTCAGAGACCCCAGATGAAGCCCCTTCCTCTTTCTAGAGTTGGGTGATCAGGGCATCTGAAGGTACCCCTGGGGCCTGTAAATGGGGGCTGGGCAGGCCCCTGCTGGCCCCGGTGTGCCTGGGTGCTAGGCTCCAGTTCCAGCTTCTGTCTGCCGAGGCATTTCTTGGCAGCTTGGAGCTGTGGCCTTCAGTGGAGCCAGGTGGCCTTGGAGTTGGGGGTAGGAAAGCCTCGGTGATTTGAGCACCTCTCTTAGGCCTAGAGGTGGACCCCAGGGTCAGGAATGTCATCCCTTCCCCCAGTTTATACAGCTAAGACTTCCAGGCCTGGGGCTTGAGGTCTCTGACACCCAGGGCCTGGGCCTTTTTCCCATCAAGAACCCCTGTATCGGTGTTTGGTTATACCAGTGCCCCCTTTAGAGTCCTGTGGGCAGCGTAGGGGCTAAGCTCCAGTTTCCCCCTTGGTGACTGTCGAGGCCCCCAGTGAACCTCTGGACAAATCTCAATTAGCCACAGCCCACACATGGAGACTTTGAGGGGGTGTCTGAGATGCAGGGGATGGCAGAGCTGCAAGAGCCTTGATGTTGGGATAGACAGAATAATGTCTTGCTACCTCCAGGTGTCCTCAGAACCTGTGAATATGGTCCCTTATGTTGCAGAGGGACTTTGAGATGGGAGAGAATCCTGGATTATCTGGGAGGGCCCAGTGTAATCTCATGGGTCCTTATAAGAGGAGGGTCAGAGGGAGATGTGACAATGGAAGCAGAGGTCAGAATGATGTGGCCACAAGCCAAAGAATGCAGACAGCCTCTAGATCTGGAAAAAAGCAAACTCAAACCCAAAGGCGTGATTTCTCCCCAAGCCTCAGGAAGGAACATGGCTCAGCTGCTGACCCATTTTAGACCCCTGACCTTCAGAGCTGCAAGAGAACACACTTGTGTTGTTTTCAGAGGTACTTTGTTGTAATTTGTTACAACAGTAATGGGAAATGAATACAGTGTTCCAATGCACTGCCTTTTCCGGAACCTCCTGTTGGGAGGGACTGGGTCAAGGTCAGAGCCAGGCTCTGACTCCCTACCCTTAGTCACAGACCCGTGGATAAGGTTGGTGTTTGATTCCCAGGGCCTGCTTTCCCACTCCCCATCCTGCAAGTAGATAGAGGTTGGGAAGATGTTTGATTCAGGTGCTGTGGTTTAAGTTTTCAGTGATTGGGAGTGGGGCCAACCTCACCTTTGCTTTGATGTGAGAGCAGCCTTGGTGCTTGTGGCAGAGGGGCCCAGGGAACCCAGTGCCCAGAGGCCCTGGCGTTGCCCTCGCGGGTGCTGGTGCTTTGCGGCCGCCCCCCTGTTTGCGCCTGGAGCTCAGTTCAAGCGGCAGTCTTCAGAAACCTTCCCCTGTCACTGCCGTCCCCCAGAGGCTTGCTCTGTTCAAGGGCCCTGTGGCTCCCAGCCTCTCTAGGCAGGGCTCGTGGCTTGCGGGGGACGTCTGTTCCCAGGCCAGCCCAGAGCTGGGTGGAGAAGGTCAGCAAATGTTTGCTGACCGGGAACTCAGGACAGCACAGGGCACAGATACCTCCCCGTCCTCCCCACCCCACCCCACCCCACCCCCAGCCACAGAAGGTGGCTCAAAGAACCCTGCTCTTGGTCTTGGATTCCAGCCCTCAGACCTGGAGGGAGCTTTCAGTGGTAAGGGAATACTAGCAGCAGGATCTGGGTAGATGGAGATACTTAATCTGCTGTGGAATGCAGCCTTTAAAAGAGTGTCGGCATCCCAGAAGCAGGTCTGGCACAAGCTTGTGCAGTTATTTTGAGCATGTGTGGTACCTTGAGGAGAGTTGCTGAAAACAATCCAGACCTTGGACAGGCTTCTCCCTCCCCCAGTGGGTCCAAAGGACAGAAATATGACGCAGGGATTCCTGCCTCCCTTCCTGCTGGAGCTTACCTTGATCACTGGGCTGATGTTAAAATGGCTTTGCATTCTTGGAAATAAGAAACTGCTCAGAAGAGAACCGACTGAGTCATTATTAGCCCCAAGGCAAGTGACTGAGGCCCAGAGCTGGGGGTGGCGGAAGGCACTGGAACCAACCCTTCCTGATGCCCCTGTGGGTCTCCTGTTCCTGGTAACACCCTCCTGCCTGCAATTTAGGGCCCCTCCCTGATTATGATAAGGAAAAATTATAGCACCCACGTGCAAAGGGGTAGTCAAAGATCTGAAAAGAATTTCAAGTAGAGGATTTTTATACTGAAAAGTGGAGGTGTGTCAAGCGCCATTAGGGAATTTCAACATTTGTTTTCAGATGAAAAGTCAGGGCCATTTCCAATCTGAAGCAATGATGGTTCAGAGGCAGCGGGGCACATTCTTGGGTCGTCTCCGCCCCTGCCTCAATTTCCCGACCCTGCAAGTTGAGGAGTGGGCTTTTAGAGCGTCTTGGCCTCCGTACTGTTGCGGGTGTCTCCGTAGCAAAGGCCTTTGGGCCCGGGTGGTTCTGCTTTCTTTCTGGAGGCGCGGGAAAGTGAGTCACTAACCCTGCCTCTTGCCCACATCCTGGGTTCACGAGGAAAAGCCACTTCTGGGGATCCCGTGGGCTTGTTCTAGGTCTGAAAGAGTATGCTGACTCATGCCTCTGTGAGGACCCTCTGGCCCTCCCGCCTCCTCCAGGTGGGACACCTCTATGGGGAAGGGCTTCAGTTACTGGAGTAGCTGACTGTCCAGTCTTGACAAGGGTTTTACACTCCCCCTTACCACTCCCCCCCCCCACTGCACCCCAAGCAAAAAGACATATGCTAGCTTTCAGTTTATCTGGTTCTTTCTTGGAGCTGTCCAAACAATTCCAATGTTTGTCCTGGCTGAAAAATTCTCTTCGTTTGTTGCCTTTGTATTGGGCCATTTCAGTTTCTGGCGCTGCTAAGAGAAGGGAAATCCAAATTATGAAACCATCGGCGAGTGAACCAGGCTGCAGCCTTGGAAGCAGACAGGCAGCGGTGCTCAGGGATGGAGTGGAGGCTAGTACCTTCATTCGGGAAGTGCTTGTGAGCACCTGCCAGGTGTGTGGGGGAGGGGCCAGTGGTGGGCAGGGGCAGCTGGAATAAAGAACAGACTCTCAGATTTCAGGGGCTCATGGCCCCAGACTGAGCACAGGGTGGCCTTAAGTGTCCATGGCCTTGTGGCCAAAAGGCCGTCGTTTCTGTCCAGGGAAGGGGCCGGGAACAGCCTTTCAGCGTGTGTGATGTTTGAGCTGCTCCTGATGGACGAGCAGGAGTTTGCCCAAGGACAGGCGTTTCATAGCAGGACCAGCTGTGCAGACTCAGAGTTAGGTCAGGTCTGGGTGTTTTTACAGCTACAGGGTCTCTCTTGGGAGAGTGTGATGGAAGGAGGGGCTTGCGCTACTCCCCCAGCCCTTGTGTACGGCACCTCCAAATGCCTGTGCTAGGAATCTGGGGTGCAGATAGAGGACACAGGCCCTATTTCCTCAAGGAGTGTTTGTCCGTCAGGATGGGCCTGGCTAGGCTGCAGTAACAAGCCTCTGGAGAGGTTGGCGACAACAGGTTTATTTATAACTCATTCAGAGTCCACTCTGGGCCCGAGTGACTCTCCAGGGCTGGGGGCCTCCCTGGGATGTGGCCTCCCTGGTGGCGCTAAGCGCTGGTCCTCTGCATCTCGGCATCTCTCATATTCTCAGCACCGTGGCCAGATGGTTCTGTTTCAGGGGCTGTCCTAGCATTGTAGAAGGCATGTCCTCTGCCTTCTACATGCCAGGCGCACCTGCCCCAGTGTGACAATCAAAAATACCTTCAGGTGTTGCTAAACGTCCCCTGGAGGGCAAAATTGCCCTGGTTGAGAACTACTCCTAAGCTGGAAGTCTTCTTAATAAAAAGTCTTTAAAAAAATCTTCTTTTTTTCCCCCTGGTTCCCAGCCTCTCTTCACAGCCACCCAGCCAGGTTTCCCTCCAAGAGTGGATCTGGGATGGCTTTGGGGGCCATCTGTGCCCCCGTGCTCCCACAGTTTCTGAGCAATAGGAGGACAGGCTGGACAGCCGACCACCAGCCATCAAATGGTTCTATTTGGGAGTGACATGGGTCACTTCGGTGCATATTTCCTTGGCCAGAGCGAGCCACGTGGCTGTGCCTAGCCTGGTGAGTGCGTGTGTGTGCGTGCGTGTGTGTGTGTGTGTCCAGGGGAGTGTCCAGGAGGAGAACTGTCATAATGGTGGACACCATTCAGGTCCACCTTGCTAGCTCTTAGCCTAGTAGGGGTCGGTGGCCCAGAGCCAGGCAGCCTCCATGTCAGTGCACCTTGCTGGGGCCTGGGGGCTCCGAGGAGGGTGGGAGCCCAGGAGGGACCCTCAGGAGCTGATCTGGGCCGTGGGTTAGGTGGTGATGCTAGCGTGGCATTCGGGGCCGTGGGACCAGAGTGTCCCTCCGTGTACGGCTGACAGAGGAGGCCCGGCCGCCCATTCGGGGAGCCCCAAGTCCTCAGGAGACATTTTGAGGGCCCTGCCATCTGCTGGCCAGGGAGAGATGGGGGTGTGGGGGGTTTGCCTGCCAGCCTCATAGTGCTAAAGGTCGTGTCATGCGGGGCTCCTGAAATCTGGTAATTACCGAGCTGGCTGGGATGCAAGCGATGCCTGGCTTCGCACTTAGATAATTACACACTTCCTGTCTCCAAGTGGTTCTTAGCTCTGGTGCAGGTGCAGGTCCTTTTTCCAAGTCCACTGGGGGTGGTGGGGGAAGCCCCTGTTTCCGGGTCGATTCCCTCTGCTGTGAGATCACTGCCAGGCGGCCTGGCCGTCCTCCCTCCACAGCGGGCTTCTCCAGCCTCCGCCATGCCTGGGGGGCGGGGGGGAGGCCGGTGGCCATGGCCGCGCCCGTTGTGAGAAAGCATTTCTTGATGAACCCGAGGGGCCCCCTTTTTGGCAACTTCGCTCTTCTTCGGCCACTGCTCTGTTCTCTCGGAGCTTCTGGAGTTCTCCCAGCTATCACAGGACTTTTCTTGCCTTGTGGGGCAGAGGGCACCTCTGACAGGGCGTCATCCCGTTTCCCTTGCTTCTGCTTTACTCACCTGCAGCCCTGGGTCTCGTACCTGCCCTGGAAAGGTCTGGAAGGATTTGAAATTCCCCAAGGGTATGCTTCCCTTGGATGTCTGGGGACGGAGGTCCCTTTTGCAAAGCAGATTCTCCCTTTATCGGATAGCCAGCTTTTGGAAAAGCAAGTTTATGAGTGGTGAGGTAGGCCTCTGTCCAAAACTTATGAATCTAATATTTATCAAGGAAATGACAGTTTTAGAGCTGGGATTTTCTCGAGGCACAGGTTTTAGGTAAAATTCTTTTATTGTTTAACTTTTACTGTTACTTTTTTCTATAATTTTAGAAGTATTCGTAGTATCTATGCTCCTTGTGGAAAACTTAGAAACTACCAGAAAATAAAATAAATAGAATAAATAAATAAATAAAATAAAAAGAAGCACACATGACTTTACCGCTGCGTGTATGCATGCTAAGTAACTTCGGTCGTGTCCGACTTTTTGTGACCCTATGGACTATAGTCCGCCAGGCTTCTCTGTCTGTGGGATTCTCCAGACAAGAATACTGGAGTGTGTTTTCATGTCCTCCTCCAGGGGGTCTTCCCCACCCAGGGATCGAACCCGTGTTTCTTACATTTCCTGCTTTGGCAGGCTGGTTCTTTACAGCTCGCGCCACCCTAACATTGCAGTTCCCTCCATATCTCTTTCTCAGATACCCAAGTAGTTAAGTGGGCTTAGACATCTGGTTAACTGGATGCTCTGCTGCCTGCCAGGCCCTGGAGAGGGTGACATGGCAGCTCCCCTTTGAGCAGCACTGGGAAGCTTTTCTAGATAAATCCTGAGGTCCTCTATTCCACTTCATCAACTGGTTGATTGACCCATGTCTACATCAGGCATCTTTATGCCAGACCCTGGAATGCTGGCAACTGTTTTGTGTTGCTTTTTAATTGAAACAGTAATTTCTCTAGTTTGGGGGCATGCCTTAGAGGCACATGGCACAAAACTCAAGAAATACATGAGGCTGCACAGTGAGAAGGAGGTCTCCTCCCCCTTACCTCTCAGACACCTTTGTCCTTGCTCATGACCAGGGGCCGGGCCAAAACTGTTTTCTGGTTGTTCCTTCAGATTCGTTCCGCATGGACACAAGCATGCCTTCTGGTGCAGGATGTTGTTCTGAACCCAGGTCACCGTGTGCGGCCCACAGGGTTTTCCGATAGCAGTATCTTGGAGAGAATGCAGGCCTTGCGGGGCCTGGAGCACTTCCTCGTTCTTTTAATCTGCTGCATAGTATTCCTTTGACCACACGCCATTTGTTAGTGGCCCCTCTTGGGGGGTTTAGGTGCTGCGGGCTTTTGCTCTCTCGGGCAGTGTGGCAGTTAACATTTACAGCCCAAAACGCTTTGCTTGTCCGAGTATGTCTGTGGGGCGGGGTCGTGGAGCTGGGGTTTTCAGGAGGAGCAGTTTACTCAGTTGACGGCAGGTTTGGTTTGTCTTCCCTTCTCCCACTCCTGTCTCCCTCCCTCCTTCGCCCCCTCCTCCCGCTTCTCCTTTGGTGTCACAATTTAATTTCTGAACTTTCTAGTTAGGACCAGACTTCAGGAGCTTGGGAAATGGGGCTGTTGATACCTTTGTTCTGCAGAAATTTCAGGTGCAGAAGTCTGAACCCTGGCAGGCTTAGACCTTGTCCTCCCGAGGGCGCGGCATCCCACCCTCGGGACGTGGTTTTCTGCTTGCCTCTTTAGGCGCCCACCCCCCCCCCCCCCCGCCCCGCCGTTACACCGAGGCCCTGGGGCGCAGAGATGAGGCTTGCCCTCTTGGTGCCTCTGAACTAGCTGTGTCATGACCGCATGGCCGGTGGGGAGTCTGGCTGCTCTCCGGAGGCCACTGGGTCTCAGCTTGCTGGTCAGAGTAATGGGCAATCACTGTGGAAGGCGATGTGAGCGCTCAGTGGGCCTTCCCTCCTCACACCGTGAGCATGTCTGGTGTACGTGTGGCTGGGTGTGTGTGGAAAGGGGAGCCGAGCCCCCTCTTTTCTGCCAGAAGCACCATTTATCCTGTTTCTGACGCTTTGAGCTGCAGAGAAACTGCGCCGGCTCCTGGGAGCTCAGCCCCACTTGAGGTTTTCAGTCTGTCCTCAAGACCACTTTTTTGTTGTTGTTTGTTGCTTTTATTTTATGTGTTCCATCTGTTTTCAAAGTTGGAGCCCTGTTTGTTTTTTAGAATGGGGGAGGAGGGTGGGAACCGTCTGGGCTGTGTGATGTGGACGGATCGGAAGTGACCGCAGCAGCTGGCTTCCTAAGGACGTGAGAGCCGCATGCCGGGGTAGTCTGGATGTGGAGAGAATTCCCTCAGAGGGAGAAGCCGGGCCGGGCCGGCACCTGGCAGAAACCCTGCCCACCTGGCGTGGGTTATGTGCATAGGAGCCCATGTCCTCCAGGCCGTCCGTCCGTCTGTCTGGAGTCTCGTCACCTGAGGCTTCTTTCTCCCTCAGCTGTTGGAGGTTTCCATCCAGGCTGGGGGCAGGGGCTGAGCCAGGGCGAGGAGACACGAGCCTCACCTGGCCAGTCACAGGCCCGTGGCCAGTTACTGTTCCTGGTGCTCCCGGGGGGCCAGGACCATCGGGGATGGAGGCGGGATGCTGGGACTCAGAAAGGAACGGCGCGGGTTGCGAGCTGATGCCTGGAGGCGGCTCAGGTTCCAAGTGACACCATCCGTCCCCCTCCCGGGCCCTGGTGGCCCAGGGCGGTGCTGCTGTGTCCAGCCCGACCCCTCGTGAAATCAGGGAGACTGATGGACATCGGCCACTGTTCCTTCCAGGACTGCAGAGCAGCTCGCAGTGGGGACCGTGAAACCATCAGCCGCTGTGGTTTTTGGCTGGGGTTCCTCGGGGCCCCGGGTCCGGGGAGGGGTTGAGGGTGGAGGGGTGGGCGGCAGGCATGCCCCGCCATGTGACCCGGTCACCCTTCAGATGCGTCTTACCGTCTCACCTGGTAGCCTCCTCGTGGGTTTCCGCTCGGTGCCCGGTGCTCGGAAGGTGCTGGGCAACGCTCGTGGGAGCCGTTAAATGACAGATGCCAGGATCGGCAGGTGTCTCCTCCGCTGTGCTGCGTGAGGTGGTGGGTCTGCTCACCGTGGCCCGAGGTGTCCCCAGGCCTTCGTGCCTGCCTCAGGCAGTGAGCCCCTTGGCGACCCGAGCCACGGCTGTTTCATTTGTCTGGTCCCCTGCGGGCCAGGCCAGGCACAGGAACCGAGCTCATGTGTTGAAGTTCAGGGGGCGTCTGGATGCCGAGCGGGCGCAGCTAGTGATCCTGACCCCGACCCCGCTCCAAGGAGGCCCTGTGGGCGAGGGAACCCCGGATCCTGACCTTGCCTGGTCACAGCCTCCTCTGAGCGTCAGGGGGGTGGGGGGTGGGGGCCCCCAGTCTCTGTTCTCAGGAAAGTACACACAGGCCTGGCTGTTGTTTGTGGTCCACGTGGGCTCCGCCCCCGGGTGACAACCCGTTGCTGCTCCCGAACCACGGACTGGGAAGGAAGGGTGCCCCAGGCTCACTCTGTGTGCACGGGCGGGGAGGGCGTCGTGAGTCAGGGAAAGCTTCCCGGGAGGGCGTCTGTCGGAGCTGAGCTGAGTCCCAAGCGCTGGGATGGAGAGTGTGGCCTGAGGCTTAGAGATGCCAGCCGATCCTGTGTGCCCCGAACCGCTTGCAGTAAGGAATGTGGGTGGGCGAGGCAGCAGGGAGCTTTTGTGTGCTTCTGTGGGGATCTGGACCCCAACCCCGGCTCTATGGGGTGGGGTGAGTCAGGGCACACGGTCCTGGATTGTGGGGGAGACGTTGGGGGCAGGGGTCAAGGTCCAGGCCTGGGAGGATACTGGTGAGGACGGTGGTGGTTGAACCAGGGTCAGAGGGTAGGCTGAGATGGCCCATGGTGGACATGCAGCTGGGCAGGACTGGAGGGCCCGGGGGCCTGGTCCTTGTGGGAGGGTGGGTGGGCTGGAGTGGGGTGGGCTGAGGCAGGCCTGGGGGTGCCCAGGCGGGAGTGGGGGTGGGGGGTTGGCTTAAGGCCATCGGTGGGCGGAGGGTCGTCTTGGGGTGGTTCAGCTGGAGCTGTGCCCACGAAGCCCGGGCCCCGGGGACTGGAGTGGGGGACAGCTGGCTGTGGGCCAGATGGGCAGACTCCAGCCGGCCTCCTCTAGGCACCCAGCCTTCTCTCTCAGCCAGCAGATGGCTCCGAGGACTGGCTGGGGGTTCATAAACGTCCCCCTCGAGAGCGAGGTCATCCCGGGGACCACGGCCTGAGAGGTGCAGCCGCCGCCCTGCCTCCAGCTGGCTCTCGTGAAGGTGCTGGAAGGGTACTTACTCCCTGCCGGAGTAACCTGTGTTTTCTTTGTTTTTCTCCACAGGAAGCGAGGCATAGAAGTCGTGCAGGTGAGTACAGACCATGCCCTCGCCATTGTGCAGGTGGAAGGGGCCTGCAGCACTTACCTTCCTGCCTCCCGGAGGAGTCTGGGCGCTTGGCCTCTCTCCACCTGCTCTTGTTTTAACTTCTCTTTCTGTGGAATTGACGTGATTGCTGCCCAGGCTGGACAGGAGTTGGGGCCGGCGGTCTGGAGGGGTTGAGGAATTGCTGTGCTTTGTCGGTGGGGGAGTGGTGGCACCTGGGCCCGGGTGGGCAGTGTGAGGGGGCGTCGCCCCACGTCCTGGTCCTGGATGCTGTTGTGGCCCGTCTGTGGCATCCTCAGGGGAACTCCAGCCCTGGGTGCCTCAGCTGTTAGCCCTCTGGGGACAAGCCTCCTCCTACCTGGGCCGTTCTTGTATCATGACCCACGTGGTGTCATCTCCGTAGACCTCTCTTCTCCTGCCCCAGGGTGCGTCCCCTCCCCCGTCAGTCCTTTGCTCTCTGTGGCCGCATCTGATCTTCGCTCTGTTCCCCTGGCCCCTGGGGCGTGAACTGAGTCAGCAGGGCCTCCTGACCCCCTGTGTTGCCTCACTTTGGGTTGGACTTGGATCACGAGCTCACTGGGGCTTCCCTGATGGCTCTGTGGTAAAGAACCTGTCTGCAATGCAGGATTCGCAGGAGATGCCAGTTCGATTCTTGCATCAGGAAGATCTTCTGGAGGAGGAAATGGCAACTCATTCCAGTATTCTTGCCTGGAGAACCCCATGGACAGAGAAGCCTGGCGGGCTACAATCCCTGGCGTCGCAAAGAGTTGGACATGACTGACCACACACACATACACATACATGAGATGAGTTCATTAGCTGGAGAAGGAAGGATAGTTGGAGAGAGAAGCTCTCCTGGGGTGTGGAGCTTGCCCTGTGGGCCCCAAATGGATGACAAGCTCGGACAGCAGCAGTGATGCCAGGAGGCTGGGTCTGTCTGAGAGTGGGGAGGGGTGGGGGGCGGGGACACGCCAGGGGTGCCCGCTGGCCAGCTCTGTTCGTCCTGGCAGTGATGACTCGTGGGGGGATGGGAAGAGGGCCATTTCTCTCTGTGTGGATGTGAAGATGCCCTCAGACCCTTTGTCAGGGGCAGGCTGTGATGTTTGCACCAGAGGTTCTGCCTGGCACCTAACAGATGCTTGGTGAGTCCCGAAGGTATCCTGGTTGGGCTCCCTGTCCTTGCCCAGAGTGAGTCTGCCTGTGTGTGCAGCTTGGCTGGCGGCCCTTCTTCTACCTGGGGCTGCAGAGAGCGGAACCCAGACTAGGGCTGCATCAGGGCTGATGAAAGCCTGCCCACCTGCTAGAATATCTGAGGAAGGCTTTTATACAGCCTGCTGAGAAGTTCTCAGAATCCACCTTGTTAACTTCGGCTCCCCTCCTGCTCCCCACACCTGGCAGGTTCAGGGGGTGGGGCCGTCAAGCCGCTCTGCCCCTGGGACCCAGAGAGTGTGGGTGGTGGGTGGGGTGGGGCTGGGCGCCTCCGTCTGGCCACTGTGGTGGGCCGGCTGCTGAATTCTTCCTCCTGGCCTCCCTCTTCATAGCTTGTGGGTTGAACTTGTCACCCCGAGGCTGAGGTTTGTTTTGGAAGAGGAGGTCGTTTCTGGAAGCTTCTCAGCAGCTGTGTGTTTTTCATCCTGCCTCATCTTGGCTCTGCTGTTTCATGATCTGCGCTGAACTCTTTCTGTGGACCTCAGTTTCTCCATCCATCGAGATGGGGAGGTCCAAAGGATACTTAAAAGTAATGCTTTCAGCACCATTTTGATTGATTAGTAGTGGCTGCCCAGAGGATTTTAAAGCCTGTGAATGGCTGAGGACAGGGATGGATTGGTAATGCCTGCCTGGGGTCCAGCGGTGGGCAGAGCAGATGCAGCTGTCCTTCTGGAGCCTGGTGTCTCCTGCTCCAGGACACTTTGGCTTAATTTCATCTCTTAGTCGTCTTTGATGGTTTTCTTGGAAGCCGTTGATCCTTTGTAGATGCTGCTGTACTCACCACCAAAACCTAGACCCATAGCTGAAGCTATAGCTGGAAGTCACTGTGAAGGGCCAGGTACTTCCCGGAGGTTAGCTACAGCCTCCATCAGGGTCCACGGGGAAATTTCTCTTGGGAGCTGTTTTTAGAGGCAATGAATTCATGTGCTCATGAACAGCGGCTGCTTAAAAGGTGAAGAAGTAGGCCCTGTCCCCAGTAGCTGATCCCTGCTCACACCAGATCCCAGGCTATAACCCAGTGTGATGCTACCCCTCCCATGGGACGGGACAGGAGGAGGGCAGGCGGAGGGAGCCCCTGGAGCTTCAGGATGTGAGGGCCAACCCAGGGGTCAGTGTGTTCGCTTTGCACGGCTTCCCAGGAAGACCAAGACCTTTAATCCACTTAGTCTCTGGGTGGAACGGGAAACTGGAGCCATTGTTTTAGAATGTACCCGGCAGAAGAAGAGTTGTGAAATCTTTCTTGATGGGTCTGCTGTTCATTTGGGCGATGACTTGGGGGAGGAAGTGGCGGCTGGGGACCAGCATGAAGGCAGGCTGGATGCTTTCCACGCCAGGATCTAAAAATAAAACCCACCACGATGCCTCTCTGTTCACCTCCTCCTGGCATCCCTGCGTATTTGGAGAACTTGAAATTTCAGGATATAGAGTAAAAACTCTTTGCAGAAATTGGAAACCAAGCCACTTGGCCTATTTTTTTTTTTTTTTTTCCCAAATCAGCCAAGCCTCTGTGCACCAGACTCCAGGCTGGTGGGTCCCTGGATGCTGGCGATGGGCAATAGCCAGTCGCTGGGGGGCAGTGATTAGAGGAAGGAGCAGAGTAAGCAGGCCACAGCTGCCACTCAATATTTCCCGTGCCAGGTGCTCTGAAGGGCATGGTCCTACCTTGTGCAGCCACCCAGTGATGTGAATGGCGTTTTCATGTCCATTTTACAGATTAGGAAACTGAGACTCAGAATTTTTCCCCTCGAGGAACTCAATTGGTTAAGTTTGTGGAGCTGAATTTGAGTGCAGTTGGTTTGTCTGTAAAGCCCATGGTTTTTCTGATAACGGGGTCTCTCCTGCATGTTTATAGATTGCTCTGCTTACTGCATGCTTTCATACCTGTTGTTACCTGGGCTTTGGCTTCTGTTAATATTTTAAAATGAAAAAGGATGTTGGGAACCAAGACTGTAAAATGGTGGTGAGACCTGCAGCGTGTGTCCTGGTCACAAGAGTTATTCTTCCTGCTGTTGAGCAGCAGTAGTAACACCAAGAGAGCTAGCATTTATTGGGCACCACTGTCTACCAGGCAGTGATGCCATTTGCTGGAAGGAAGCATTTGTGTGTGACCTCTCCAGGGCAGGGGTGGGAACACACGGATGAAAGTTAGCCCTGCAGACCCTCGGCCTCCTCATCTGTCCGTTCCCACAGCTGATCTCATGGCTTTTGGTTCTTCCATATTCCAGTCAATACCTTGTATCCTCTGTCTTTTCAATTTTAGACATTTCAGTATGTGTACATCGGTATCACATTGTGACTTCCATTTTCATCTCCCTCAAAACTAATGACGCTCAATACTTCTTCATGTCCTTCTTGTCCATCCGTGTATATCTTCTGTGAAGTGTCTATTTAAATCTTAAAAGTTGGGTTTTTTTTTTTTTTTCACTAAATTTTAGGAACTCTTTCTATATTCTAGGTACAAGTCCTTAGATGCAGAAAAAACATTTGACAAAGTCCAGCGTCTACTCAGCATAAAATCCTAAGCAATCTAGTGGAAGGAAACTTCCCCAGTCTGACAAAGGGCATTGTGTAAAATTTCTACAGCTCATATCGTATGTAATGGTGAAAAAATAAGCTTTCTTCCCTGGGTTGGGAATGGTGAAAAAACATTTTCCCCCCTGGGTTGGGAAGGTCCCCTGGAGAAGGAAATGGCATTCTTGCCTGGAGAATTCCATGGACAGAGGAACCTGGCAGGCTACCGTCCATGGGATCACAGAGAGTCGGACACGACTGAGCGGCTGACACTTTACTTATATCCAGTGTTATATTGGAGGTCCTAACTAGTGCAGTAAGGACAAGAAAAGAAACAAATGGCATCCAGATTGGAAAAAAAAATTGAGTTTTGATAATAAATTACTGTAATTCTTGCCATAAAATTCTGAAGGAATTCAGAGAATTTGCTATGGTAAATCTCTTTCCATCTTTCTATGTATTTGACTAGGTGGTTTCAGCACTATAAAATTTGAAAAATGGAGATAGAATTGATAATAAACTCTGCTTTATTCTGGCAGTAGGTAATAGTCATCTGTGGCTTTGTGAAATAATTTAAAAGCATTACCATTCATCTCGTCTAAGATTTATTTCTAATAAAGTTTAATTTTTATGATTATTACCTATATAGATTTATATTTCTGCTGTATTGATTCTACTATTATGTGCTAATAGTAGTTGTAATAATAATTTAATCCAGAAGAAAAATTTTGACACTTAGACCTTTATGCTTACATGAAATTAAAAAATTGACATTTATATACATTTTTCTTTTTTGTCTCATAGTATGTTAGACTAATCAATGAAAAAGGCCTTCAAACATGAAATACAGTGATAGTGGAAATGTCTCAGGCATGTGGATTGGAAATTGGAGTTTGAGGAGGCAGAAGAAGCCTTGCTATCTTTCCAAGTGTTTAAGAAGCGTCCAATTCTGTAATTTTAAGATGGATGACGGTGGATCTTGAATTGCTATGGTATTTAGAATTCCACTGGGTCCATTTGAAAGAGACACAGTAACAGTTTTATTTTGAAATGTTAATATTTACAATATGTTGGAAATTACATCCTCTACAAGTATTTAAACTTACGATGAGAAATTTAGATGTCAGCTTGAAAATGTACAAATAGATACAGAGTTTTAAACATTTATTTTGGGGGGTTTGGATTGAAGGCCCGTGCTTGAGTGTTACCCCATTTGCTTCCCAGAACCAGGCCCTGAGACGGACACAGTCCCAGAGGGGGGTGGTCAGCAGCCCGGCTCTCAGGCCATCAGTGGCCCTGCCCCGAGGGGGCCACTCGGACGCTGGGGCCTGGGCCTCTGCGGAGACTCGGAAAGGCCTTGGTAGTGGGCTCGTCTGCAGGCTAACTGGCCTCCCCTGAAGTGGGTCTGTTAGGCCGAGAGATGCTTAATATTGATGAACACCTGCCATTACCTGCTCAGGTAGCCTGAGAAGCCCCAGGTGAGCCCGAGTCCAGCAGGGCTGGGAGGACTGGGAGCCCTGCCCTGTGATCAGTGCTGGACTTGGCTAGAGCGTGGGTGGGAGAGTGTGACAGGAGGCCGGCCACCCCCGTGTCCTCAGGGGGCGCCTGTCATGGTGGTGATGGCCCCAGGTCCCCGCTGGGCTCAGTTTCCCCCTCTGTACTGTTGTGATGAGGGCACCGGATGCACAGACCCCGTTGACTCCTCCATTTCAGGTGGCCTCACTGAACCAGTATGCGTGAAGTGAAGTGAAAGTTGCCCAGTCATGTCTGACTCTTTGCGACCCCTTGGACTATACAGTCTATGGAATTCTCCAGGCCAGAATACTGGAGTGGGTAGCCTTTCCCTTCTCCAGGGGATCTTCCCAGCCCAGGGATCGAAACCAGGTCTCCGGCATTGCAGGCGATTTCTTTACCAGCTGAGCCACAGAGGAAGCCCCAGTGAGCGTGAGGGTCCCTCATAGCTGGTAAATGCTGGTTGGGAAGACTGCCCCTTCCCCCTGCCCCTTGCTACAGGATTCAGCAAACCTTTTCCTGCTGGGTCCCAGGCTGTAGGTGCTGGGGACTCTCATGGGCCCAGGCCACATCCCTTCAGCTCTCTGAAGCCTACTGTTGTCATCCAGACCCAAAGAGGGTAGGAATCGTGGGCACAGATTGTCGGCACAGGCATGGAGGAGGGTGCTTACCCCACTTTTGTAAATCAGGAAGGCTTCCTGGAGGAAGGCAGGGTGAGCCTGGCTAGTGGCGATGAGCCTCGTCCACTTGACCGAGCCCAGCTGAGAGGTAGGGTTAAGCCCACAGCCCCTTCTGCTCCTGAAACATCTAGGTGTTGAGTGACTTAGGGCTGAGCACAGCACGTTCTCATGGCCTTTCCACCCAGTGAACCTTTGTCGGGAGAAAACATGCTGCAACGCTCGAGTCATCTGTGGCCTGGGGCTAAAACGTCAGCCTTGCAGGATGCCCTTCCAGGGAACATTTTTCACTCTGACCTGATCCACGGGGAAGGCTTGGGAGGGAAGCCGGTGGGTTTTCCGTCCCTGGACCCTATCTCTCTTTTCAAGGGCAACCCTGAATTTAGTGGAAGAAGTTCTGGTGGGAATATCGTGCCTATGTGGTCCCACCCGCCTTCAGCCGCAGCATCCTCGGGAAAATGTATTTTGCATCCCACCGTCTGCCCCGCCAGGTTCCGAGGGCTGTCTTTCACCAGTTATTTTCAAAGTGCAGGGGGGAGCAAGAGATGGCTGTTAGCAGGAGAGGGCTTGGAGTCTTATTTTAAAATGCAAATGAGCAAGCTGTAAGTGTGAGAAGTACAGTTGCTGCTTCTAGATTCATGGTCCCCTTTCCAAATTCCTTGAGAATTCAGAAATTACAAAACCCCCCAGTCTCTGGAGCAGCCGCTCTTTCTCAAGCAGGTTGAGGAAGTGAATCTGTTTTCCCAGCTTGCAGGAGTGAAGGGCGGGCTGCAGGTTCTTCCTTCAGGTTTCTCCAGAGTTATTGCTGCCTGAGATGTTGGAGCTCTTTGTGCGCGCCTTTCCCTTTTTCTGCACAAGCTGTTCAGGGCAGGAGGTTGGGTGGCAAAAGATGAAGTAGAAAGGAAAGACTAAGAAAGAGAGATTGATGCCAAGAACAGGCCATGTGCCCAGGGCACGTGGAGGACTGGGTGCTGGGCATCTGGAGTTGAAGGGGTACCGTGACAGTGGCCCCAAGCTCACGGGCAAGCCTGGAGGGTGGGAGGACTTGTCTGTGCCTTCATGGGGGCCTGCAAGGACACGGGGGGCAGTGGGCATGGAAAGAGGGGAGTGGGCAGGAGGTGGGGAAGGCCTTGTGGGGAAATTCAGGCCTCTGGATACAGAATAAACCAGGCACAGGTGTGGGTGGGGAGGTGAGGTATTTGAATGCCATTGCGGGCAGGGAGCACAGCCTGTACAAGGAATCTGGGGCTGGGAGAGAGGGTCGTTTGTCTCCTGGTGGAGTGGTGTGGAAGCACTAGGCCTTGGCCACGAAGGAGTTGGCAGGCAGTTAGGCCAGACCACAGGAGGGCCAGGTGAGCTGTTGGTGGCCCGCTGGGTCAGGGGGGCATCAAAGGGCTTCTCCCTGGGAGAGGTGATGGGGGAGGGTCCCGCTGGGAGGACACGGTGGAGGCGGGGATTAGACATGGCCAGACTGGAGGGGGAAGTGCTGGGTCTTCTGGTCAGAGGCTGGGGCCAGGGCTTATCAAGGGTGCTGGGGTCTGGGCAGAACGGACGCAGTAGTGGGTGGCAGGGGAGACAGATGGCAGGGTGTGGTGCCTGGGCGGGTGTGGGGGGGTGCTGGAGAGTGAGGAGGTCAGTCCTTAGACTGGGGGAGGGTGTGGCTGGTGCAGGAGGCGGAGCCGTGGGGAGGGGTTGCTGGTTCAGACAGTTGTGCTCAATGCAGGCGGCTCAGGTCAGCAGCCCCTCTCCCACAGACAGCTGGGAGGGGTCACATGGCTGGGGGAGTGGTACGCTTGCCTCCAAGGATTAGAGATGCGGAATTCTCCATTCAGCTTTAAAAAAAAAAAGTATGTTATTTAGTTAATAGTTTCACATGATCTATGATTCACATGATTCAAAAACAGTTTTAAAAAGCATGGAGTTAAAGGGGTCCGGTGATTAATCCCTAGCTGGGTTCCCTTTGCCACCCACATTCTCTCCAGGGTGGCCCAGCTGGCTGACCTTGGCGCCTCCTGGTTTTATTTCTAGGTAATTGGGGCTCAGGTAGGGTTGGACACCTGTGAACATCCTTCCTTCCACCTGCTCCCTCTGCTGGGTCCTCTGGAGCCCCATGTAAGGGACGTGGGGAATATCGATTGCCTTGGTGTTTCTTGGAGTCCTGACATCCCAGGAGAGCCCAGGGCAGCCAGCCGGCCAGCTCCTCATGGGCAGGAACTTCCTGAAGTGGCCTTCCTGAAGGCCACTTAAGTATGACCCCGACCTCTGACAGCAGACCCCAGCACCTCTGGGGAGAGTGGCCAAGGGGCTAGGAAGTTGGTTCCGCACAGAATGTTTTCACATGGCCGTTTGGGTCCATTGTTGAGATATACGTGGTGCTGGAGAAGACTCTTGAGAGTCCCTTGGACAGCAGGAAGATCAAACCAGTCAGTCCTAAAGGAAATCAACCCTGAATATTCATTGGAAGGACTGATGATGGAGCTGAAGCTCCAGTACTTTGGCCACCTGATGCGAAGAGCCAACTCATTGGAAAAGACCCTGATGCTGGGAAAGATTGAAGGCAGGAGAAGAGGATGACAGAGGATGCAGTGGTTGGATGGCATCACCGACTCAATGGACATGAGTTTGAGTAAACTTCGGGAGTTGGTGAGGGACAGGGAGGCCTGGCTTGCTGCAGTCCATGGGGTTGCAAAGAGCTGGACATGACCTAGCAACTGAACAGACTGCAGTTGTTCTTGGCTGAGTGCAACCTCCCGTGGAGCCAAGAGGTCTGGGTCTGAGTTGCCATTAGTCTGTTTTCTGACTGTGTGTGATCTCACTTTCCTCATCTTTGGAATGGGATGACCCTTAGCACATAGGACCTAAGACACCTAATAGAAACTCAAGGATTATGGGCTTATTTTCCCTCATCCTTGAGGGAACGGTGTGGTTTATGTGTGTGTGTGGTGGGGATACGGCTACAGGTGAAGCTGTGCTGCTTAGAAAAATATGTTGTCTTGTGCAAAAGCGTGGGATCTTTGTCCCCTTGCCTAAGTTAACACGTTTGGGTTTCTAACTATTGTAGATTTTTAACTTAATTCCTTTTTAAAAGATAGATTTTGTTGTTAAAAATTTGAGACACAGATATTTATATCATTTTCAAAACACTGAAAATTATCTTTATTCTCATTTTACTTAACATACATTTAACGAATGGAGTTAGACATGTTTATCTGTAAGCATGATTATCAAAAGTGTTTTTTTTTAATATATAATCATGATCCACGGGGCTAGGGAAGCGTGTATTGGGGTCTGAGCATGTCACATGTTTTTAGTAGCCATGAAACAGAGACCACATTTTGGAGGGCAGCGTGGGAAAATGTTCATAAGTCGATGTAAGTGCTGTCAACGTCTGCTGAATGGTTTCAGTTCTGCCAGTTTTATTTTTATTCTTGAGCTTTTCAGGCTTGCTGTTACAAATAGAAACCATCTCCGGCATCAGAGCGGTCCTGTGTGACTTCAGAGGGCTGTGAACCTCACTTCTGAGGTGTTCTTTCCTGGCCTTTGACTCTCTGAGTCCACTTGCATAAGTCCTTTAAATAGAAAGCACTCCGGTCAGGGAAGCTGGCCTCTGGGGGAGCCTGGCCCC
Organism: Cervus elaphus; assembly: GCF_910594005.1. Taxonomy (NCBI): domain Eukaryota; kingdom Metazoa; phylum Chordata; class Mammalia; order Artiodactyla; family Cervidae; genus Cervus; species Cervus elaphus. The sequence goes on along the minus strand of NC_057827.1, from coordinate 59,764,559 downwards.
TCCACACCACTCCACAAGTCGGGGTTCCATCTCCTAGTCCTTCTGCCGTTGGCTGGCTTTGTGATTTCTCTGGCCACTTGGGGGCTGTAACAAGCACATAAAAGCAAAGAGACGCCAGGAGGAACATGGGGAAATAGGAAGGGGTTAAAAGGGTTAGAGCGAGCCAGAAGCTAAGATTCCACTTTGAAAGTAGCTACCTGTTTCGAGGTTGTTCTGGAGTGAAGTTGTCTATAGAGTGTTACTCAAAAGCGTGATCCACCAGCCATTGCCCGGGATTGGGCTAGAGTGCCAGGCTGGAGCTGCTGAACCCGAATCCGCAACCCGCGTTGAGCGGGGTGCAAGGTACAGTTGCAAGAAGCTCCAGTGCAAACAGTTGGCGCCCATTCGAGTTGGGGAGGAGGCGCCTTCTGGGGCTGAGACTCTGTGAGATGGTGAATTGACGTGAAGATCCCAGGCCCACAACTGGCTGTGGGAAAGCAGGAGTGGAGACGGGCGGGCGTTGTCTTCTGCTCAGCTTCACGGACCACAGGGCATCCTTGCATCCAAGAAGCTGGCATCTCCCTCTCTAGCACCCTCCCCAGTTTCATGTTTCTGCTTATAGGCTTAGACCCATTCAGATGTCACCTTGCAGGTGACCCCTTCCCTGCTCCCCCAGCAGACCTCCTTCCCCCAAGCTGGAGCTGCCCGTGGACCCGTCTTCCTGGGCCAGACCCTGCCGTCTCTGAGAAGGGTGGCACCGGGCCCTGTGTGTGCTCTGGGTTTGCTGAACTGAGCCGAGAACTTGCTATTAGGGGACACTCATGTGACCTAGCAGAGTAGGGAGGGGAGTATAGGGCATCCTTGTGTACCTGTCGCTCAGCTTGGTGTCCGTGACCACCTGGCCAGTATCACTTCTGGAGACCTTATTCCCCACCGGCTGGTCTGAAGCAGTGTCATCATTCTGTAAACTCATCTGAGAATGTGTCTCTGCAAAGTGAGGACCAGCCCTTATTCTTAACCTCTGGGCGGGCCATTCGGGGGGGGGGCTGGGACGCTTCCAGGTGATGGTTCTGGCCCCTGCACTGTGGCAGTTCCCTGGCCTCTGGGAAGCAAGTGAGGGGCCGCGTTATGTTCCGTCTGACCTCTGGGCCAAGGGTGACTGTTAGAAACCTGAGACATGGGACTTCCCTGGTGGTCCAGTGGTTAAGATTTTGCCTTCTAATGCAGGGGGTGTGGGTTCAGTCCCTGGTTGGGGAACTAAGATTCCACATGCCTCGTGGCCTCCAAAAAGCAAAACATAAGACAGAAGCAGTATTTTAACACATTCAATAAAGACTTTAAAAATGGTCCACATCAAAAAAAAAAAAAATCTTAAAGTCTGGGATGTGTGTGAATTGATTGGGTCCCAGGAATTGCTCAAATTGGTACCTCCCTAGGAGTGTTCATTATAAGGGAGTGAGAAAGTGAAAGTCGCTCAATCGTGTCCAACTCTTTGCAACCCTGTGGGGACTGTAGCCCGCCAGGCTCCTCTGTCCGTGGAATTTCCCAGGCAAGGATACTGGAGTGGATTGCCATTTCCTTCTCCAGGGCATTTTCCCAAACCAGGGATTGAACCCACCGTTTCCTGCATTGCAGGCGGATTCTTTACTGTCTGAGCCACCAGGGTGGGGGAGTGGTTCAAAGTAATGTGGACACAGCCTCACTGTGTTCCGGGAAGTTTTCTCAGCGCTTACGTATGTTAACTAATTTAATCCCTACAACAATCCAGAGAAGGACTGTTATTAGCGCTATTATTAGCCTTATTTGATGGATAAACTTTTTTTGTTTTGGTTTGTTTGTGTTCTGTTTCTGGCTGTGCCGTGCAGCTTGCAGGACCTTAGTTGCATGACCAGGGATTGAACCTGGGCCATGGCAGTGAAAGCGCAGAATCCTAACCGCCGGAGCACCAGGAAATTCCCGACGGATCGACTTTTATTCTCCATGCTTCACAGCTGAGGAAACCGAGTCCCGGAGAGCTCGCCCCAGCCTCGCAGCTGGCACGAGGCAGAGCTGAGCCCAGCTCGCTGGCGCTCTGGTTCCTCTCTTAACCTCCACACCCCGCTGCTGGTTGTGATTCTTTTCTGAAACCAGCGCTTCCTTGCAGGTCCTTTGCCCCGGTGTCTTGCTCTCTCCTGTCCTGATGCGTCTGATGCCCACGTGCTCTTTCTCAGACAAGCCCCATCTCGTCACAGCGTGGCTGCAGTGCCCAGGCTCCAGGGGAAGACCCTTCCTTGGAGGGGTCCATGAAGCCTTTGGCGGTTGGTTCCTACTCTAGGACTCCAACCCGGGCCACACCCTCAGGCACACCCCAGAGCACCCCATGCAGACCCTTAGCCTGCTCCTCCATGTATCCTGTCCTGGCAGCCTGCCTTAACCCCTCCTCCTGTTGGATAACTCCTTCATCTGTGTGACCAAGCTCACAGCTACTAGCTCCTCAAAGCCTTCATGGACCACCCCCGGCCAGGCCTAGAGAGCCTCTCCCTCATCTCTGCCCACATCCACCCTGTGGTCCCAACCTCGTAGGCACAGAAGCTCCCATTTCATGGGGTAATTACATATCTGGCAGCTTTTCCTTCTCTCCAGAGGCTCCTTAATGCCGTGGACCATGTCTTCTGGGGGCTGTGCCAGCCTGGCACGCAGTCTAGCTTGCAGACACTACTTATCAAGGAATCTTTGGAAGCCAGTGGAAAATAATTCAATAACATAGAAATACGTGAATTAGAAAAATTCCCTATTGTCTTATTCTCCAGAAATAAGCACTGCTAACAATTCTTTTTTTTTTTTTCCCCTCCCTACGTATGCCTGTACTAACTTGTTGTTGAGTCTCCAAGTTGTGTCTGAGTCTTTGCGACCCGGTGGATAGCAGCACACCAGCTTCCCGTCCCCCAGTATCTCCCGGAGTTTGCCCCCCCTCCTTTTTTCCTCTTTTCGTTCTCTAACGCCTAATTAAAAATCTTTTAATGTGTTTGAAATTGGGATGTGGACATTTAATGTGCTTTTGAGTAGAGGAAGTAGTGTAATAACATATTTGTACACTGTGGAGGGCTCTTCACCTGGGCTTGATGGTGTGTGAAGGCTGAGGCTGGGTGAGAGGCCTTGGGTTTTTTTTTTCTTTTCTTTTCTTTTTCCAGTAACAGGCTGCTGTATCACAGAACACCACTTTGAAAGGTCAGAAAGTATACATAAACCAGAGAATTCCCCCTTACACTCATGAAGCGCTAATTTCTTTTTAATAGTTTGCCATTTTAACTATTCCCAGAAAGAGAAAGCTGGGTTACTTTCATTTCTTTCATAGTCTAGGGATGTTCCTGCCTTTTAGTGTTCTGTATGCGTCACACTCTGTCTCTTTCCCTGAAGGACAGGTTAGTAAGATCGGATTAAATCAAGGCTGAGGAATGGAGGAGGATCAATGTTAACTGTCAAGCCCGCTGCTGTGAGTGTACACCGGGGTAGTTCTGAGGTTCCTGGTAGTGAGAGCAGGCAAGGAAATGAGATTAGCGGCCAATGAGGAAGAGAACTCCGAGTTCCTGGGAGGGGGAGTAGAGAACCATGCAGAGGACTGAACCTTCCTTCCTAAAATGTTGAAGAACCTCGTCAGTGTCACAAATAGGAAATTTTTCTCTTGCCCTGGACAGACAGGGGAATTAAAGAGAAGCAGAAGTTTGGTGGCCTGAGTACATCTTCCATGAGTCCCTGGTGCAGGGTCATTGTCCTTTTTGGAGGGGCTCTCCTGGACCCCACTTCCCCACTCCCTCTGCCTGGCCAGTGCCCATTCTCCAGCCCCCTGTCCACCTGCAGCTTCATTCTGGAGCCATCAGGATTGGCATTCAGCTGCCAGTAGCAGGTTGAAAATAACAGTGGCTTAAAATATATTTATTTCAGTCTTTTTGGCACCAGGGACCGGTTTCATGGAAGACAATTTTTCCACAGACAGGGGGAGGGGGGGGAGAAGGGGGAACGGATGGTTTGGGGGTGATTCAAGCACATTCCATTTATTGTGCACTCTATTTCTAATCTGATGCCACTGCCGATATGTCAGGAAGTACTGGTCCATGGCCCAGAGGTGGGGGACCCTGGGCTAAAATGAAATATTGGATGCAATCCTATGGAAAAATCCGAACAAACTCTTTTGGCCAACTCAATACCATGTTTATTTCTCTCTGTGTCAAAGAAGCTGGATGTAGGAACCTAGGGCTGGTGTGGGGGCTCCATAAAGTTGCACAGAATCCTTTTGCCTTTGTGCCACACCATCCTCTGCCCTGACTTTTAGGCTCCAGATCACCTCCTTGCTGAAAACAGCTGCTGGGGCTTCTGCCATGCATTTACATTCCAGGCTGTAGGAAAGTGGTCAGGGAATAGGGCACCCCGCCTCGTACCTGAGCCTGTTTTCCCTCGGTGACCTCCACAGAAGTCCCACGTTACACTGCTGCCTACATCGCCTGGGTCAGAAGTGTTCTCACAGGCACTCGATCCTGGCAGCCTTTTTGGTGGGCATGCCGTCACCTCGCATGTATTCGGAGAAGAGAGTGGGCCTGGATGTTGGGCTGCAGATAGCTCTGCCAGCACACTCAGGCTGTGGAATTAGTTACCCTCAAACTGGACAAGTTACCCTCAAAGAGCCATTGACAGGCAATACAATAAGTCCCCTATATACGCATGAGTTCCATTCCGAGAGAGTCCAACACAGCCTAGGTACCCAACTAACATAATCGGTTATATCGTACTGTACCGGAATAGGCTGATAATTCTTTTTGCGCAAATAATACATAAAAAAACAAAAGTAAAGAAAACATTGTTAATCTTACAGTACACTAGTACAGTACAACAGTTGGCATACAGGGGCTGGCATCGAGTGAACAGGCAAGAAGAGGTACTGGCGGGAGGAGGGAGCGGAAGTGGGAGATGGTGGAGCTGAAGGTTTGTTAACAAGAGGAGCTGAGGGCCAGCTGCAGTTTCACTCACGTCTGACATTGATGGAACGCACGCTCGTATCTTTGCAAGTTTGCAACTTGAAGGTTCATACGTAGGGGACTTACTGTAATACAGGAACCAGCCTCAGGGAGTTGTTGTCAGACTGAGCTAGTGCCGCCAGGGAACAGCACAGGGCCTGGTACATGGCCGTCCTCAGAAGCAGCTGTTCGTTATTATTTACTGGAACTGTCATCCTCGTTGTCCTTGGGGCCCATGGAAATTAATATGAGTCTGAATGTTGTGCAGGTGAGCGATTGGATTGGTAGATGAGCCAAAATAGAAGGATCTCTCTTGTTTTATTTGTTATCACAAGTAAAGAAAGAGACAAGAAACCAGAAATATCTACAGTGTAAGTTGCATTTGTCTGGTTTGCTTAGAACAGGGTTGACTGGGATGTTTTTCTTGCTGGGGTCCTGTGGGGTCTCCGCTCAGGGTGCCTTCCTGGACATGGCAGCCCAAGGCGTCTCCTTGGCGCTGGGATGGCGTGTCCTCTGAGGTTGGAGCTGAGTTTGCCCTGGCTGGGGGCAGGCTGACTTACTTCCTCTCTCTAGATGTCCTCGTGTTCAGCCATCATCGGGTGAAGGCATCACCTCTGAGGCGTGCTGACTCCTGACCCCCCCGGCTTCCCCAACCCTGCGTGCTAGCTTCCCACTGGCTGGGGGAGGCCCCAGGAGGCACGCACACCACTGAGATTTCATGACTGTCCCAAAGTTTGTCAACCCAGAGCTACAGCTTGGCTCCCTTTTAGCCACTCCAACCTCGAGAAGGCCCCTGGGAACCCCCGTGGTCCCTGCGCCTCTCTCCCAAGGTCTCTGATGGTTCTGTATGAGTGACAGGCAGGGGCCGCCCTTCCAGGGACCCAGTGGGTCTGGCTGCCCCGTCCCCCTTCCCTGCAGGCCGATTTTCCAGGCCGACGAGCCGCCTGAGTCTTGCTCTCTCTCAATGTTCTCAAGTGCCCTCAGAGCATACCCTATAAGGAGATTCCAGCTCACACTGTGGCCCGGGAACTTGGCGTGGAGCGGGGCTCACTCACCATTTCCACGGAAGCCACTTGGGAGGCGCTCAGCGGTCCAGTGGGAGTGGGAGGGTGGTGGCCTTCGTCAGGTGTCCCGGGGGGATCATGTAGGGCCACCAGCCTGGGCACTTGGGCAGCGATCAGCCAGGGAGATTGCCCCGGAGCTCTGAAATGCTCACAGAATGATTCCACAGTGCCCCGATGTCTCTGGGCTGGGCCTCCATGAACCAGCTCAGGCTGCTGCAGTGATAGTCTGGGCCTTGCCCATGTTCCCACTTGCCCGGTGAGAGCACCGAGGTTCAGGCGGGCAGAGGGTCTTTGCCCTGTGCCGCCCAGAGGGTGGGCCGCAGAGCTGGGACTGGATTCCAGGGAGCGCAGTGGTAAAGCCAGCGCCTGCTCTGTTCCTCCTTGCCTCCCCCTGGACTGAGAACTCAGTGACTGGGCCCCACCTCCTACTCCGACCAGCTTCTCCCCTCTGTAGCTGTGCAGTCCTAGGCAAGTGGCGAAACCTTTCTGAGGCTCAGCTACCAGATGGTGACAAGACTGATGAATGTGATGAGACCAGAGTAGGTAGGAAGGCCTTGCTGCAGGAGAGCCGTGAGCAGCCTGAAGCCAGGTCGGGCGCTGGTAAGGATCTTCCCACAGCTCACCGGTTTTCTTGCTCCTGAGATCACTTGAGGGGTCTTTTGAAGCCCATCCCTTTGTCCAGTGGGGGCAGAAATTGACCTGGACTCGGAGTCTCTCCCATCCCCAGTGGGTGGGTCCGCTGGGTCCCTGGGCGGGCAGGGTGTGGATTTCCTGGCATGGAAGCAGCCCTTGGCTCACTGCATGCTCCCTGCCCGGGCAGTATTTTTGCTGCAGGCCCTGCCAAGTGGAAATACGTTATTTACAGTGTTTTGACAGGAGCCCCAGAAGGCTGGATGAGAAAGGATGCCTTTGGGACTGAGCTAATGGCCTGGGAGTGTGGCCTGAGGGGAAGGGAGCCTGGCACAAGAGGAGGGGGAGATATGTGGTGGGGGTGAGGGCACCCATTCCTTGAACTTGATAAATGTGAGGTCCAGCCCTCCTCTAAGCCCAGGGCTTAATAAGATTATGTCTGAGTGAATATCCCAGGCTGCCCGTTCCCGGCTCCCACTGCAGTGAGGACAGGGGTGTCCCCAAGCCAGCTCTGGGCCTCTGCCTTCTTACTTTGCTGTCTGAGGCCTCAGCGCGGTCATTTGTCTGATGAGGACAAGGACCCCTGATGGGGAGAAGATGAAACACACCGAGGTGTGATGAGGCCAGGCCGGTCTGTCCACAGCCCAGCCCAGGAACCTTCTATAGCCACGCCGTTCTGGACCTGTTTGCTGCCTCAAAGAACATGAGTCTGCCGTGGGGCCTGGGCCCCTGCCAGGGCAGCACCTCCATCCCACGTGACTCTCTGATCCTCCAGAAGCGACTTGAAAATGTCTTTCAAAACGATCTGGGGCGGGAGTGGAAAGGTCCAGAAGAGCCTACTTTGTGACTGGTAGGAGCAAAATCTATTTACCTGTGGCCCAGAGATAACCAGCAGTCACCTTCCCGAACATCCTTTGAGTTTTTTTTTCTCTCCGTGTAGAAATGAAACGTGTTTATACACTTTAAACAAAATTATTTTCAGTTGACGTTTCCCGTTTTGTTAAACGTTCTGCTTAGGCTTGCTTTCTTAATGGCTGCATAATACTCTGTCAGCGAAGTTTCTGAATTCTGGTGGATGTTGGCCATGGTTCTGGTTTGTCACTATTGTAAATAGTGCTGTGGTGAACATCTGGTTCTGATATTGTTGGGGCAAGTCGGTGGTTATTTCTGTGGGCTATATGAATAATAAATCATATTTGTTTTTTCTTACAGCTTATGAAAAGTGTGTATGCCTTGGAGTTGGGGGTGGGGGGGAGGGAAGCCAAACATCCTCGGGAATTGCAGAAAGGGACTTTGTGTTTGGAGTTTGTCCTTCTGGATTTTTGGTTGCACTTAGGTTCTGCTTCTCTCTCATGCATCTTCTCTCTCCCCTCCTTTCTTTTCTCACCCACCCATCCCTGGAGCAACCCCCTGCCCCTGCCCTCCACAGCTGGAGGTTGGGGTGGGGCTGCAGCCCTGTTCACAGGCCCTGCTGTGTTTCTGATCTGGGGAGAGGCACAGAGAGCGGGGACCAGTGCAGAGGTGTTGGTCTCTGGGTGGGTGCCCTCCAGGACTGCCGGGCTGCAGGCGGCTTCTCTGGGCCCGTCCATCTACCCCAGGGTCCTCCCGCCCCCCTCCACCGCCCCTCTCGCTGGCAGCTGCTCTGCTCCTCTTCGCACGTGCCTGCAGTTCTCCAGCCGAGGGGAGGTTCAGGCCACTGCTGAGAGCAGAGAGCGCCTGTCTCCCTAACCTTACCCTGCTCGGAGGCGGCGAGCATCCTGGTCAAGGGAGCAGCCTTATCCTCACACGTGCTGGTGGCTCCTTTAGCCGCAAGGCTATGGGTGAGATATTTGGCCTCTGACTCCAGACTCCTCGCGTGGAATGGGGTTTTCACGGCGCCTGCCTCAGAGGTCGAGAAGAGTCACTGAGCCGGAATCAGAGCGTCTGCTCCCCCGCCCGGCACGGAGGCCGTGTTCAGAAATCTGTGGCTGGCGGCCGTGTGTCGGGATTCACCCCTGTCCTTTGGCTGCCAGCTCGTTTTCGGGGAACTGAGGACTGGAAAGTTAGTTCCCGAGCAAGAATATCAAACACCCACACGCATGTCCAGTTCCCTTCAGGGTGGGAGAGTTGAGTGTAGCCCTGAGTCAAACCCTGCAGTGCTTCCTTCCCTGGTGGAAGGGGGTCCAGCCCGGACTTTGGAGGAGGATTTCCGGCGGGGGTATGGGCCAGTGTCCTAGGGAATCCTGGCCACATGACTTTGAACCAGTTCCTGTCCTTGCTGAGCCTGGGTCCCTGTCCTTCTTGGGCATTTATACTTTTATCTTGGTAGTTCTGTGAGGTGGGATCTATTTATCCTTCTCCCCATTTTGCAGATGAGGAAACTGAGGCTCAGTTATGTCACTTGCCTAAGGACATATCTAAGGTCACAGAGCTCACAAGTATCACCCACTGGGGTCTCTGAACCCAGATAGACCTGAACTTCATGGGCCTGGGCTGCTCTAACCATGCTCCCCACCCTCCCCAGTGCCCACTGGACCTCCCTGGTTTCCCTTTAAAAACCTATTGTGCCTTTCGTGAATTTTCCGAGGGTGCTACAAACGCAGACCCGATGTCTTGAGAGGGCTTTTGCAGCAAAGCAGTCACCCCTGCTCCTGAGCTCCGTCCACTGTGCCCCATGCTGCTGCTCGCCAGTTCCAGCCTGTCACCCCTTCCTGCTGAGAAGGCCCGCGCCTGCCCGCCCTGCGTGGTGGTCCTGTGTTCATCTCTCCCTCCCATGTCTGTTCCCGTTGTTCTAATCCTGTAATTAATGTTCGGTGACTTGGAGAGTCTGATCAGGTGGCACCCGCGGGCGTCCCCACGTCGTGTGATGCTTGAAGTCAGGGTGGCTGGCGCCGGAGGCCCCAGGCCTGGGCAGCGGGAACCCTGGGCCCATTCTCCCCAGGAGGTTGGGCTGGCCTTGGTTCCTCCTCTGTGGAATGGGCTGCTGGCCCTGATGGGATCTCACTCTCCCTCCTGTGAATCTCTGACTCTTCAGAAAGCAGTGGGTAGAAAACCTCGCAGTCATCCTCTCCATCTCTGTCTCCTCACTTCTCAGCCTTTCATCTCGAAGTCAGCCTGCAGAGGTTGCCGCACCTGCCCTGCAGAGGCGGAGAGCTGAGCCCTCCTGGGCGGTGCACGAGTGTGAGTGTGTGAGTGAGAATGTGTTGATCTGTTTGAAGCAGGCCCCTTTGATGCTCTTTAAATAGGGCAGCTTTCTCGAGAATTCAGCTAGCTCCCCACATCAGACCTCACTTGGGTGCAGCTGCTGTTGTGTGTAGCAAATGCACTTGCGGCTGCTTCTGTGGGCGCAGTGGTCTGGAATCAGCTGCCCCGGGTTCCCTCTGGGAACTTTGACCAGCTGGGTGACCTTGGGCAAGTCACTGTGCTTCAGGCTCTGTGCTGACGGCAAGGCTCAGCATCCTGATGGTGTCGGTCAGACTCTCCCCTTTGGGAGGATCAGGTGCTGAATAAACTGTAAAGCGCCCTGTGAGGTGAGCGGACGTGCGGATGCGCTTTTCCCAACAGCATCCAGCTTCGGAGGCTCAGGAAGCAGTCCTGGCAAAGCCCGGTTTTCAGCCTCGTGGCATCATGCTCAAAAAATGCTTGCACGTGGCTTATTCAACTTTAAGAGGGGGCACATTCTGAAATGGGTTGTTTATTGTCCAAGTTGGATTTTTAATTTCTCATAAACTCCCCACAAATTGCTGTAGTATGTCTATATTTATTGAATCTGTCAGGATTGTTTATGGCTCTGAGGCCTGGGCTCCCGTGTTTGTGGGCTGTTGCCCTGACGACGCCAGGGTCTGAGCTCCAGAGGGGAGGCCCCGCCCCCAAGGTGGCGTGGAAGGTTCTGGAAGGGCGGGCGGTGTGAGGTCGAGCTGTGGCTGCTGCACTTGGGTCGGGCGAGGTGGTCAAGACTGCGGGTTCCGTGCCAACTTTACCTGCCCACTGCGGGCCCCCCCTTCCCCTGGGGGGTGTGCCGCTCCCGCCTCTGAGCTGTGCCCCCTGGTCCTTGCTGCTCCGAGTGGGTCTGGGGACGGGCAGCGCCTGCCCTCTGGGGCACCCGAGGGGGACGAACGCACATGCTCCCCAGACCTGCCAGGTTGCCGCCTGCAGGGCAGCAAGGCAGCAGGTGCCCACTCACCTGTGCCCACCACAGTGTCACTGGGCGACCTCCTCGGGGCACCCCCGGGGCTCCAGTCCTTAGGGCAGAGCCCAGAGGCCTTAGCCTGGCAGTTCTCTGTCTCCACCACCACCCTACCCTGAGATATTTCCAGCTCCATCTCCCCCACTCCCTTGTGCCCTGCTGCATCTTTCCCCCCGCTACCCTCTCCAGCCCCGCCATCCCTGGCTCTGCACACGCCCATCTCCACTTGCCATGCCTACCCAGCCTTCTCTTTCTGGGGGATTACAGGCTTCTTGGAACTGACAGCTCCTGAGACATCTCCTCCTTGAAGCCCTCTCTGCTTTCCCCAGACCGGGTCGGGTCCAGCTTCTCCAGACCCATTGTGATCCAAAGGCCGGAGCTGCCCGAGCCCCAAGGGCTGCTTGACCTGCTTGCCCCGCTCTCTCCCCTCATTCTGGGTGCTCTGACTGTCCCTTCTCCTCCTGGGGGCTTGGCCTGCAGCCAGCACTCAGGAATGCCCTGCAGTCAGCCGGCCTTCACACAGCCGAGACGTGAGGCTGGACTTCTCCCAGGAGCCTGGATGCTCTGTCCTGAGGAAGGGCCATGGCATATCTTGAGTTTCTGAGGGCTCTTGGCCTTTAGTCAAGGCCTGATTGGCATCTGGGGCTGAGGACTGGGTGAGAATAGAAAGGCATCTGTAGGAGGAAAGACAGCGGAACAGCTGACAGATGTCCAGTGCCCCTGTGCAGGTGGGAACGCTGGCGCTCAGAGCCTGGCCTGTGTGCGTTCATTGAGTCTCTGCTTTCATTGAGTATAACTCAGCAGTGAACAGTCCCTGCCCTCTTGGAGTGTCCACGTCCAGAAGGATAAGAGACTGAAAACAGATAAAACGTATGAAGTGAGTGAGAAGGCGCAGAGCAATAGGGAGAGAGAGAAAGCAGGGTAAAGTGCTGGGGATTGGTGTGGGATTTTGGAGCATGGCTTGCTTAAAGCTAAGCATATGCTTGCCCTTTGACTCCCCCAGTTCCACCCCAGGCATCTCCCCAAGAGAAAGGACCGCTGTGCCCATTGAAGGACAGGCATAGGCTGTTCTAAGCAGCAGCAGTCATAATAGCCTCAAAGTGGAAGCAGCCCCAGTGTCCACGCAGTGGAGAGTGGGCGTCACAGTCACATGGCGGAATCCTGTGCGGTGATGACGATGAACCAAAGGCCACCACGTGCAAAACACGGGGTCCCATGGATGCGCGGTTCGGACCCGGTAGAGCACTGGTCGTAAATTCCTGAACCCGCGACACTACCGGGGGTGAGTGGGGAGGTGTGGTAGGCAGACTAGTGGTGCCTCTGGGGACAGGGACCGGGTGGAGACCTGTTGGGCCTGCTGGGGTCTTGCAAATAAATGTTCTCTTCTCAGCCTTGACCTTGGTCATCCTCCTGTGAGTATTCACCAGGCTGCTCGCTGTGATATGCTTTTTTCCTTATTGTATATTATACTTCAGTAAAAGGCTTATAAAAGCTTATAAAACATAAAAGGCAAAAAACAAGTGATGGGAGACAGAGGGTGTGCTATTTTCTATAACGTGCACCCTTGGGTTCTCTGTAGAACGTTGGTGGAGCAGGGACATGGGTGTCCCTCTGGGGGTTCCCTTGGGAGAAGGGGCTCCTCTCACCATGGGTGACAGTCTCCAAGGAGTGGCTGTCTGGTAGGAAGTTAGCAGCCCTGGGTTGTTAAGGCAGACACGGGGAGGGAAGATGGTGAAAGCTCAGTTGGAATGAATGAGCCGCTGGATGGGCTATAAGGAGGTACCTTTAGGAACGCTCGCTTGTCCATGCCCCATCTTTCCCTCACACATCAGTCAGTTGTGACTGTTAATTCTCTCTTCCGGAGGTCTTCCCTGAGCCCCAGAGCTGTGTGGTCTTCTTACCTGCCGACTCTGAAACCTGGCTGTCCTGCCCACCTCCTGAGCGTCACCCCAGGCTCCACAGAACACCTGAATCACAATCACCTTTTTTTTTTTCTTAAGATTTTATTATTCAGAGTGGTTTTAGGTTCAGAGCAAAATTAAGTCAAGAGTTCCGTGTACTCTGTACATACACTCACACACACATACACTCACACACACACGGCCTCCCCCATTATCACCCCCCACCAGAGTTCCTCATTTGTTACAGCTGATGAACCCACGCAGACACGTCATCGTCTCCCAAAGTCCACAGTTTACACTGGGGTCCTCTCTTGATGTGGAGCTTTCTGTGGGTTTTGACAAAGGTATAGTGGGTTCCCAGGTGGCTCAGTGGTAAAGAATCCTCCTGCCAGTGCAGGAGATGCAAGAGACTTGGGTTTGATCCCTGTTGGGAAGATCCCCTGGAGTAGGAAATGGCAACCCACTCCAGTGTTTTTGCCTGAGAGATCCCATGGACAGAGGAGCCTGGTGGGCTGCAGTCCATGGGGTCACAACAAGAGTTGGACTCGACTGAAGCGACTAAACAGCAGCAAGAATATAGTGGCAGGTATCCGTCATTACAGTGTTGTGGCATACACTCTATGGTGTCATGTCGTTTCACTGCCCTAAGAACCCTCTGTGTTCCTCATATTCATTTTAAAGTATTTAAGGAAAAAAAAATCCACACTTATACTGATGAGGCAGCATTAATTAAGTCAAGATCTCGGGTTGGGTCCTGAACATTTGTTGTTCAGTCGCTCAGTTGTGTCCGACTCTTTGCGACCCCGTGAACTGCAGCACGCCAGGCTTCCCCGTCCTTCAGTGTCTCCTGGAGGTGATTCTGAAAGGCAGCCAGGTTGAGGCTGGCTGTGATTCTCAAACTTGAGTGTCACCAGAATCCCCAGGAGAGTGTCTTCCACCAGACGGCCAGCCACATTCCAGAGTCTCTGAACCAGCAGGCCTGAGGGGCTGAGAATTTGCGTCTCTGATAAGCTTCCTGGTGATGCTGATGCTGCTGGTCTGAGGATCCCCATCTGGGAACCACTGGCTTTAAGCAGTGGTGGCAAAGGATGTGATGAGGCCTCGGAAGCTCTGAGTCCTTTGGGGGCATCTGGGGGACTGTGCCCAAGGCCCTTTCCTAGATTGCATGTCTGCTGTCAGAGTGGGAGACTGGGCATTTGCTCTGTGCCTGAGCTCACGTGCTCCTGTCATCAGCCCCTTGGAGATCCTGGGTTTGGGAGGAAGATGGTGATGCAGGCAGGTATTATGTTGAGTGCGGGGTGGGCCAGGGGAAGGGGTGGGTTGCTCACAAGCCAGGAGGCTGGTTACTTCCAGCTCTCTGGACTACTCTCAGGCAAACCCTGGGGGTTTCTTTCTGTACTTTCACCAGGATAAATGAGACCTCCCCCCGACCAGAGTAAGGATACCCCAGACCAAGCCTCCCTGGGTGGGGGTGTCAGCCAGCGTCTGACACCAAGGCATAGACTTTGTGCAGAGTCCAGGGTCCCGGGATCCTGGTGGGAGAAGCAAAAGCTGCCATAAATCTGCCTGGCATCAGGAATAAAAGACCTTCAGGAGAAACTCAGTCTGCTCTGCTCGGCCTTCTAGAAGCCCGGCAATAAAATCAATGTAAATATAGCTAACATTTGGGAGTGGTTTATAAAGCACTTGAAAAAAATCCCTCATGTAAACCCCAAGACAGTCTTACAAGCCGTGGAGGTGATTAATTACCCTGTCTGTCAGATGTGGAGACTTCAGAGTCACAGAGCTGCTAATTGGCAGAGCTGGGACCTGAACCCACGGTGCTTTCTGCTCTCAATCCTCCCCCACCTCCATGTGGATCCCCAGGCAGAGAGTGAGGCTCCTCCCCGGCAAGCTCCAGTGACCAAAAGGATGAACTGAAGATACTAATGCTCTCAGGAGTAGTGTGTGCTAGAATTTCTCATAACAGGGTTATTCCTGACAGTCCTCACTCAAAAGGTATGGAAACCACCACCCCACGTGTGCGACAATGGCGGAGATTGGCAGGTTACTCAGCTCTCAGATGGAAAGACCTGCTACGTCTGCTATTTCCCATCTCCCACGCTGAGGAATTGTGAGGCCCAGGGTGGTTTCCAAGCTCGTTGGATTAGGGCTGGCAAGCGGGGATACAGCCCAGCAGTTTGAGTAGAACCCTCAAGAACCTCGAAGGAGCACCTACTTTTTTGAGGGCGGCATTTCTGTCCCCCACATGCAACAGGCTCCCTTCAGTCATAGATGCAACTCTTTTATCTGTTTTTGATTTGAGGGGGATTTTCTTTTAAGCCGGACATCGCAGGTCAGGGAAGGTTTGAAAACCACGCGTGCGGGGAGCAGGGTGGGGGAGTTTGGAGGTCGGGGTGCAGCAGAGCCAGGGCCCTGGAACTGGCGGCCCCCTCCCCCAGGCCCCAGGCTTTCCGGTACTGTGTGTGCAGAGTGCTATTGGTGAGATGAGCGGCATGGCCAGGGCAGTGAGGTGCGGGGCGTGGAGTCTGGCTGTTGTCGGCTTGATCTGTCCGTCAGGCATTCATTCATCTGCGTGCTGGGCCAGCTGGGCGCTGTGCCGAGCACTGGGATGTCGTTGACAGTCCTCAGGGAGCTTCCTGGCAGTGGGAAGACAGAACCTGGCTTTGGGAGACCCTGAATCTCTTTCAGCACCTCTCAGCACCATTTTCCAAGAGCCGAGCATTTTAATCTCCTGCGCAGGTACTTTTGCAGGTCTCGTGTCTGCTGACGGGTCACCATCACTTAACTTCATCCAAGACCATGGTGACACCACCTACTGGACACTGCTGGTCGTGGTGGCTCTGCAGCAGGGTCTGCTGTGGAGTTTGTCCCCAGATGGAGTCTGACTCCATCTTCCAAGAATTATGCTTGCCAAACCTCTCCAGGACTTTGATGTGCCGTCTTTCTGAGTGGGAGAGGGAATAAAAGGAGGAAGTGTTACTCATCCGAGGAGGGGCACGGGAGCCAAGTAGGACCTCGCGGTGTGGATGGTGGAAGCTTTCAGAGACCAGCTGCAGGAGATGCCCACCAGAGACCCCCGACTCCTGATGTCAGCCTTTGGTTCTCCTGTGGTGGACCTGCTGCAGTGGCCACTTGGGGATCTTGGAGAACTGTCTGGAACGAGTGGTGCTCATGAGCACAGGGCTCTGTGTGCAGGACAGAGACCTGGTGGATTACAGGGCAAGCTGCCATGGAAGGACCTGCCACCCCACTGCACAGACGTGGCCCAGATAGGAGGGGCCATATCCTGCCCGCTCGAGGCTTTTGCAAGACAAGGCTTTTACAAACGCCAGTTCAGTTTTGATTTTTCACGCAGGCAGCAAAGATGGGAAAACTAGCATAACCACTGGGCTTTCTTTAAAATGTGCTTTGTGGGGGCCCCCAGTGCAGCCCAGCCCTCCTCGTGTAAACTTGCATAAACTTGCAGATCAGCCAGAGCAGTTTGCTTCTATTTAAGGCAGTGAGAGGCTCTCCTCCAGTTCGGCTGTCCCCCTGGCTTCTGCTTTGCCCCAGGAAGGCTGGTCCTCACGTGATCTTTGCACCCGGGTGAAGCTGAGTGGGGGTGCACTTGTCTGCTCCCACCCCGAGCAGGCCTAGAGTGTCTGGGGAGTATCTCTGTTTGCAGGCACTGTGTGTTGTATCTCGACTCCCCACCATCCCTTCCAAACCTGCTTCCTCTTCTGTTTTCTTGGATCGTAACGAAGGCGCTGCCTCCCGTCTCCCACCCAGGCAGCTGGCCCAGGTCCCTCTTCCCTCCTTGTCCACAGCTTGTCAATTTGTTGATCTCTCCCTTTGCATGTTTCCTCGCCCATCCCCACCTCCATCCTTCACTCGCGGGTCCCCTGTCACCCCTCACCCAGCACTGCCACCCCTCTGACGGGTGCCCCTGCTGCTTGGCCAAGTCCTTACCTGTGGAGTCATCACTCATCAAGGCTTACCTGCGTCACACCCCTGCTCTCCTTGTCTTCGGGTGAAAGTCTAGCTCAAGAACCGCTTACCATGCTCTTCCCAGTGTTGCCTCTGCCACTCCCCAAGTCACACGCAGCAAACCCTTAACAGCCCCATCTCTGTGCCTGCACACACCTGTTGTGACCTAACTTGGCACACCTGTTTTCATCCTTCAGATGCAGGTCAGGTGTGACTTCTGTGTACCCTCCTCCACCCCCCACCCCGCACCAGGAGACCACTCACTCCTGGGGATGGCTGCTGGCCTGGCCCAGAATCCCTGGTCTCCCTCTGAACCCTTAGCCATCTAAAGTTGACCAACACCCCCACCACCTCACCACCTTACCCCTGAGGTCCTCAAGGGCACTCATTTCAGTACTTAGTGAAGAACTTGGCACGTGTGGGCATGGGGAGAGGCTTGATGAGTGATTCTATTTGCTGATTTTACCCTAAGGTCACTTAGAAGCCACAGACCAGTGGTGTTAGTGTGGAAAGTTTGGATGCCCCAGGGGTTGACTATTAGGACTTATGTACATTTGGACATATGTTAAAAAAAAACACACAAATTGTCCTCTGTGTATGATAAAACTTAAAGGCTGTTTAGGCTCTTAAGCTACAAATTTTCAACTTGAAAAGAGACTTAAGGAAATGTGAATGCATATTGGGTTGGCCAAAAAAATTGAGTTTTCTCATAACACCTTACAAAAAACCTGAACTAACTTTTGGGCCAACCCGATAGAATTTATTAGCATGGATGTCTCAGAAAATCTAAGTGTGAAGGGTTTTAGGCCATCAAGGACTCAAATTTATGTCATCAGAAGTGTTTCTTCACTTTTCAGGCTCTTTGTGTAGGTTCTTTCAAGGCAGGCTTTGCCAAGACGTGTGAATAAGATTGCCAGCAACTCCATCCCAAAAGCTCAACAACCTCATAGGAAGCAAGTATGACTTTCCTTTTGCCGTGAGTTCTGGCAAAGCTCCCAAGGCTGGCTGCTGTTTGCTGGTTCTGATTAGTTTGACTTGAGTTACATGTCTGTTATGTTCCTTACCTGGGGCTACCATAACAGATTAAAACAGAAATTTATTCTCAGTTCTGGAGACGAGGAGTTGGGAATCCAACTGTCGGCAGGGCCACACTCCTTCTGGCCCCTCCTTGCCTCTTCCAGTTTCTGGCGGCCCTAGGAGTTCCCTGGCTGATGGCAGTATCCCTCCAATCTCTGCCTCCATCTCTCCGTACCCTTCCTCCCGCCGTGGGCCTGCGCCTTCATATGGCATATTTCCTCCTCGTAGAAGAATGCCATCATGTCGGGTTGGGGCCCACCCTAATGACCTCATCTCAACCTGATTATGTCTATAAAGACCCTGTAACAAATGAGGCCACCTTCACAAAATGAGGATTAGGACTCAGCCTGTTTTTTTAGGGGACACAGTTCAACCTGTCACACCTGTTCTTGAATCAGACACTTGGGTCTGGATGAAGCGATGCTGTAATTGGCCAGGCCTGAGTCCCACGCCCATCCTGACAGTGAGTTGGGGTCAATCCCCGGGAACTAGGTGGCGTCAAAGTGGGAGAGAGAGGTTCTCCTGGGACTATGTGGAGGGCGGCTCACCAGCCGCCTGCCTCTTCTGAGGACCCAGACTTTTTCCTGTGTGTCTTCTTGCCCATTTCAGTACCTGTCTCTGCCCTTCCGTTTTCTGACCTCGGGGAGAGGGTGGTTAGTTCATTTGGGAGGAGGTTGGAGAGGAGGCAGAGCCATAGTGCAGAGGCCACAGTGATGTCCCTACTCGCCGTCACCCTGGACCGCGGCTCACGGTGGACATCTCACGGCATCGGATGGCTGGACGCTGGGTGCTGTACACTGCTTGCCTGTCCACGCTTTGAACTTTTCCCTTGGCAGGAGTTACTGATGTGGGGACTTGCCTGCAGTCGGGCTTTGACGGGAATGAACCATCCGTTTGCTGTTTTTGTTTGCTTGAGGGTTTGTCAGCTGCCTTGAGAGGCCAAGTCATGGGGCCGAAGAAGGTGGTTGGGGTGTTCGTCCACAGAGAAATGGAAAAGTACCGAACCTCTGATTCTGCCCCTTGCTTTCCGGGTGATCACTCACTTAGAGCTACTTTATTTTGTGCTGTTTCCTCCGCAGCCTGTCGGGCTTGTCCCTCCCAACCTGGCGCTTCCCCAAAGGTCCCAGAGCTGCAGAGCACCCAGGAGCCTCTGGGCCTTAAATCGTGTCCAGCCGTTTCACCACTTCCGGTACGCTGGGCTTATCTCTTTTATGACAGGGACATGGTTCATGGTTCCCTTTTATCGAGGGCGCCCGGTGGAGGACACGTGGGGGAGGAAATTTGAGCCAGGAGGACCCAGCACAGGTCCCGGTGCCCCCGCCCTGGGGCCCTGGGTTAGCACGATTCCTCCTCTACCAGATAGGAAAGGAACGAGCCGTGGTTTTGCTCGATGGTTGTGGCTTTCCTGTGAGCGACTTCCTGTGAGCAAGCCTGTGTGTGTCTGGGACCCTGAGCACAGCTCACAGAGAGGCGTTAGGTTGAGCTTATGGTCAGCCTGGGAGATGAGATCAAGATGACCTGAGAGTTAGGGCCGTGAGTTGTGTTCAGATCACACACAGGCAGAAAGGAGCCTGGTGGGGAGTGGGGGTCAGACGGGCTGTGTGTGCGCAGGCTGCGGCTTGGGGCCGGGTTCAAGGACCAGGAGGGGGTCCCGTCCAACCAGAGCCAGGAGCTGCTGTGGGAGGCAGTGAGGGGGAAGTGTGGACAGGAAGCTGGAGGCGGTGTGGCTCTTTGTTTAGGGACCCTGGGGAAGGTTTTTGAATGGGCCAGGGGACCCTGGCAGTTCAGGCCCAAGGTGGACTGGGTTACTCCCAGGCTAGAGACT
This sequence comes from Cervus elaphus, assembly GCF_910594005.1. Classification (NCBI taxonomy): domain Eukaryota; kingdom Metazoa; phylum Chordata; class Mammalia; order Artiodactyla; family Cervidae; genus Cervus; species Cervus elaphus. The sequence continues at coordinate 59,744,961 of NC_057827.1, read as the reverse complement.
GGACTCAGAATTTAGTTCCACAACAGTAAACTGTCTGAATTAGAGAGTTTAATGAACTGTAGTGAAAATATAATTTAATTTTAATTACGGGCTCTTGTTAATCAGTTCCCGTATTCGCCTGTAACTAGGGGCCCTAATCGGCCCTTAAGTGCTGTCATACGTTTCGAGAAGAGGCTCCGTCTCCCTTCCTCTGACCTTTCCCCTCATCATGGTGACTGGTTGAAGAGCCTTGGCTAGCAGGCAGCATAGCTGCCTGGAGCTGAATTCAGAAGCTGCACTGAAATCTGCCCCCGCCCTCCCACTCCCAACACACGTGCCCTGTTTCTTGGCTGGCCCAGCCCCGTAAGGAGCTGTGGGAGGTGGATGCTGGCGGCAAGGACAGGAGCCTGAGGGTTTGCCCAGATGTGTACCAGGCCTCTCTGCTTCTGAAGGGCGAAGCTTAGAGATTTGATCTGATATTGAAACGCTGTGCGTGCCGAGGCGAGGACCCGGTGCCGAGTGAATCAGCGTCATCAGACCCGGGACTTCAGATGCACTGTCATCTGGGGCTGAAAGGCCAGGCGGCCAGAGCTGTGGACTCAGGGTTCTTTATGGGACCACTTACGGGGATGGGAGCCTTAAATGTGCCTTCCCCCACCTGCTGGCCTCCATAGCTGGACTGGTTCCAGCCCCAGAGCTCTAGAGCCTGCCCTGGCCGTGGTCCTCAGGGCTGGACCCAGCTGGCACAGTGTGAATCTTATTCTTTCTTCCTCTTTTTTTTTTTTTAATATTTATTTAATTTTTGGTCATGCTGGGTCTTTGCTGCTGTGCAGGCTTTCTCTAGTTGTTGCAGTCGGGGGCTCCTCTCTAGTTGCGGTGTGCGGGCTTCTCACTGCAGTGGCTTCTTGTTGCGGACTTCTCACTGCAGTGGCTTCTCATTGCAGAGCACGGGCTCTAGGGTGCCCAGGTATCAATAGTTGCAGCAGGTACACTTTGGAGCACAGACTCCATAGTTGTGGTGCATGGGCGTAGTGTCCCATGGCTTGTGGGATCTTCCCGAACCAGGGATGGAAGCCGTATCCCTGGCGTTGCAAGGTGGATCCTTAACCACTGAGCCACCAGAGAAGCCCAGCCCACCCCTGCCCCCCGCGCCCCCTTCCTTCCCAACCAGCCTGGGTGCCCAAGGCAGTCCTTCCAAATGGTGTGAGACCACACCCCTCTTCTCACCCCACAGTGCCGCCTCCCCCAACCCCTGCTTTTCTTCTTCCAGAATCTGCGACCCCCGCCCCCAACCATGGAGTGGGGGGATGGGCAGCATCGATTCGCTGTCACATGTGATGAACCCCAGGCCCTGGGTGGCAGCTTCCAGTCCTTTACCTGGAGGCCCTGTGGATCACCCACACCCCAGAGTTTCCACCTGCCGCCAGCTTTATGCCGCCGCAGCTCGGCAGGTGGGGGGAGGGTGGTTAATTAGTCCTGGCCCAGGCTTCAGGCCTTTGTCCTCCTGTGGCTGGGCCTCAGTCTCCACATCTCTGCAGAGGGGGGTGGGCTGGTGGACTTGGCCTGCAAGCGATACGCTTGACCCACACAGGAATTTTTACGTTCTTCTCTTGGAATTTGTTGCCAGTATCTAAACCACTTGCCCAACAGTCTGCGCTGCTCCCTATTGCTCCACGCGACTGCCTGGTTGCTTGTTTACGTGTCCTCTGGGGGACATTTCGTCTGCGCTCCTCCATTTGCCCCCAGGCCTGTCCCCACAGGAATTGCCCTGTGGCTGCTGGCTCTGACCTTCCTGGGTGAAGGGCCAGAGAGAGGAGAGGTAGCAGGCTGGTCATCCACAAGCCGGATTCCAGAATGACCGAAGCAGAGGGCCCTGGGGGAGGGGAGAAGGTTCTCCGTGGGCTCAGAACTCAGGGTGGGGAAGGTGTCTGCACGCCGGGCTCTTAGTCACCGACTATCTCAGGGGCAGAGTTGAGACCGCAGAGCTGTTGAAAGGTGTACGTGGGCTCTCGGGGGTGGGGGCTGGGCAGGGGATGCCCTGGGCAGCTCCCTGCAGGATCCTAGGCTGGTGCCAGGCCTGTCCCACCAGGTCAAGAAGAGATTGTGGTTTGCACGTGGCCCCCTGGGTCTTGATACGCTTCAGGAAGAGGCACCTGATTATAGCACCCCTGGCCTTAGGACTTAAAGATCTTGGACATCCAGTCTGGTTTTAATCAGGGTACAGATAAGAAGAAGTGGCCTCTCCCAGCCCGGGGTACACGCTCCCCACTGGTGTGTCTTGTACTTTGCCCTTGCAGGTGGGTAGGGCTGGGCGGGTGGGGCGGCCGGCTGGTGTGGACCCAGGATGGCTTTCCCCCTGCTTGACAGGGTTGTGGGCAATTGCCTGGTGGTAGCAGCCCCAGAAGGAAGAATGGTCAGTGGGCTGAGCCATGCATGTGTTCAGTGTTTCCTGCAGTGACCCCAGGGAGCACATGGGCTTTTGTGACCTCTATCCCGACTTGTGCTTTCCCGCTGACCTTCCTTCCTTCTGAAGTCCACCTGGCCTGGGGACTTCCCTGGTGGTCCAGTGGCTTAGACTGCATGCTCCCAATGCAGGGGACCTGGGTTCAATCCCCGGTCAGGGATCTAGATCCCACATGCCTCAACTAAGACTCCACATGCTGTAGCTAAGACCTCAGTCAGTCAGTTCAGTCACTCAGTTGTGTCCGACTCTTTGCGACCCCATAGACTGCAGCATGCCAGGCCTCCCTGTCCATCACCAACTCCTAGAGTTTACTCAAACTCATGTCTGTTGAGTCGGTGATGCCATCCAACCATTTCATTCTCTGTCGTCCCCTTTTCCTCCTGCCTTCAGTCTTTCCCAGCATCAGGGTCTTATCCAAAGAGTCAGTTCTTCACATCCAGTGGCCACAGTATTGGAGTTTCAGCTTCAGCATCAATGAATATTCAGGACTGATTTCCTTTAGGATAGACTGGTTGGATCTCCATCCTTTAGGATGGACTGCAGATCACCTTCTCCAACACCACAGTTCAAAAACATCAATTGTTGGGCGCTCAGCTTTCATTATAGTTCAACTCTCACATCCATACAAGGTGCAGTCGAATAAATGAATATTAAGATAAATAAAATTAAGTCAGTTTAACCCCAAAAGTACCAATCGTTTCCTGGACCTATGGGAAATGTGCTGGGCATTCCTTGGGCAGCCTGCCTCGGAGGGGAGGTGCCTCCCAGCATGGTTGGAGCAGGGGACACCAGTGTCTGCTCTCACCCCATCCAAAGAGTGTTCAGCTCGGGGTCTGGGGAGCTGGGTGGAGAGATGGTGGGTCTGCAGAGCAGCGCCCCCTCCAGAGAAGTTGCTGAGGGCAGAGGAGGTCCTGGAGGAGAAGTGAAAATGCCCCTTCCCTTTTACCCCCAGCTTTGTGGATGGCAGTGGGGCAGCCCATCCAGTGATATTGAGGCCACACGCCAGCCCAGGCACTGCTGACCTTTTGTCTTGGTAGTGCCCCCCCCACAGGAGCTGCGTGCAAGAAGATGCCATGGTCGCCGAGGGGGTTGGGCACAGATCAGTGGTAGCCCAGGGAACTTACTGCAGAGCTTGGGGAACGTCTTTTGGGGCTCAGTTCAGAGAAGAGTTGAGCAAGAAATAGGTCACAGGTACCATGCATAGTTGCCGAACATCTTATTTTCTGGCAGGACCAAGTAATGAGGTTTTCCACTAATTCCATTTCTTAGGTAGTTGCTTGGAGCATACCCCCTTGTCTTCCAAAAAGTGGTTTTACAGGTTTAACCATATGTTCCACCCCTATTTTCCTTTTAAAAAGAGAGTATATAGGATGCAGTTTAATGCTTTTTCTTATGTTTGTTGTTTTGTTGTTTAGTCACTAAGTTCTGTCTGACTCTTTGCTACCCTATGGACTGTAGACTGCCAGGCTCCTCTGCTCATGGAATTTTCCATGGAGTGGGTGGCTATTTCCTTCTCCAGGGGATCTTCCCAACCCAGGGATCATTATTGTACAATTAGAAACAACCAGATGTTCAGTGATAGGGAGTTGGTGAAGTAAATGATTCTTTATTGGTCTTTAAATGACAGTGACTTAGAAGAACAGATAATGCCATAGGAAAGCGATCATTACAGCATGCTTTATTAAAAAGTAGGATCCAAACCTGCTTATGTAGTATGATCCCAGTTTTGGGCAAATAGACCTAAAAATTGGAGGGATGTATACCAAAATAGAATCAGTTACCTCTGAAAACAAGGACAAATTTTCTGATGTGAATAAGTAACTTGGAACTTAAACGTCTCTTACAACAAGCAGATATTAATTTGATCAGGAAGTTGTGTTACTTTACAGCCACACCTGGTATCTTTCTAGCCTGTCTGCTTTTTTTCTGTCTCCACGACAGAACACTCTAGAATCTGAGCTTTTGGCAGGCAGAGGCTCTGGATCCCATTTGAGCTTCATGGGGTGCCAAGTGGCATTACTGTCTTGGACTTTCAGGCCGCACCCTTCTGGAGTTGTTCCTGAGTGTGTGTGTGTGTGTGTGCGTGTGTGTGTGTGTGTGTGTGTGTGTGTGTGTGTTGCTCCATTCTGGGGCTGGACAGAAGCCTGAGCTGGGCTTTCACCTGTAGCTGCCATTTCATTGCAACACTGAGACCCAACCTTCACATTTCTTGAAATACCTTAAAGAATCCTTACTGAATTTTGAATTTTCAAGAGTCAGTATGAGTTTGACCCGCCAGCCATGTCTGAAATAAAGGCATGTGACCTCTGGGGTAAGGAAGCGCTCTGCATCTGTCTCCTTATCATTCATTCTTGCCCTGCTGACCAGGGGCCAGGGGCTTGGCAGGGAGGTGTGCTGAGGTGTCGGAGGTGTGTGAGGGAGGTGTCGGGGGCTGCTTTTCGGCCCCTAGGGATTGGGACTGACTCAGCGGGACTCTGTCCCAGAGGAGGGAGCCACCCGGGGAGCCGGGAACCGACCTCAGGGCCAGCCTTGTCCAAGAACAGCCCTGACAAGTGGGGGTCACTGCCCGAGGAAAGGAGCATGGGTGGGTGGAGGAGGGTGGGGAGAGCGTCGAGTCGTCACTAGCCCGAGGGTTTTCCCACTCCCCAGCCATCCCCACTGTGGCCTGGGCCTCACCCCTGGCAGGTACAGCCTTGTTTTTCCTTTGCGGTCGCTTTGCTCCAGTAGCTGCCCATCTCTCCCAGCTCCCCCGGCTCTACTCCGGGGAGAATTTTCTTAGCATTTGCCTGTTCGGAGAGCTGTCCTCCCCTTGCCCGTTGGTGCTGAGATGAGTGGGAGAGAAGGCAGCTTGTGTTTTTGGTTGTGATCCCGGAGCAGAGAGAATAGGGTCAGTGTTCTCAGGCGTTGGGTCTAAACATGGGGGTGTTGGCGGGGGAAGGGGCTAGTACAGAGCTGGACAGGGAGCCCTCCACCACAGAGTTGGGGCTGAACCCAAGGGGGTCACACCGCTCCCTCTCCAGGTGGTGGGGGCTGAGCGACCTGTGGGCGAGCAGGGGGCCAGTGGCGAACGGAACAAGTTTGGAGGGTCAGATGGGCCTTGCGATGCCCCCCCACCCCGCCCCCACCCTGCTGGGCATCATCTCCAAGGAAGTCGTGTTTATTAATTGTTGGCAATGTCAGAAGAGCGTGTAATCAGCTGCTTAAAGAGGAACCTGAGCTCCATTTCTGTTCTCTCTGTGCCTTTGAGTTTATTTTAAACCTCAGCGAGACGTTTGCAGCTTCTCTCACTGTGGCCTTGACCACGTGCCCTTTGACCCAGCAGTCCTCCGCACCCCGCTGGTGTCCTGGGGCAGGGCTCCCAGTGGGATGGGGACAGTGTCCGTCTTGTGACCCGTCTGCTCCCTGCAGCCTGCCAGGTTGCTGATGGTGAGCTCCTTGGGGACGGGACAGATCTCACTGATTTCGTGATCGAGGCTTGGGGAAGGGGTGGCCTCGGTGAACACCCCCTGCCACCCATCTCCATTCTCTCTTAGGAGGCTCCTTGGGACCCAGAGAACCATGAACTAGCCATCAGATGCTCAGGTCAAGGCTGGGAAGGGGCAGACACCTGGCACCAAAAGCCTGTTCCCCCCAGATTTTGTCTGGGACACCCAGGCCCACGGTTCAATGCCATGGGCCCCAGACCCATAGGGACCCCTGGCTGGGCCACGCTCTGGGTCCTGGCGTTCAGGTCCCAGGCTGACCTGGGTGAGCCCTGGCTCTGCTGTCTTCTAGTGCCAAGGAGGGCGAGACAGGTGCGGTGGGGTGCAGAGGGCACCAGTTACCGCTCAGCCAGCAATTATTGCTGTCCTAGGTGGCCTCGCTGGTGCCTGGTAGACTGCTGCTTGCCACCCCTGGGCTAGTGATGACTTGACGCTCTCCCCACCCTCCTCCACCCAACCATGCTCCTTTTCTCGGGCAGTGACCCCACTTGTCAGGGCTGTTCTTGGACAAGGCTGGCCCTGAGGTCGGTTCCCGGCTCCCCGGGTGGCTCCCTCCTCTGGGACAGAGTCCCGCTGAGTCAGTCCCAATCCCTAGGGGCCGAAAAGCAGCCCCCAACACCTTCATCCCCTTTTCCAATGACCCTGCTCTGCAAACCCTCTGTCCGAGGCAGCGCCGCCCTGGCCAGCTGCTGGCCTCCCATTCTTGCTGGACTCAAGGTGCAGGCTCTCCGTGGCCCTGTGGTCTGCACTGTTGGTGGGACTCCTTGGTACACATGGGCAGGTGTTCACCCCCAGCTCTGCCTTCACGGCTCAGTTCACCAGCCACCTCCTCCGAGTGCACTTTCTGAGCGCCCCCTTGAATGACTGCATCTTCCTTGGTGACCCTGCCACACTCTTGGTCAGTCTGGAAGAGCTGCTGTTCTCGTCTGCCTCATGGCCCCCTGGCGACCACATCTGCCCCTGAGGACCCTCCCCACTGCCCTGGCATGGGCTCCGGGGCACACACAGTGAGCGCCCGGTTCCTGTGTGTTGATTGAAAGATGGTGAAGTGCCCTGAGCAGGTCCCAGGGATCAGTGAGGGGATGAGACAGGGGGTGATGCTCAGAGGCGAGCAGGGCTTTGTCCTGGGAGACCTAAGGCCCGGGGAGACAGGCGTGTGCTCACCCTGGACCGGCCTGTAGGCTGTGGTCGCTCAGAGAACCAGCCCCCTCAGCACTGCCCGGGCTGGGTGGGGAGGGAAAGGCCGGCGGAGGAGCTGCCGGGCCTGAGGGGTGAGGGGTTTGCAGGAGGGCGGGGATGTCCAGCCCGAAGGGCCCAGCGGTGAGGGCCCGCCGCGCCTGTGTTGGAGCCGTTCAGCCTCCTCTGCTGCAGGTGTGACTTGTCCTTTATCCCGGGTGAGCTCGCTCCTAACGGCTGTCGCCTCACTTTCTGACTTGACCTTGCTGAGCAGGTCAGCGCGCATCCATTTAGGCAGCACAGACATGCGCCAAGTCCCCCCACCCTCCCCGCATGGGTGACCTGGACACACCCACTTTCTGAGGGGGAAGCGGAGTAGACAGGTCCTCCCCACCCAGGACAGTCAGAGCTGTGGCAGAGCCCACCTTTCCAGAGTCCATTCCGGGCAGAAGGTTCTGGAAATGCACACAGATAAATGAGCAGAGGCACCGCCAGGCAGAGCAACAAGAGTCACCTTCTGAGGACACTTGCTGGCTCCCCAGAGGGAAGAAGAGTTTTCTGGGTCAGGATCAAGGAATTCAGGGAGTCTCCTTGCCTTCCAGGACATTCCGCTGCTTCATCTGTGGGTTTTCCAGAGTCTCCCCCTCCTGCAGGGAGGGAGGGGTGGTTGCCATAGGAACTGCTGGATCTCCCTCCTGCATCAGTCAGTCCCTGGGGCAGGATGCTGAGGGAAGGCACTGTGACCAGGTGTTGGATCAGAGGCTCGGAGGATCCGTGGGCAGAATATTAGGTCGTTTTGGGGGGCTCACACCTTGTTTGGGGGCCTGAGACCCTGACGTCAGAGCCCACTCTTTTCTCCCCACTCCTGGCTTTGGAGAAAGTCTGGGGCCGGCACCCCCTACCCCCTTGCCTGAAGGGAATCTGTCCTTTGGGCACGTGCCCACCCCATCCTCACTGTACAGTCCTGCTTCCTCCCTCCCTACCCCCATTACTGTCCAGGAGCCCTCCTGTATCCTGGTCTTACACACACACACACACACACACACACACACACACACACACACACACACACACACACACACACACACACACACACACACACACACACACACACACACACACACACACACACACACACACACCCCCCCCTCTGGTCTTACCCTGCCCCTGCTCCACACTCATAGGCATACATACTCCCATACACACACACACACACACACACACACACACACACAGCTCTGGTCTTACCCTGCCCCTGCTCCACACTCATAGGCATACATACTCCCATACACACACACACACACACACACACACAGCTCTGGTCTTACCCTGCCCCTGCTCCACACTCATAGGCATACATACTCCCATACACACACACACACACACACACACACACACACACACACACACACACACACACACACACACACACACACACACACACACAGCTCTGGTCTTACCCTGCCCCTGCTCCACACTCATAGGCATACATACTCCCATACACACACACACACACACACACACACACACACACACACACACACACACACACACACACACACACACACACACACACAGCTCTGGTCTTACCCTGCCCCTGCTCCACACTCATAGGCATACATACTCCCATACACACACACACACACACACACACACACACACACACACACACACACACACACACACACACACACACACACACACAGCTCTGGTCTTACCCTGCCCCTGCTCCACACTCATAGGCATACATACTCCCATACACACACACACACACACACACACACACACACACACACACACACACACACACACACACACACACACAGCTCTGGTCTTACCCTGCCCCTGCTCCACACTCATAGGCATACATACTCCCATACACACACACACACACACACACACACACACACACACACACACACACACACACAGCTCTGGTCTTACCCTGCCCCTGCTCCACACTCATAGGCATACATACTCCCATACACACACACACACACACACACACACACACACACACACACACACACACACAGCTCTGGTCTTACCCTGCCCCTGCTCCACACTCATAGGCATACATACTCCCATACACACACACACACACACACACACACACACACACACACACACACACACACAGCTCTGGTCTTACCCTGCCCCTGCTCCACACTCATAGGCATACATACTCCCACACACACACACACACACACACACACACACACACACACACACACACACACACACACACACACACACACACACACACAGCTCTGGTCTTACCCTGCCCCTGCTCCACACTCATAGGCATACATACTCCCATACACACACACACACACACACACACACACACACACACACACACACACACACACACACACACACACACACACACACACACACAGCTCTGGTCTTACCCTGCCCCTGCTCCACACTCATAGGCATACATACTCCCATACACACACACACACACACACACACACACACACACACACACACACACACACACACACACACACACACACACAGCTCTGGTCTTACCCTGCCCCTGCTCCACACTCATAGGCATACATACTCCCATACACACACACACACACACACACACACACACACACACACACAGCTCTGGTCTTACCCTGCCCCTGCTCCACACTCATAGGCATACATACTCCCATACACACACACACACACACACACACACACACACACACACACACACACACAGCTCTGGTCTTACCCTGCCCCTGCTCCACACTCATAGGCATACATACTCCCCCTACGGCCATTCCCTCCCATTACAAACCCTCCCTGGCTTCTGAGTTCCTTGAACTGCAAGACGATCAAACCAGTCAATCCTAAAGGAAATCAACCCTGACTACTCATTGGAAGGGCTGATGCTGAAGCTTCAGTACTTTGGCCATCTGATGCGAAGAGCCGACTCATTGGAAAAGACCCTGATGCTGGGAAAGATTGAGGGCAGGAGGAGAAGGGGACGACAGAGGATGAGGTGGTTAGACAGAGGAACCGATTCAGTGGACATGAGTTTGAGCAAACTCTGGGAGATAGTGAAGGACAGGGAAGCCTGGTGTGCTGCAGTCCATGGGGTCGCAGAGTCAAATACGACTTAGCGACTGAACAACTGGCTCCTGAGGCCCCTGGGGATCTGTGTGCCCTCTTTCCAGCCTCTCCTCTGTCCCCAGGCTCTCTGACCTGAGCCGCTTCACACACACTGGCCCAGTGCCCCCTGCTCAGGATGGCCTCTGACGTGGCCTCTGCCCTGACAAAGCCCACTCTCTTTCGGGTCACACCTCCCCACCCCCACCTCTCCTGGTATGACCCCTTGCACAGCCCTGCACTCCTGCCCTGTCCACCCCTGTGGTCACTGGGTCCTGATTCCTGGTCCATTTTTTCTCCGCTCTCGGCTTTGGTCCTTGTGCTGGGACCCGGGAAGGGACCAGGCCCAGAGGAGATGCTGGGAGATGTCTGATGGGCACAGGGGCCCCTGGGTGCTTGTGTGCGTGCTCAGCCATCAGAGTCTTTGTGACCCCGTGGACTGTAGCCTGCCAGACTCCTCTCTTCATGGGATTTCCCAGGGAAGAATAGCGGAAAAAGAGTGGGTTACCATTTCCTCCTCCAGGGGATCTTCCCAACCTAGGGATCAAACCCACATCTCCTGCGTTGGCGGGTGGGTTCTTTACCTCTGTGCCACCTGGAAAGCCCAGGCTTCTATGTGGAACACTGATAAAGGCCCCTGCTAAGATGAGAAAAAGGAACTGCGCATTAGGTTTGGCAACCCCGTGAGTAGATACGAGGCTGTTTCTTCCAGTTCCTCCAAGGTGCAACTGTGCTAACACAGCCTGAGCTCGATGTCACCTCCTCCGGGACCTTCCTGAACCCAGTCGCCACACCCCCAAGTTTCGTGTGGGGGACCCTCGGGTTCCCCCCTCACCTCTAGGACTGCAGGAATCCTAGAGACCACTTAGTCACTGACCTCTGAGCAGAAGTTGTGATAGCACATTTGCATTTGCTGATTTAATCTGTAAACCCCGGGGAAAACCCACCGGGGATTTCATTCCTCTGCCCCGCCTTAGAGAGCGGCACCTTTCTGTGCTGGCGGGCATTGCCACCTCCCCGCTTTCCGCTCCGAGTCCCTGGGTGTCTCTGTGTCGAGGCCTCCCGAGCGCCCCTGAGCAGCTGGTACCGCAGTGAGATGGAAGGCCTGGGCCCAGGCCCACCCCTGCGCAGGAGGGCCGGCTTCGCAGGCTGCGTGAGCTGCCTGTCAGCCACCCCTGTGACTCGTTGACCCGAGCTTAAAAACAGCGCTCAGAGGCATCGAGTAAGTGCAGTGCAGCCTCCCCGTCAAGGTCACCATGTGCCCCTCGGGGCACTGCTCATCACAAGCGCAGCAAGCTGCCCCTCCCGCGTGGCGAGTGGTGGTCCCTGGGGACTTCTTCCCATCACCCAGAGTGGGTGGGCAGACGTGTTGGTTAGGATGTCCGGTGGTGGTTTGGTCAAGTTTCTACATTTCTGTGACCTGGCATTATTCTCAGAGTTCTCCAAGCCAGTTCAGGAAGGGTGCCAGCGCCAATGTCTCCCTTTGTCCCCCGCCGGTGCACACTAGCGTTTTATGCATACATGTGTGTCTGTATGGAGTTGCGCCTGGTCTTCGTTGCCACATGCGGGTCTAGTTCCCTGACCAGGGATCGAACCCTGGGCTCCTGCCTTGGGAGCGCAGTGTCTTAGACACCAGACCAGCAGGGAAGTCACCGCATGAGCATTTTAAAATACCTGAGCCCTGTGCCAAAGATGCCAATTTGACTTGACACCACCTAGCTCCTCTTGAAGCAATTTGGAATACTGAACTTTTCTTTTTCATGGGATGTATTTAATTTTTTTTAAAAAACTCCTTCATTAACATTATATCAAATACCAGTTTGGAAACCGCCTCAAGGGATAGGAATGCTCTCTGGGCTGGAAATAAATGACTGTAGAAAGGGAACTGCTTCAGGGCTTGAAAAATAATCTTTGCAGGCTTTGTAGAAGTTTGACTCAAAGTTTTCCTTCCTTATGGTAAGAAGGATGCACAAAGAGGATGTATTTTTGGCCTGGAGAATTCTTAGCCACTTGTGACGAGGCTGCCAGTTGTCATTCCAGGAGGAACGTGGAGATAAAAGCAACATTGAGATGTGTTTTCTGTTGTCAGCAGGGAAAAAAAGCCTCCAGGGCCAGGAGCCAGGGCTGTGCAGGGAAGGAGGGAGCCTTGTTTGGGGATCCCAGCTGGGGGTGGGCAGCCAGTCTCATCCCACCAGCTCTAGATGCCCACCCGGGGGTCTCATATTAAAGACGGGCCCTGGAACTTCCCTGGTGGTCCAGTGGTTAAGACTTCGCCTTCCAATGCAGGGGGTGTGGGTTCAATCCTTGGTCTGGGAGTTAAGATCCCACATGCCTCCTGGCCAAAAAACCAGAACCGAAAACAGAAGCAGGGTTGTAACAAATTCAGTAAAGACTTAAAAAATAGTCCACATTAAAAAAAAAAAAAAACCCCAAATCTTTAAAATGATACAAGTGAACTTATTTACAAAAGAGAAAGAAACTCACAGAATGAACCCATGGTTGCTGGGGGGAAGGATGGGAGGAAGGGATAGTCAGGGAGCTTGGGGTGGATGTATACACTACTATATTTCAAATGGATAACCAACAAGGTCCTATTGTATAGCAAGTGAACTTTGCTCGAGGCTTTGCAGCAGCCTGGATGGGAGGGGAGTTTGGGGGAAAATGGATACATGTATACATATGGCTGAGTCCCTTTGCTGATAACCTGAAACTATCACAACACTGTTTGTTAATGGGCCATGCCGCAATACAAAGTAAACAGTTAAAAAAATCTTAAAAAAATAAAGACAGGGCCCCCAGGTTACAGACAAGGAGAGTGCTGGCCTGGGTCACCTGGCCAGTCAGCGCCAGGCTCCTGAGCAGCCCTCTTCAGAGCGTCCTGGTTTTGGAAGTTCTTTCTTAAGCCAGCTATTCGATGAGGCCATAGAAATGACAGCTGGGCTTGTTAAGTGCTCACAACATGTGTGAGGCGGGCACTGGCGCCTCATACGTGTTAACCTCCGGGCTGGTATCTTCAGAGAGATCTGAGACGTGACTCCCTGCCCAGCGCCCTCCAGGGGCTTCGCCTCCCCCAGAGGACATCTTCCCAACTCCTTCCCGCCCTTGGAGGCCCTGCACAAGTTGCCCCACGTCCTGGTCACCCTTCCCTGGGACCCACTGAATGCAGCCTGGGCTGGGGGCCCCACCTGGCTTTCCCCGTTCCTTCTCCATCATTCCTGGGTCCTTCTCCTTGGTCGGGTCTCAGCTCAGATGGTGCGTCCTCACAGGGGCCTCGCATGAGTTCCCTTGGCTGCCACAATGAATTCAGGACTGTACGGCTTACACAATAAACCTGTTGTCTCCCAGCTCTGGAGGCTGGAAATCAAGACCAGAGTGTCAGCGGGTTTGGTTCCTTCTGAGGCTGTGAGCAAGGGTCTGTCCCAGGCCTCTCTCCTCACTTCTGTGTGGCTGGTGGTCTTCAGTGTCCTAAGCTGGTAGGTGCATCACCCTGATCTCTGCCTTCATCTTCACGTGATGTTCTTCCACGTGTCAGCACCCAGAGTTCTCCTTTTTATAATGATGTCAGGCATGTGGCGTTAGGGGCCCACCTTACTTCTGTATGATGTCCGCTTAACGAATTACATCTGCAAATGACCCAGTTCCCAAATAAGGTCACATTCTACGGTACTGAAGGTTAGGACTTCCATGTAACCTATTTGTGAAGGTGAAAGTCGCTCAGTCGTGTCCGACTCTTTGCGACCCGTGGACTATGCAGTCCATGGAATTCTCCAGGCCAGAATACTGGAGTGGGAAGCCTTTCCCTTCTCCAGGGGATCTTCCTAACCCAGGGATTGAACCCAGGTCTCTCACATTACAGGCAGATTCTTTACCATCTGAGTCACCAGGGAAGCCCTGTCACCTATCTGGGGGGACAGAATTCAGCTCGTAATGGGCTTTCTCTGCTGAGTCCCCCCCCCCCCCCCCCCGCCCCCCACCCCCGCCGCGTCATGCTCTCTACACTGATTTTATTCATGTTGTGATGCTTTATTGGTTTATTGTCCATCTTCCCCCATGAGAATCATATGAGGTCTTGAGACAGGGACCTTGACCATCTTGTCCACTGTTGTCTCTTTAGCGCTTGAGCAAAACCAGGCACAGAGCGTCCACTCACAGGAGTGAGTGAATGAGTGCTCGGCTGGGTGCATGGGTGGGTGGGTGAGAGGAGGAGTGAATGGCTGAAAACACAGCCTATGAAGCAGGTCCTCTCGTCATCCCCACTCACCACCCCCACATGCTGAGATATCGAGAAAACAAGACCAGAATAAAGAACAGTCTTTTGTGTCGGGTTCGTGAAGCAGTGGTGGTTTCTCTTCTATTTAAATCTCAAAGAGCAGAAGCACAGATCGGTGTTACCACGTTCTTGATGTGTTGAGGGTTTGTCAGATGAGACACGCCTCAGCCCATTTGCTTTTACACCTCCTGCAGTCCCGTTCCGCTCCCTGCAGACGCTCACCCCTGTGGCCCGCGGGGTGCCGTCCTCTCACACCTCCTCCACCTTGTTGGCCTCACACATTGTCCGCATGGAGGATGTGCACCACGCTTTGGGTACCGACTTTGAGTTTACCACCTAGAAGGGAAGTTGGGGTCCAGGTCAGTTCACACTTGATCTAAAATTCTCAGTTGGAAATGCAGGGAGGAAGCTGAGAGCCAACGTGTGTATGGGGTGGGTGGGGAAGGGTCTGGAAGAGGGGTGGTGGCATTTGGGTTCAGCTGGCTGGAAGCTCAGATGGAGCGCCTCGCTTCGTCTCAGCCCAGGCTTTAGCTTTGGGAAGGTCAAGAGAAGTGAACAGGAGCCTCTCTGGGGGACTGTTGTCCCCGTACCTCTTTTCCTCATTTATCCTCTTAGATCATTGAGGGTCAGTGTCTGGTGACTAGCTTCCCGATGGTGCCAGTGTTAAAAAGAGTCTGTCTGCTAGTGCAGAAGACATGAGATACAGGTTCGGTCCCTGGGTCGGGAAGATCTCCTGGAGGAAATAGCAACCCACTCCAGTATTCTGGCCTGGAGAATCTGATGCATAGAGGAGCCTGGTGGGCTACAGTCCAGGGGATCGCAAAGAGTCGGACACGACTGAAGTGTCTTAGCAGGCACATGTCTGATGACTCTGATACTACATTCTGCTTGGCTGTAGACAGACACCCCGAGGCAGAGACACCACCCCCCACCCGCCACCACTAGCCAGGCTTGGAGCACAGCTGTGGTAAGACCTTCGGCCTCCTGGGCTCCCTGTGGAGGCTGGGCCTCCCCTCTGGAAGGTTCATGTCCTAGTACTATGAGCTGCGTCACCCTGCTCGTCCCCTGGCTTGTGTCCTTCTCTGCTCTGTGGCCCCGAGGCACCCTCGACTTTTTCACCCGCCCCTGCGGGGTGTCTGCAGCGTGTTCCTGAGGCTACTTTGGACTTCTGTGGGGACTTTGATCGGGGTTTCCAATGGGCCCTGTGGAACCCTCCCTCCCTGAATCCAACATAGGCATAATACGCTTGGGGGCCTTGGGGGTCCCAGCCCCTGCTCTGGGGACAGATACTAAAAACAGGATGAGGGTGGTGGCTGTGGGGAAAGGAGCATGTAGATTTGGGGTCAGAAATCCCTTGGGCCTGCCTGTCACTGGCAGTGCCCTTGGGAAGCTCACCTTACCCCGCCCCATATCCATTTTCTCCATGCAGATTGGGGATAACATTGACTTGGAGGGGTGGATGTGTAAGTGCTCAATAAACCTTGTGTGAATGGGTGGGTAGGTGGACGGGTGGATGGTCTGAGTCTTTAGCCTCCGGGAAGAATTTCAGCCCAGGCCAGCTGGGCTGTGGAACAGGAGGCAGTTCCTGACCTCAGCGAGGGTGCCTCAGCCGAGGAGAACTCTCTGCAACTCACCAGGCAGGTAAGCGTCTTGCCTGGGACCCAGGAAAGAGTGACCTGAGCCTGAAGGGCAGTTACTGGTTGGTGTCAGAGGAAGAGGGTCCAGCCAGACCTGAGACCGATGGAGGTCTCTAGGCACCAAGAGCGGAGAAGGCTCCAGGAAGGGAGGGCTGACACCGCTCCTCAGGATCGTGACTGCCCGAGGGCCTGTGGTGGGCCTAGCATGGTGCCAAGGCTGTACCAATACTCTCGTCAAGTGCTGGAGGCAGTGACTTTTCTGGCTCTACTTTTCTGAAATAAAGTTGGCTTGCAAATTCCCAGAACTTTGGAGCTGCACACAAGGGATTTTCATCTTCGGGCTGTTGAATCGAGTTGACCCCTCATCTTTTGGGGGAGAAAGGTTATCCATGCGCTGCCTTAACCGGACAGTGGTTTATTATGTTCATTATTGGAATCCAGTTACTGAGAATTTGGGGCAGTGGGTTAGGGGGTTCTGGGGCGGAGGCCGCGGGGGCAACCTGTACTGTGCTTGGCCCAGCCTGTGGTCTTTGGGGATCAGCCGCATGTGACGTCTAGCTCCTGACCCCTCTGAGGGCCATTTGGAGCTCCTTCGGGAGGGAGAGTCGCTCTTGCCAGCGAAGGACTGCCTGCCCGTCGTGTTTTGGATCCAGTCCCACCAAGAAGCACAAGACCAGGGCAGCGTCCTCCAAGGCCCCAAGGCACCAGCTCCGACTTGCCTTTCAGGGGAGCGCTGCTCCTACCCACTGGGGCCTTTCAATGTTGGAGATGGCAGTTCTGTTCCATCTTCAGACCTTGGAGAGGCCAGAGAATAAATTGGATCTTCTGCCCACTTGCTTTTCATTGGGACCATTGAGTCAGGACTTCAATTGAGACAAAAAACTTTTCCTCTAGTGACTTACAGCTGAAAATACACCATCCACGTGGCGTGAACTGAGGGAGAAAAGGAATAGAAGGAAAGCCCCAGGTGCCCGGGACACCCTTTGGCTTAGCAGTCAATTGACTTCGGCAGGAGAGAGACCAGGTTCCCATGCAGCTATGATGGGATGACCCTGGACAGGCTACTTAACTTGTCTTGTGACCTGGTGTCCTCACGCGCACCTGCTGTGGCCCAGAGTCAGAACTCTGTGTTACTTATCGTCATTAACGGGGATGGTCCATTTAAATGTGGCAACAAATGCATTGAGAAGCCTAATATGAGCCAGGACACGTGACCTAGCTTTGCAGAATGCAGATTCTGGTGTGTCTTGGTAATGGTGCATGTGTGCTGCATGCTAAGTCACTTCAGTCATTTCTGACTCTTTGCGACCCCATGGACTGTCGCCCACCAGGCTCCTCTGTCCATGGGATTCTCCAGGCAAGAATACTGGAGTGCGTTGCCTTGTCCTCCTCCAGGAGATCTTCCTGACCCAGGGATCAAACCCAGGTCTTCCACATTGCAGGCAGGATTTTTCCCACTTGAGCCACCAGGGAAGCGCCTTGTTAACAGTACTCGGGAGATTTTACCGGGCAGTAATAATGTAAAGAGTAAGAATAGCGAGAGAAACGGAATAGTTGAGCTTTTTGAGTGCACAACTGTAGGAAAAGCATACCTCCTGGGATTCTCCTTTACTCACACTTCTGCACACTCGCCACGTCTGATGGCAGTTGACTGGGGGCTTTTCCCATACCATGCAAACCTGCAACACCAGCTGGGTGTCCTACAATTTAACTCAGTTTTGACACTGACCACCTGGAGATGAGCATCAGCTCTACAGGTTGAGGACTCAGCCCCACAAGGTCCCGCCCGCCCCCGCCCCATCAGATGACAGTTGCAAATTTAGGTTGATATCTGTGCTCATGAGCCAGCAGCTGTAAATCACAGGTTCCCACGCTCCCCGCCTCTAGTTTGATTAATTTGATGCATTGGCTTCTGGAACTTGGGAAAACAGTTTACTTAGTATTTACCAGCTTATTATAAAGGACTGTGGGAAAGGGTACAGTTGAACATCCAGGTGGAACAGGTGTATCGGGCAAGAGGTGTGGGGAGGGGCTTCTGCACCCCCTGGGCAAGCCTCTCTCTCAGTTCCTCCTCCGCTCACCAGCCAGGACGCTGCCTGAACCTGTCCTCCTGGGATTTCCTATGAAGGCTTCGTCACAAAGGCATGATCTGTCACTCACTCATTTTCCAGCACCCTCGCTGCTCAAGGATGGGGAGTGGGGCTGAAAGTTCCAAGCTTCTAATCATGCCTTGATCTTTCTGGTGACCCACCCCCATCCAGCCCACCAAGCATTGTCTCATTCAAATAAAAGACATCCCTGTCACCCAGGAAGATCCCATTTGAGGACAAGCCTGTGTGGTCACCCCACTTCAGAACCCGTGTTTTCAGGCCAGCAGCCATGGTCTGGCATGAGTGCATGGCTCTAGCACCCCAGCTCTGTGTCAGGCTCTGTCCTGAGTAATTATGCACATTAACTCAGTTCTCACAGCAGCCTGAGGTGGGGACCCGTGAGAGAGACACAGAGCCTAAATAACATGCCAGGCCTCACAGCTTCACAGCCGCTCCTAGAGAACCCGGCCACTGAGCATGGTTGTGAAATAGTAACCATGCCTGCTTGACATCCTCACCGGCTTCACCTGCGGCCTTTGCAGTAGAGAGGGCCGTTGCAGCCTGTCTGGCTGTTCAGGAAAGCATAGGTTTTTCTCCGCAGCCCAGGTCTCTGCTAGCATACCTTGCATGTTGCAGCCAGAGAGGGTGAGTGGCCCCCAGCATGGGGTGGGCGGTGGGAGCCAGTTTTTCCGAGTCCCCAGCCTTCCCGATTCACATGCTTTCACATCTAGCTGGTTGTTGATCACATCAGGGAAGTGCGTGGGAGTTTGGGAGCAAAGGGAGAGCTGGAAGTACAGCCCAGAGAACCCTCCAGAAAGCTGGAACTCTCTGCCTTTCGTCTCATCTTGGCATCCCCCCACCCCCGCCCTTCCCCCACCCACGATCTCTCCTGTGGGGACTGCCTTCGGGTTGGCTCACAGACAGCCCCAAACTTTTGGTGGCTTAATGCACTGAAGATTTGCTCATTGTTTATACCACAGCTGAATCCCGGTCCCCTAGGCACTGGAATCTTCTACTGGTTCCTCTGCTTCCAGCCCACAGATGAAGCATGAGAAGGGGGAGCGGTGATGGGCCACCCCCTGCAAGGTGCCAGTCAGCGGTCAGTGCTGTGGGAAAAGCTCTTTCTGCAGAGGTGGTAGCTTAGGGCACTTGAGGCGTTTGGAACTGATAGATAAAGGAGAGGGTTTAATGCAGATGGTGCGTCCTGCATCTTGGCAGCTGCCCCTCTACTTGCATTAAGCCTTCCTTCCCCTGCCCATCTCTGGAGGTCCCGTTCTTCCCTCTCCCTTCCATGGCTTGGTCTGGACACCTCCTTCTCCTCCGGGAGGCCATATCTACCCCCTTCGCAGGAAAGAGTCACCCTGCTCCGTGGCAGGTCCCTTCTGGGTCTGCGTTGTTCACTCCATTCTTTGAAGCTGCCAGTGCACTTAGCAGATGTCTGCCGAGCTCTTGGGCTTCTTGGGTGGTACACTGGTAAAGAATCCACCTGCCAGCACAGGAGACCCGGGTTCGATCCTGGGTCAGGAAGGTCCCTTGGAGGAGGAAATGGCCACCCACTCCATTCTTGCCTGGGAAATCCCTTGGACAGAGGAGCTTGGCAGGCTACAGTGCATGGAGTCTCAAAGACTTGGACATAACTGTGGTGACTGAACAACAGCAACAGCCTAGTTCTTGCCTGGGGCCTGATTCTAGGTCCTGGGGAGGCCAGGCTGCAGCCCTGGTCGTTGGGGAATCTCAGGATCTTGTGGAAGAGACAGAAGGTTAAAGAAACCACTTTATGCCGGGAAGTTGCGGTGCAGTCTTGGAGGGATGTGCACAGCATCTCGGGGACACGGTTGAGATGAAGGAGCCGTTAATGCTTCCTGTTTGGGAAACGAGGAGTTCAGGAGTCTGGAAAACTTCTATACTGGGGCTTGGGAGACCAGTAAGAGCTCATGTGTGGACGAGAGGCTACAGGTTGTGGGTAGACACTCCAGGCAGAGGACTCACTGCGGAAGAGGAGCACCACCCCGTGCAGGGACTGGGGCGGCTGGGACTGTGCCCAGTGTGAACAGAGATGCTCCTACGGTCCCCCTGAGGCCCTGAGATGAGAGGACAGGGGGCGTCTGTGCCTCGTTCACAGGAGGGGCCCAGAAGATACTTGTCAAGTTAACAAGTGATCAAGCTGAGGCGGGGAGATGTCTAGAGGGCTTAGGTGCCACATCTATAAATGGAATGTTCTAACTCACAGACCAGCCCTGGAAGGCGTAGTTCTGACATCCTTGTTTATGAAGGGGGGAACCGAGGCACAGAGGCCGCTCAGCCAGGAGGGGTCTCCAGGTGCCCACCGTCGCATCCTGTCCTCCTCAGCCAGCTGGTGGGCGGGAGGCAAGCACCCAGCTCCCCTTGGATCACGACGGGGTGGCTTGTTCCCAAGGTCGGAGGTGGCTGTTGGGCCTCTGGGGTCTGCGGGCTTCTGTCCCATCTCCTCCTGGGCCTCCCTCCACCCTCGCCTGCCTCATCGCCTTCGCCACCGAGGAAACAGCGGGCCCTTGTTTTCTCCGAATTCTGAGCACTCGCAGAGCACCATCCAGCGCCGGCCTCTCAGGGTGGCCTGACTTGGAAATGTGGCGCCTCCGGCCACCGCAGGGGGGCCCTTCCGTCCGGACCCCCAGTGACTGGCTGAGGGGGCCCAGTTGGATCCTCTCTGAGGAGGAGAACAGGTCCCCCAGGAGAGTTTCCTTTTCTGTGAGCAGAGTGTGGTCAGAAAAACCAAATGACACACTCGGAGTGAGTTCACTTCCGTCCTGGCCCCCAGTCCCGTCCCATCTGGGAAACGAGGCTTCTGAGGTGCCTCCCCCCACCCGCCCCGCTGGTCCCAGGATTCCCTTCTCTGTAGCAACTCCCCCAGCCAAGGGCCCCTCTTCTGGTACCCCTCCCTCTGTGAGGGGTCCCCTCCTTTGTGGCATCCCCAGCCCCCTCTGAGGGTCCCCTCCTCTGCAGGATCCTAGGTTCTCTCCTGCGTGTGCCCGGAGCCTGCTGACCGACAGCAGTTTTGGCTCCCCTGGACTCTGAGCGTGCAGCCCCGGAAGACCTTCTCCCCCTCCCCGCCAGTGGGGAGAGACCGCTGGCTCCTTGGGGTAGACCCCCTCAGGACTGCCAAGGCCCCGGCTCCTTGGGGTAAACCCTCTCAGGACTGCCAAGGCTCCGGCTCCTTGGGGTAGACCCCCTCAGGATTGCCAAGGCTCTGGCTCCTTGGGGTAAACCCTCTCAGGACTGCCAAGGCTCTGGCTCCTTGGGGTAGACCCCCTCAGGGCTTCGGCGGCTCGTCCGGTCCTCTGAGGAAGGCTGGTCCAGGAGGGCCTTTTGGAGCCACGGACAGCTCTGCTTGGGCCCCGGCGAGGATGCAGAGTGGGGACTAGCCAGGCCTGACGTGTGTCCAGAGCCGCGGCTCTCGTGAAAGGGTTTCACTGGCACAAAAAACGCTTGGAAAATACACAAAGGACAGTGGCCGGCTTCCAAAACTCAACTGTTTACCTTCAGCAGAGTGGCCGGGAACGCGGGGATCTTATTTTGCAAACAGCCCACAGTTGTCAGGTCTACAGGCCTTGGGTGATGCCCGGCGAGCACGAGCCCAGGGGCTCTCCTGCCCACCTCCTTCCCCAGAGGCGTGGGGACCCCAGAGTCCTCTCAGGGGCTGGCTTCTGTCCCTTCTTGCTGCACAGGAAGCATTCTCTCTGGGATGGGGTTTCCGAGGCCTGGGGCATCCTGCCCAGCCTCCCACGTGACCCAGGCTCTTCCGCCCGTAGCCGTCTCGGTCTGAAAATGTTGGCCTCTTGCTTTGGTGCCTGTCACAGTGGAGCCACTGCTTACAGGGCAGATGGGCATCTCTGAGAATGAGCTGTTCCTTGCCCGTGTTCCCACTTGCCACTGGCTGCTCTGCCTTCCTTCCAATCCTGTTTTTTTTCTTTTTTTTTCCCCTAAGAAATGGTATTGGATGGAAATTAATAATCAATGTATGGACAGAACCAGAAGGATCCTTGGAGTTTCCTGTTATTATCGAAGGGGAAACTGAGGCCCTGGGATGCTGCTAGGCTTTTGCACAGGCCCCCGGACATGGGCAGCTTGGCTGCAGGCTAAGCCCATCTGTGTTGCTGTTTGTCCAGGTCCCAGTGGGTCATTTCCCAACCATGAGGCCTCACCCAGTCATTTTTCCTCCTCAGCTCTTGGGGTCCTGGTCTGTGAAGGTGTAGCTGTCACCTCCAGCTCCTGGCCATCCTGTGAGGACAAGTACCACTTCCCTTCCCCATCTAGGAGTCTTGGAAGATGGGCAGCTGCTCAGCTGGTCTGATTTTGCTGTTTTGTTTTGTACACAGGCTAGAACATCAAGGGATCAGTGTTCTTCAGTATTTTCCTTTTGTGAAGTCCATGAGCCTTTTTTTTTTCTTCAATAGGGAAAATCCCTTAACATCTTTCCTGGCAGACAATAAAAAAGAGGAGTTAAGGCTATCAGCAGGAAAGACCTGGTGCATTCTGAAGGTTTAATGGAAAAAGAGTTTAAATCAGGAGGATGACATGGCATGGGCGGGGTCAAAGGAGCCAGAAGGAGGTGGTGAGGCACCCCCAAAGTGGTGGGGTGTCATCACCCCAGGCCCAAGGGGACGAGGGGAGGGAAGAGCCTAGAGACAGTGGTGGTCTTGGGAGAGGGGCCGTCCTGCTCAAGGGAGATGTTGGGGCCGTGAGGATGGTGGGGAAAAGCACCCAGACTCCTGTCCCATCCTCTCTCCCATCTTCTGCTGGTGCCTCCAAAGGGCCAGACGTGGCCAGCAGCCAGAGGGCAAGGCACCCAGGCGATCGTGGCTCTAGGGCACAGCGCGGGCACGGGACTCAGGATGGGGGCTGGGTGACCGGCCCAGCTTCAGTTCTGGCTCTGCTTCCTCACTGTGAAATCCTTGGCAGGTTTTAGAAGTCTGTGTTTTCCACTGTCATGTGTGGAATTGCCTCTCACTGTGTGGCTGGAAGATAAAAAGAAACAAATGGACATACGTTTTTAGCACCGAGCCTCCCTGGAGCTGTCATCATGATCTCTTCCCTAATGACTTTGAAACAAACAGCCTGGAATCCCGGAGGGAGCCCCACTTGGGGAGTGGGACGGAGGGCAGGGGTGGGGCTGGTGGCCTTCTCTGGCCTCCGCTGAGGCCACGCGGGGGGTCAGCCAGGTGATCGACTGGCGCCGCCGCCTCCGAGGGCGCAGGCCCTGCAGGTGGTGGCGGCCGCGTGCCGGGCGGTAGACATCTGGTGGTGTCAGGCGGCCCGGCTATTGGCAGGTGCTTCCGTCTTGGGGGTCTGGGATGCCGGCTGTCAGCCAGCAGCCTTGGCTCCCCCGGGACCCGATCTTCCAAACCCCACGCTCTTGAAAAAATAAACACGTTCCCCCAGTGGAGCAGGGCAAGCCAGGGACTCAGGGGCTCCAGGTGGCCCTGCATCCCTCGCTTTGTCATCAAAGGCCAGCCCTGATCTCAGTGTGAAGTGCTGGCGGCCAGCCTCGCAGAGCGACGGCTCTTAGATTCGCACAGATCACAGCTTTGCCGAGACCGTGGGGAGTTTCGTGGGGAGAGTGTCTGCTTGGATCTCAGTTCAGGTCTGGCCGTGTGACTTCAGTCATTGGACTTGACCTTGCCGAACCCTGGTGTCCCCACCCGAGAGGCCCCGGGTGGTGGGGCAGCTGCAGCGTGGCCAGTAAACGCTCTCACAGTGACTCTTGCTGGACCCGTAGGTCCTTGGTCACCCCGACTCCACCTGTGTGTCTTCTGTGTCCCGGGTAGCCTGGCGCTCGGGGACGGAAGCACAGACAGGGGGCCTGCCCTGGAGGAGTTCCAGGGCCCTCCTCGCTCTCCGTGCCCTGGGGACGTGCAGAGGGGATGGGATAGACAGGGCAGCAGGCTCACGGGCTCAAGTTGTTCTTTCTCTCTCTGTGTTTCCCGCTTGCAGCTGAACCTGAGCCGGCCGATCGAGGAGCAGGGCCCCCTGGACGTCATCATCCACAAGCTGACCGATGTCATCCTTGAAGCCGATCAGAACGACAGCCAGTCCCTGGAGCTGGTGCACAGGTTCCAGGTGTGCGGGCGTAGGGGTCAGGGTGGGGGTGGGGGTGCAGGGAACGGCTCTGTGCCTCTGAGGCCGTGGAGCTGTCCTGCTGGGTTCCCCGTAGACACGGCTCTGCTGCTGCCAAGACGTGGGCCTGTGGTCAGGCCCTTCCCTGACGGGGCCTCTGTCTTTGGAGGTGAGATGGGCCCGCTTGTCCCCACCGCCGTCTGCCGCCTACCCTTAGAGATACGATTTACTGATCAGGGCACTATCCAGTCCGATCATGCCCTTGCCTCCTCCATGCACAGATGGCCAGAGCCACAGGTGCTGTGTTGGCACAGAGGTGGGAACCCTCTTGCCACCCTTGATGAAAAGGTCCCCTGAGGGTGTTTGAGCTGCAATGGCCGCCCTTGGGCCCCTGAGTCCTGCCCTGGTGGAGAACCCCTTCTGCTTGCTCATGGCTTTGAATCCGCAGGCGTGTCTCTGAGCTCCAACCAAGTCTCCCTGTCTCCTCCCTCCTCCCTTCACCCTGTTTCCCAGTGTCCTGGGCCCTGACCCCACAGTGACCTGCCCGCCGCCTTGAGCGCCTCTGCCATCGCCCCCACTGACTTGCCCTGTGTTTTTTCTCTGTTGTGGACAAGAGCGTGATTCATTCCTCAGGAAAGCGGCTCGGGGTCATGAAAAACAAGGTCATGTTATCAGTGAAAAATGCACTTGAGATCCAGGGCCTCCCCAGTGGGAGGGATGCTCGAACCAGCACTTTTCAGAGCGTGATGACTGGAGGGGTGACATCCTGTCCTTCCTGATCAGGACAAAGGGGAATCTCATCGCCACACAGCAGCCTTCCTCCTGACAGCATTTTCTTTTGCCCTTGAGTCCAGGGTTGGTGACCTCAGCCACCCTCGCTCCCTTCTTGACTGCCCGTGTCAGACTCCCGTGAGCCTCGGTGGCCTGTTGGTGGCCCAGCGGGTGTCCCCTCCCCTCCCGCACGCACCTGCAGAGGTGTGCTGCCCACAGGTGGTGCCCTGCGGTGACTTTGGCCAGCAGCCTGACATGATCCACCCCCTCCTTCTCCCAAAGCGCTGGGGGCTGTGGAGGAAGGCGAGTTTGGGCTCCTCCAAAGCCTCAGTTTTCT
This sequence comes from Cervus elaphus, assembly GCF_910594005.1. Classification (NCBI taxonomy): domain Eukaryota; kingdom Metazoa; phylum Chordata; class Mammalia; order Artiodactyla; family Cervidae; genus Cervus; species Cervus elaphus. The sequence goes on along the minus strand of NC_057827.1, from coordinate 59,719,551 downwards.
TATTTGTACAATGGTGTCAGTACTGTGTTGGGAGGAGTAAACAGTGCGATGCGTGTGAAAGTGCTTCACACGGTGCTCGGTTCCCAGTGAGTGCTTGGTTGGAAGGTCAAGGCCAGTGTGAGCATATGACCTCGTGCCTTCTTCTCCTCTTCTGTGAAATGGGGTTGCTGCTAGCTCCTACGTCTTGGGATGCTATGAGAAGGTTGCCGTGAGCAGTAAGTGTCCGAGGACGTAGACGGGTCTGATGTTTGCTGAGCTCTTCCGGCGGCCCCACCACTGTTGCTTGTGTCATTACTTTTTTAGATAAAGGATTGCAGCCCCCGCCCACCCCATTGCCCTGGGGGGTTACAGAACGACCAACCCTGGGGAACCTCCCATCCCCTGCTCCCCGCAAGCAGACACACAGCCCACAGCGCAGGCAGGTGGTGAACAGTAAAGGGGAACTGGGTGCCCTGAGTTCCCGTTCTGGTGCAAAGAAGGTTAGTGAGCTCATTGTGGGGGACGTGGGGACATGCAGCTTCAAGGGTTTCAGCCACCAGCTGCATGTCCCAGGGGGGTCTCAGCTGGTCTCGGGTGTCTGTCTCACCCAGGGCACACAGAACCGCTGCCCTCAGATGCCTGGGGTGACCTCAGGATAACCTTCCAGCCTGGGTATCTCTGGGATAAGTTTTCACTTATCTATCTGTGCTTGAGCATGAAGCAGATATCTGATAAGGCCAGGACGTTTCCTCTTTTGTGAAGAGAACAATCCTTTGGGGAGAAGGGTGATAGGCCGCGCTTCGTGCAGGCCCCGAGAGGAGAAGAGATGGGCAGGGGCTGGCAGAGAGGAGCACTGAGAGGTGCCAGGTGAGGCCGCTCAGCGCCGCGGGGCCTGGTGCTGTCAGCGCTGCCCTCACCCGGCACGAAATACGAGGTTCAAGTTCAGAGCCAGGCCGTAGACTGACAGACTTGACCTTGACCAGGCCGTTGTTTTCAGATGCCTGTTTTAATGTTTATTCTCGGGACACGAATGAGGAGGCATGGGGGGAGGGGCCCAGGGCCAGTAGAGGCCGAGGCGTGTTCAGACATCAGAGGCCTGGAAGTGGGGCCCTGGTGCTGGGGTTCGCAGCACTGGCCTTTCTGCCATTTGTCCTAAGAAAACAGAGAAAGGTGATGTGGCCCAGAAGGGGAGCAGCTCAAAGGGCCTTCTCTGAAGGCACAGCTCAAGTCCCTGGGGAAGTGGCCTGGGGCTGCATGGGTTAAGATAGATACGTTTCTGAGATGTGCTCATGGGATGCTCCCACTAAGCCTCCAGGGCCCAGGGATTGAAAGGAATTCTCAGAGCTGAGAGGTTATGCTTTTTTTTCTGGCTGCCCTTGAGGACAGGTTGGGGACTAGGGGTCTGGGGTTTATACACATCACTGAAGCTGGTTGCCATAGAAACCAGCTCCCAAGCTGCAGCCTGCCCCCTCACCATCCCCCTCCTTTAAAAAAAAACTACTGGTCTCAAGAGGGCTTGGCTTGGAGAATCATGGGGATGATTCAGTTGTTTTTCTGCACCAAGGTTCTTGTGGAGCCGGCAGCCTGGTGCCGCTGAGGCCCTGCCCCGAGATTCAGTTATCAGTGAACAGACCTGGGCAGAGGTGCCTCGGGGCTGCGTCCATGTGGGCGAGTGGGGTTAGGGTGGTGCAAAGGTCCCGGTCCCAGCACTCAGGGGTCTCCTGGCATCCAGAGCGGCTGCCTCAGGGGAGCAGCGAGACCGCAGCATCCAGGGCCGGCTCTCAGGTGTCGCCTGGGGCGTGGGTCTGCCGCTGCCGTCCTAGAATGCATAGAAGCATTACCGAGCGATCATCTTCCTCAGGGCAGCGCCTCCAGCCAGGTAGAGCTTCCCGGGATTTTCCCTGAATGAGCTTGCGGGGAAGAGGTTTGAGTTTGAACTGTCACCTCTTCTGCCCATCTCCATTAGCTGGCAGGACGTTAAGTCCTCCTAATGGCCCCCAGACCCCCAGTGTGGACTCAAGGACCGCTTTCTCCACAGCGGCACGCTACTACTTGCTGAGCACCATCCATACTCCCACCCTGCGCTCCCAGCCCGGAGGAGAGGCCTGGGCAAGCCAGGAACTGCCTCTGCAGCCCCCCGAGTGATGAGCTGGGAGACACCCCGACCTGGTCCCTGAGGGCCCTGGCTAGAAACTGTCTCACTGCGGTGATAATAAAGACTGTAGGCTCTGTCGTGGCCCATGGGGCCTGCAGGCTGGCTGCGGCCTCCTTCCTTCCGCAGCCTCATCTTGTCCCACCCATCCCTTCATTGCTCAAGCTCTGAGCTCTTTTCCAGCTCACTGCCTCTGCACAGGCTGTTCCCTGGAGTGGAATTCGTCCCCACCCCCAGGCTCAGGTGCCCCTTCCTGGGGTAAGTCTCTCCAGTTAGCCAACTGCAGGCACATTCCCTGTCCGAGGCCTCCAAAACTTTGAGCTTTTCCTTCCGTCTATTTGGAGGTTTGTAATTCTTTATGGATTGTTCTGGCCAGTCTCTCCATTTGGGGATCTGCTTCAAGCTCCCCCTTTGCTGCACACAGTGCCCACATGTCTGTGAAGTTGAAGAGCATCGTGGGTGTGGGCAGCGCAGGGCGCCCTGGCAGGTCCCTGGAGGGAGAAAGCGGCTCCAGGGGGGCAGCTGGGAGCAGGCCCAAGGAGGGAGGGGGCTTGGGCCGGCTCACCCGGATCTGTTGGCTGCATATGGGCCTGCCCTCGGATCTGGGGACCTCCTCGGTGGCAAGAAGAATGGAGAGAGCATGTTTCACACCAGGCTGCAGGGCTTGGGCTTTATCTTGCAGGCTAGGGGTGGGAATGATAAGATCAGGTTTAAGCGGAAAGAGAGGCCCTGCTTGGGAGGGGAAATTGCCAGTGCGGGTGAGCTCGGGGCAGTAGGGACCCCGCAGTCATTGGCACCTGGTGGTGTTCCGACACGCAGAGGGACACATGCCATCCAAGGCTCAGCAGCGCCCCCTGCTCACCCTGGGACCCCCGCCGTCCTCGGCGCGCTTTGCTCGGCCATGACAGACCGGCCTCTGAGCAGCCCGGGCCACTGCAGCCCACATGCTCCCAGCTGTAGACAGCCACCAGTTTCTGTCTCTGACTGTTTTTGCCCATCCAGCCCCGTCCCTCCTCATGCCCACTCCCCTGGAGCCCCTTTGTCCCTCCAGGGTCCCCTGCACCCACTCATACCCGCGACGCTCTCTTGCCCTGTTCTGGACTTTGATATTTCTGGAATCATATAAGACACCATCTTTGGGAACTTCCTGGTGGCCCAGTGATCAGGAGCATGCATTTTTCACTGCCTAGAACACCTCAGAGAGGCTCGTCTTGGCTCTTAGTCTCTGCCCCAAAGTGACAGGTGCTCGGGGACTCTTGACAGTCCAGTGGCCCCTCAGATCCTCCAGGCCCGTGAGTGCCTGCTGGGATCAGAGGAGTAAGAGCCGCCTGCAGGCCCGGGAGCCGAACACGGTGAGCAACAATACCTGGGGCCCTTTTCTTTGAAAACATAAAAAAGGCGCTGAAACATGTTCACAGGCATGATGCCCTCAAGACGGGTGCCAGTCATGAGTGTGTGGAAGCGTTCACCACCCTTACGGTTAGTGCCTGGTGTGTGAGAGCAGGTGTAAGCCGTCTGCCCAGATGGAGCCTTAGTGACCCCTGAGTCACGTAGGATTATCATTATTGCTATTACTATTGTTATTCCTTTTAAATTTATATAATTTATTTCTTCTAAAGGTATTTTTAAAATACATCTTTGAAGTTTTTTTTTGTTGTTTGTTTGTTTTTAAATATGGACCATTTTTAAAGTCTGTGTTGAATTTGTTACAGTACTGCTTCTGTTTTATGTTTTGGTTTTTTGGCCGAGAGGCATGTGACATCTTAGCCCTCTGGCCAGGGATTGAACCCACAACCCTTGCATTGGAAGGAGAAGTCTTAACCACTGGACTGCCAGGGAGGTCCTTGTTATTATTATTATTCCATGGCAATAGTACCACTCTAGCAGCCTTATCTGTGGCTATCGGTCCCAGCCAACTTGAGAGCTCTTAACTGTAATTGGAGTCAATGAGACCGTGATTATGAAAGTGTCCCCAAATGGAATCTGAGCTCTGTGACAGTTGAGCAGAAGAGTGGACTGATTGTAGCCTTAGAGGCAGGGCCGGGTGGGCTTCTGGGGGACTCTGGGTACTGTGCCAGGTTCTACTCTTCACCAGCTGACCCACCGAGGCCTTGGTTGCCCCCCGGCCGCACCGGGAAGACGCCAGGATGGCAGCAGAAGACAGTGGCTTGAGAACAGTGGTACCTAAGCTGAAAGGCGGTTGCTATGAACAGGGATGATCGCCTCTAAGACCCCAGCTCCGTTTTCCTCTAGCCCCTGCGGCTCTGAAATGATTCACAGCTGTGTTAACTCAAAGCCTGTCACCCCCAGACGTGCACCGAGCCACCGCCAGCACGGGGCTGTGTATTATGTGCGGCAGGCACCCAGTGGAATTAACAGAAGCAACAGATTTTACTGTTGGAGGCCTTCTAGTCTGATTAAGAAGATAACATCTGAACCGATCAAAGGTTAAGTGAGTTTCTGCCCATTTTGGGGGCGGCACCTGGTAATCTATCGACCTTCAGGAGAGGGGTCAGAATAGGAACCTTGAGCGCCAGTGAAGGGTTTAGATGATCACCATGGAGCCACGGGAGAGGCCACCATTTCCAGAGCACATCTCAAGGGGCCCTCTTGGCCGTGGGCATTCCACATCTCCTATCTTGTTTGGTGCTTACATCAATCCATGGAAAAATGGAATTACTTCCCCATTTTTCATGTGACAAAGCTGAGGCCCAGGGAGGTTATTAAATCACTTGCTTGCAGTCACTCAGGAAGAAGGTAGCTTGCATTGTTTTCAGAGATGCCTCAGAGGGGCCTTGACGGCCCACCGACAGACCCCTGGGGGCTGAGGGCCAGTGATGCTGGGTCACTGTCTGGCCGTGCCAGACTCTGACCCTGCTGGTGCCCCCTGATGATGAAATAAATGTTGGCCGGGCAGAGGCCAGGGGGGCAGAGCTGGGCGGATCTGGTGGCCCTGGCCCCAGGACAGGATTCCGGGGGTGGCTTTGAGGTCAGCCTCCCCGTGACAGCTGCCCTGTGTCGGGAGGCCCCTCCTCCCACGGCGGAGGTGGCCGAACAATCTGGCCATTGTGCGCCCAGGCTAGGCTGCCGGGCGGTGGCTGTGAATCGCTCTTTCTGCCCCAGGGAGTGTGGTGCTGTTTGGGGCCGTTAACTGTCTGCAGGGCCTTTCTCTGTGGAGAGGAAGGCCGGCCCCCTAGGAAGACGCTCGACTTTACAACTCTGTTACCTGCCCGGAGCAGAGCTGGACTTTGGACGGCCGGGGAAGGGACGCCGCCCCAGGGCCTGAGCTCACTCCGGGAGCTGGCCGCCATCCCTCTGAGTGTGTAGACAGCACAGGGTTGGTGGTGTGCTGGCTTTTAGAACATTTGCTAATAGTACATTTTCCCCAAATGGTGGGGAAAACTTGTGTACAAGTTTTGTGATGTGTACAAGTGTGTACAGGTTTTGTGTTTGTGTCCAAGTGATGTGATGTACACATCATTTCAGGGTTCCTTAGCTTGGTCCTGTGGATGTGTTGGGCTTCTGGGTTTTGGGTTTTGGAAATCGAGAACTCCCAACCAAGAGGTTTGTAGTCTGGTGGGTTCGTCATTTCAGGAACATCTATGGCAGGAAGGTCTCTTCCACGCTCCTCCTGGCCTGTTTGGGGCCATGACCTACTGAGTTGGCTTCTGTGCAACCCGTGTGGTCTGTGTGCCCACGATAAAGGCCTGTGTGGTTTCCCTGAACTTCGTGTAATAAATCACAAAGCCTCTCACCAGCCGAGAATAAAGCTGCTCTGGTGGCCACGTGCTGGGCCCCAGCCAACTTCGGTCCTCTGGGGACGGACAGAGTGGGGCGGGAGGACCTTCCCATGCTGGCTTGGGTCCGGGCCCCTGCCTCAGGCCTCGCACACTCTCTGGCTTCTAGTCCCTGTCCTGGCTTGTATCTCTGTCTCTCCATTGATCCGTGAGATCATTTGTCAAATAACCATTATGTCCTTTATTCCACGAGCCTCAATTAAGCACTTACTGTGTGCTAGGAATCTTAAAAGACATCACAGATACAAAAAGTAAGACAGATTAGGTGGACACAGACTCTGTCCCCACAGATTTGTATTTGGTGTGTGTGTGTTTATTGATATAGGGGAGGCAGGGTTGATACTAACAAAACACAAGTAAATGGAGGAAAAGCAACATAGTCTCCAGTCATGGTAAGTTCTGTGCTGTGTGTGTGCCCAGTCGCTCAGTTGTGTCTGACTCTTTGTGACCCTATGGACCGTAGCTCGCCATGCTCATCTGTCCATGGGATTCTCCAGGCAAGAATACTGGAGTGGATTGCCACATCCTCCAGGGAATCTTCCTGACCCAGGGATTGAACCTATGTCTCTTGCATCTCCTGCATTGGCAGGCAGATTCTTTACCACTGTGCCACCTGGGGAAGCCTGTGGCAAGTTCTAGGAGGAAGAAGAATCAAGGCCTGTCATAACCTGGAGGTTCTTATCACCTCTCTGAAGAGGTGACACTTGAGCCAGGGCCTAAAAGCCTGGTAGGCAGGGAGACGTTGTGGAGCAGGCCGAGGGCCATGTTGCAGGACAGCACAGAGGCCTGGGGACCTGGAACAGGCTGGTGCAGCCCAGCACAGCGGCGGGCGAGAGTGCGCAGCCTGGGCCTGCGATGGCCACTGCTCAGGAGAGGGCGGAGATGTGTGGCCGGAAGTGAGACGGTGGTCTGCAGCACCTGGGGTCCCTGTCAGGGTCACGGCTGGCAGCCACAGCTGTCTGTTCTCCTGCAGCCAGAGGCTGGGAAGGCGGGGTGGCTGAGTGCAGGGGTGAGGGGCCCCGGCCTGAGTGGCCCCGGGTCCCAGGGTTCAACAGCACCCTGCAAACTCTGCTGTGATTCCAGGCAACTCCAGGAGGAGTTGGCATGGGCGTCCCGAGTCCTGGCTGTAACGTGGCATACCCAGCGGAGCAGGCCAGGGACCCCGCAGGCCTCGGGGAGCCGAGAGTCCGACTCTGGCTGGAGGCTGCAGGCTCAGGTGGGGCGGGCAGAGCCGGCCTGTGGCCTGGTTGCTGGGACGCAGCCCGAGGGCAGGGGCTGCTCCACCAGTTCACCTGAACATGTGGGTGCAGAAGGTGCACGGGGTTAGGACAGGTGCTTAGGGAGTGAGGGGGCCGCTGCTGAGCTGGGGTGACACCGAGCTCCTGGGACCAGGCAGCCCCTCTCTGGTGCTCACTGTGCTCGCTGTGATGCTGCTGGGACCCCCTCCAGCCCCACCAGTGGCCGCTGAGTGGAAATGCCAGCCTGTCCTGGGTGAGAGTCAGCCCCTGGGGAGGTGCCTTCTCCCGGCCGCACCCAGCCCTGCACATCCCCCACCAGCCCCAAAGCTGTTTGTGGCCGCAGTCTCTGCTTGCTCGAGGGCCTGAGCAGTGCCCTGGCGCTGTGACAGGGCATGTGACGATGGTCAGGTGCATAGCCTGGCCAGGCACCTTGCCAGCCTCCCGCAGACGGGAGGTGGAGGACGCCTACAAGTTTGGTGCTGAGGTCCAGGGGCAGAAAGAAGGGTATTGTTCTAGTCCGGGGCCTGGGAAGGAGGGGAGAAGGTGTTTGTTGTCTCAGATGGTAAAGTGTTCCGTTTCCTCCCCGCCCTCTCTTCCTCAGCTTTCGGGGTTATCCATCGGTGGGATTGCTTTTCTTCGTGAACTTTCCATCAGTTCTGTGAACGGCAGTGTCCCCGCCATGGGGACCATGGTTTTCCCTCTGATGGTTGAGCGAGGCGTGTGACACGCAGACTGTCTGGGAAGATGACCCGGGGGATGGATGGTTGTCGGTGGCATCCGGCTTTGGGATGGGATGAGGGCCTGTGATATGGAAGCCATTGGTGGGCACTTGGCACACCCAAGATGTTCAGGCCCATCCCACCCCGTCAGGCAGTCTTTCCCTAAGCCCCCCACTGTCCTCCCGTCTTCCCATCTAGAAGGGGTTCCCCCTCAGCTCTATCCGTGGCATGGGTCATGCACAGTTCAGCCCTGGATTCCTCCAGTGTCTTGCCCTTTCTGAAACCCTTGTTCTGGGGCTTGTTCCCCAACAGGGACAGGTGGGGGTTATGGCTGTTATGGGTTATGGGGTAAAGCCATTGTTTTGTGTGGTCTGTTTTGGAAATGATTCCATAGCAGTCCTTCCTTCAGGCTGCCTTATTCTTTTTAATAGCTGCATAGTATTCCACCAAATGGCCTTAAATCCTTTTCTTAACCCATCCTCTACTGCTGGACACTTAGAACGTTTCCCATCATGTTTTGGAAATGCTGCAGAGGTAAATATCCTTGAACATACATCTTTGCGTGCCCATGTGGGGAATTATGTGGGAAAAACACCTAGAAATAGAAATGCTGAGTTTATGTCTTCTTAATTTTGGCCGTTGCCCAACGTCTCTCCATAGAAGTTGTGCCAGCAGCACTCCCACCAAGCAGGTCCTGGCCCCTGTTCCACCCCTTTGGGAGGTGTTTCTAATCAGTTTCATTTGGCACCACGTCACAGAGAATCCAAGCGTGCCGGGACCTAGTACTCACCTCCTCATCCTGTTGTTTTTTCCCCGCCGGGCACTCAGGGTCCTGGGAAGGGCAGTGTGTGAGCCGGGCTCTCTCAGCCTGCCTGGGCCTTGAACCTGGTCACCTTGCCCTGTCTAGTGCCCATGCACAGCCAGCCTTTCTCCTCTGTGCTCCCTGTGTGGGAAGGGCCTGGCCACCTGGCCTGAGCTCCTGGGTTTAAATAACGGGTCTGAAGAGCAAAATAGGCCGAGGGGTAAATTGCACCATCGTTTTCCTTTCAACCCCTCTGCCAGGTCAGACACAATATTGTGCCAAAGGTCGGGAAGCATCTCGGTTCTTCCTGCCCAGCAAAGCCTGGTGCACGTGCCCCCAAGGCCAGCGCTTCACCTGACACGTTGCCCAGGACGCGTCCCTTCCGAGCTTAGCCACTTAGCCTTGCACACCGCTGGATGGGTCACCGCCAAGCTCAGGGCTGGCTCGTCACTCCCCAGCCCAGAACCTGTTGCTTTAGGATCAAGTCCAAACCCCGTGGCTGGTCCGTCTCCAGCTGTCTCTCCCCTCTGTCTTCACGTAACCTCCCCTTGAGAGCTCTGTCCGCCCAGCCACGTGGGCGGCCTCGCCCCAGGCCTCTGTTTTTGCTGTCTCCTCTGCTTGGAATGTTTCTTCGTGTGTCCCATGCCTGCGACCCTTTGTGGCTCGGCGTCACCGGCTTCCAGAAACCCTCTCTCCTCTCCTCTTCCCCTCTCCCCCGTGGCTGGATTACTCCCCCCCACCCACATCTCAACATGGCAACACTGCCCCACTCTATTATCACCAGTCACCCCATGTCTCCACTTACGAGCCCCCTGGGGGGGTGGGATGTGGCTGCTTTGTGGCTGAAGACAACACACACACACA